>NW_024037069.1:27532869-28132869 GCF_015706575.1 Patiria miniata | reverse complement strand
ATGGGCCACATTGGCTCATGAAAGACTTAACCACTTAACCGACTGAAAACAGAATGGAAAACATCCATGACCATCAAACAAAATTGGGTCTTCTATAAATGTAGGGTCCACATTTTTCCCCTGTCCCTGTTACATCCGACATCTATGATGAAATTACCCAAGCACACGATACAACAATTGCAATTGAAGTCTTGGGTGAACATCATGACAGATCCTGATGATTAAAGTAGACAAGAAAAAATTACAATCGCCGACTATAATTCCTTTGTTCCTACCAGACAGCAAAGATATTTCCCCTTTTTATTTTATCCAAGCACACAATACAACAATTTTATTGAAGTCTTGGGTGAACATCATGACAGATCCAGATGATTAAAGTAGACAAGAAAAAATTACAATCACCGACTATAATTCCTTTGTTCCTACCAGACAGCAAAGATTTTTCCCCTCGACCATAAAAAAGCCTTCCAAGATCCTGTGACTGGTACAGCAAGATTTCCCTCCAGGCCCGCTAGATTGCTCCGGGACTTTCCTGCAACACAGCCCTGGGGGTGGCGTCCAATTTGCTGAAAAGGAAACTTCTTAGACATTGCCCAACGCAGATCTCACAATCCCTGGGTTAAAAAAAAAGGCATCTGGTTCTGGTATTGGGGAGGCCTGTGATGGAAAACCATCGGAAGCTGAGCAAGGTTCTTGATCAGACCTGCCCGGCGATTTAATGCGATCCAGGCCCATTTGGGTCTTTGTGCATGCAATTAGATAAAGTTCTTCTTATTTCCTCACCGACATTTCAATTTGTGCGACACACTTGTGTGACATTAAAAAAAATTGCTTGCTTTTGTGTGCCCCTCTGTATAAATTCACATTTTGTAACTGCTCGTTTTGTTTCCTGCCAAAAAGGTGGCATAAATTTGTGTCGAATCACAGCCATGAGTCAAAAAAGGTTTTATGTATTATAAAGAGAGATATTTGAGGAAAAAACAGTGCTACATGTACAAGATTAAGCTATTTCCATAAAATGATCTGAAAGTTGGATTTTTTTGAAGAATGGAGAAATTTCGGCAATCTGAGTTCAGAAACCAAACTGAAAAACATCCAAATCTTATTTTATTTTCTGCAAATAAACCACAAAGGGAAACTGACTAATTGAAAGTACATTATCATAATTTTAAAGTCGAAGAAAGAAATAGACTGGAGCAGGGTTTGAACCTTCCAACTGAGCTATCCAGCATCCAGCCCTATGTTGGCAGTTCCCGCCTTGTTCAAGGGGCGTATAGTTAGAAGCCATAAACCTGTATATGTGCCAAGTAGCTTGGGATCAGACCCAAGTCACGATGCTAGCAACATTAGCATCAAATGCTTCAAACCTTGGAAATACATGTAGCAAACGGAGATCATTCAGACAGGATTTCTATTACAAATTTTCAAATGAACCAAAAGTTAAGGGATAGCGAATATATTGTGCATTATAATAATGTTAAAGTTGAACAAAGAAATTGACTGCAATGACGTTTTTTTTTTATTGAAGTTCAGCAATTGTACACATGTACTTGTGTTAACTGCCCTGAATCCAATGATGAGCCTCTTGGTTGGACTTCCTCAAGGAGTTCTGAAGAGGATAACCACCAAGTACAGTACCAAGTAAGTACTGTATGTACAAAGCCACTATTATACTTTACTTGGGTTAAACTCCTATTAAATTAAGCAATTTCCCCAAACAGTATCCCAAAGAATGTGGCATTGCTTTACTGCAGTGTTGGATTTTAGCAGATTGAGGAAGGTTCCAATTAAAAAAGGCCTCCGCTAGGTTTAATAAAGAGGTGAAAGCTTCATTCGTCATTATTATTATAACGTACATGCCTCGGTCTCTGTGGCATAGCGGCCTGCCGGCCAGGCGTTCCATCAGGAAGCTCATCACTTATCTTATAGATGAGGATCATCGCCAACAGACCAGCCGCCATGCTGGAGACGGTACGGCAGACAGAGCGAGATGTGATACTTCCACCCTCAAGGAGTTACTCCCCTTGTTTCCATGCCTTAGGATTCCGCCCAATGATTAGCCGACCGAGATGAGAATGGATGATTTCCGCGGGGGAAGATTGAATCTCGTCAGTTCTTAGATTTGCACTTCCCTTCAGTGCAGAGACAGAAGGTCTGACCGGGAATGCTGTTTATCAATGGTGGTTCTTCCTGTTACTGTCAGTTTGTTTTGATTAACTCCGTCTTCGGGTCGGGTCTGTCATACTGGGTACTCAAATCTTCCGTTCACACAGGAAAGCATAATTTTGAGTGACTACATTTTTATCAACAGTGGAATCACTAGAAATTAATGATCACAAGTACATGTACATTTATAACATTTCCTGCTTCTGTACAGGGTGAGTAAAAAAAAAACGAAACCCAAATGTCGGGACCATTGTTTTAGTGAAGTTCTGCATGTAGCACTTTCAAAATCTAGGATATGAAAGCCCAATTCATAAGCTTTCTTTTAGAACAAGAATCATTCAAATCACTCATGCACTTTTCAAGTTACGGAATTTTAAACACAACCACCGTTTTAAAGTTCTGTCCACGGCTCACAAGAAGGTAAGTGTTCTTTCAGCAAAACGAAAACAAATCACATAGGGATGTGTGTGAATTGTGTTTGTTTTGCTGAACAGAACTTTAAAACGGTAACGGTGCATTGTGTTTAAAATTCCATAACTTGAAAAGTACAATGAGTGATTTGAATGATTCTTGTACCAAAAGAAAGCTTAAATGGATTGGGCTTTCATATCCTAGATTTTGAACGTGCTACATGCAGAACTTCACTCAAACAATAGTCGGACATTTGGGTTTCGCTTTTTTTTAACTCACCCTGTATTAAACATGCAGATAAAGTACCAGTAGCTCATTTTTTGGTACAGTGTACATAATTTGCATACATGGGTATACAATGTATACACAATGTACATGTATACAGTTACAAAAAAGTTGTGGATTTCTCATAAGTTTATCACTGGATACGATTCCTGAATGGATATGATTTGGGCAGAAGATTTCACTCCAAATTATACAAACTGGCACTCAGTGCACCTACAAGCAGTACATAATTTGAGATGCACCTGATCCTAATGATTGTCATTGTACTCTAGTTTTGAGCGATACACGTACGTGCAGTTCAGTGGCCCCCAATTAGGTATTTTTCTAAGGATGAGTGTCATGGCCCAGAAGAAATTGATATCAATTTGGCCTGGCCACAAGCCACAGGAACTCAGTGGGAAATAATCTATTGGTTCCCTGGGGGCATAATAACATAATTTGGGCAATCTGGAGCCAGGCTCTTTTCATAGCCTGGAATGGACCAGCATGCGGGTCAGTGAATGGGATTCTGGGATGCATCCAAATTTGCAAAGGTGTATGAATATTTGCTAATGGTGTATTGGATATCACTGAAAAAAGAAAAATTCTATCAACTAAAGCATTTAGCTATATATATTTTTACCAATTGTATAGGTTTCCCGTAGGGCTCTAGGCTACCAAAACTCCTAAAAAAATATGGTGACAGCTGATTTCCAGGGCTGATATCGCCTAACTGGATGTGGGACAAAGAAACAGTCAAAATGGTTGAATGACAAATTTCTTTTGAAAAAGGTCTAGCTCAGGACCGTTACGTAACGTTAGGCCAGCTAATTTTGTAGATTTGTGTACATGTCTGGTCAAGAAATCCAGTCACTTCGCAGCTTACAGCAGATTTATTCATTTCCTTGTACAAATTTCAATAGAAACTGGTTATTGGTTGGGAATAGTTTCCTTCTCAAAATAAAAACATTTAAGAATTCTTGATATTGTATCATTAACAAAAGAAACAATTTCAGCTGAAATGTCACAGGCAATATGCAACCCCTTGTACATTTTTTAATGATTCCACTCATTTATTTATTTTTGGATGGCCATCAAATACATCAAACCAAACCAAAGAATGTGCATCATTTGGCATGTATTGCCAATTAACTCAAATTGACTGGTATGCGCGAGGACAAAAATTGGTTCGAATCATTAAATTCCATGCAACCGGGCAGTAAATCTGCCAAAATGGATAGGTCTGCCTGTGAGGCACGTGCCATGAATTCAACGACTGGAGTCTCTTTGCCTTTTATGGTGGTTTGAAAATACCTTTGCTACTAAACCAACGAAAAGATCAAGCTACCGGTACAGCACTTGTATACAATGTACAGTATGATTACATGTGACCAACTTTCTGATGACAGCACATTTGCGAAAATGATTGACTTGTGATAAACGTTGACTCTAAATCTACTGCTCAAAGTGTGGCTCCGGACAAGATTTTTTCTTCTTCAAATTTAGAAAGTTTTCCCAGGAACCGTTCCTTTTTGAAAATGCCATCAGAAGGGGGACCAAATCAATACTGTATTGTATCAAATTATCGCGGCTCAGAATTTGAAATGCCCCGATGAAACACTACCAAAACAATTGATAATTGGTGAAAATGCTGGAAAGGTTGCTTGAGAAGTACACACAATTTCAGGGAGTAGGAACAAACAAGTGCAAGTGCATAATAAGCTCTGGCCGCCTTGCATGTACAAGCCCGGGCCGTCGTCCCACGCGAAAATCACGTGCTGAAAATTGACCAAAATAAACCCCTTAAGTTTCCCATAAAAATAGCGTGCTATATACCACATGACTATAACATTACTGCACATTATCTTGCCTTACACAACATTTTTGTGAAGTGTTTCATTCTTGTGTTTGATTTTTTCTTTAAATTGAAATTTGGTAGGCCTAGTTCATGGGAAACTTAGGGGGCTCGTTTTGGTCAATTTTCCGGGAACAGACATGCAAAATAGACGCGCATGCGCATCGATCAAAACAAAGCCCGTTTTTCGATACTTTCATCAAGAGTGAATTTACTGACGACGGCATGGCACTTGGTCAATTTTTGGTCCAACATTTTTTGGTCAACTTTCGGAGACAGATAGACAGACAGACAGACAGACAGACAGACTGACCGACCAACCACCAAGTGATATGTAGAAGCTCCTTCCAGAGCTCAAAAACTACAATTTACCAAAAATGTTTTTTTTAAATGTGACAAAAAGTGAAATGTACAATGTACATGTACATGAACAAGGAAGCAAATGATCCAGATGTATCAGCTAAAGTGAAACAAGGATGAAGAAATACGGTTGGAAAATTGGACGATCAAATGGCTAAGGATAAAGGCATTGGGTTTCAAAATAATCAGCATGCGGTAATTTCAGATGCACAGATATAACTTTCAGCAGCGTGATCATAATTTACGGCGCGGTCGTGTTTCAGTCTAGCTCCTGACGCAACTTTTGATGACTGGCACGTGGCCAAACCGTAAAGCTGCCTGCACACTCAGACATGCTGGGAGTGAGGATGTATCACTGCTGCAGATGTGCACGTCCGCATCGTTGGATCCAGGGTAGCCATAATGTAATGTTGGACTTTGATCACCTGACAGTCTGCGTTCCACTGGAGCCATATGTGGTGGAGATGTCCTTGGTAAATATATACAGGGTCTCATCATATGTGGTATCATAATCACATCTCCAACTCCTCATTAAATTTACTTGGACACACTACATAGATGTACGAATGCATTTTTGGGGGAAACTGTGCATTTACAGACTGGCTACAAACATGACATTATTAAGAGTCTGGGAAAGCATATTTTGTCATGTGTGGCTTTACGATAGAGGACAGACACACAAAGGGAGAACAAAAGATCTTTCCTCGAGCGTTGGGTCTTTTGTTAAAAACAGTCCTCGATCATACATTATGTGCCAAGTCTATGGGAGAGTGTTATACCGGTACATGTATTACAGGGACAAGGGGAAAAACAAAGCATTGTCCTCTACAGAAATTCACGACTGTACCGGTATGAGCACGGATGTTGATGTCTTTAAAAAAAATTAAGACTGAGCAAAATTTACCCCCAAAAACCACAATGTGCATGTATGTATGTAAAAACAATTGACTAGAGGCATTTCAATTGGACAATGAACTTACAATATACTTAAAGCATACATTTACATAATAGGCCAACAAAATTTGTACATGTACGTGTCATGTTTTTGGTAGCTGGAACTGCACACTGTTATTCATGAAAAAAAATCTTTTAAAGCTATATTATTTCAACAAACCTCTAACTGTGTCACAGCATATCCAACCTTCAAAGTAACAGCCTGTACATTCTGACTCACTTCATCAAGGCTTAGATGAATTATGGAATACACCCATCAGAAACCATCTTCTGACAAGTTGTGCAAGCTCCATCATGCAAAGTCTCCAAGCACATCCATCTTGATGGTTGATATTAAAGCAATGAATGTTGGTTCTCCCCCCCCCCCCCCCCACACCCTTCTGGGTTGATAATTATCACTCTGGAGACAGACGATGCCCATCGCACATTCCTGGCCCAATCATCACTGTCCCTTCGCCATAGCAACAGGCTTGAGGCAACAAACAGGGAGGGACAGTGGAAATAAACCCAGCGGTGGGCAAACCAATTATCCAGACACTTCCATGCTTTTATAATAGTACACAACATTATAAGATGGTGTTTTGAAGTGTGGACAGTTTCGTCTTCGGACTCTGCTATCGCTAGCTGTCATAACAAAACTTCCAGCTGGAAGTTAATCATAATTGGCAAAACCAAATTTCATTTCAAATCCAAATAAACGGACAAGGAGTGGCGCTGGTATGGATTACTTTTATAATTTAAAGGGCCCATACAATGTACTTTTTTAATGCAATCCTTGAAAATGCACATTTGTGTCCCATTAACCTTGTTCAATTTTCAATTTTGCCATTTCAAGGGTATTTTGGTGCCTTTTTAGGTTTTTAGGCTTATGCAAATTTCCATATTCATGAGCAAAATTGTGATGTCATTTCAGACAGAACTCTCAATAATACAGCTATTTCACTGAGCACCAAAAGTTGCCACAATTTTGGATGTTTTGCTGCCGTAAAGTTTCTCTTCTTTGGCGATTCGTTGTTGTGTCCACGACAGTAAGCCAATGAGCAAACTTTTCTCACAAATGTTTTCAATGAGCAGATTTTTGGGTTCACAATTTGAACAGAAAACCCCTAAACTGAACAGCGTCTTCCTGATATGACATCACAGCAACAGTGCCCTCAGTTGACAGATTTTTTTTAATGTTTAAAGCCGTGCATTTTTCAACAAAATTAACCAAAAAGGGATGTCAAATAGTTTTCATATATTTCAGAGGAGTAGAATGTTGCAATAAATGTGTCCAATAAGAAAAAAACTCATCTCATGAACCCTTTGATGACCAAAATCTCCAAAAACAAGAACCTAACTCAGTCTACAAATTGATGTACTGTTGTAGATGCAGCATTCAGGGTGTGATCTTTGGGCACAAGTCCTTTGTACAGATTCTACCTACAAGCACAATAAAGGTAAAGGGGACGAACTTGTGTTCACAGGAACGCAGTGCCCATCTCTCTTTCATTAACGATTGGGCCAGACTCATATGCTGCTGTGGGGGGATCGCCACACCTCCTCCACAGCGAGTCTGTTACCTTCCCAGCATTGAATAATGCCGGTACCCATTTAACACCCGGGTTGAGAGGAGTAATTGAGGTGAAGTGCCTTACTCAAGGACACAACACGCATGGCCACGGCGGGGCTGGAACCCACAACCTCACGATCATGAATCCTGTGCTCCACCACTAGACCACACATGCCCACAAGCACAATGAGTATCAGATTTTTCGTTTTTTGTGTGTAGAAAAGCACAAGAAGAGCAGTCTATTTGTCTGAGGTTCATGTCCTGGTTCAAATGAATGGATGTGTAACCATCTCTACTGTAAATAGATTATGTAACGCACAGTCTTTCAAAAGTCGCTGACCAAATTCATGTAAACCAATGCATCCTTCAAATATCTCCGCAAAAGTCAACCAATCAACCAAAACCAAATCCGAGGAAACATGAATCACAAATTTCCAGACTGATTCTTGGGTCCCCCAATGATCCCTGCAAGTTAGCGATGGGGGAGACTTGAAGACCCTCTTCCCTCAGATAGTGCCGACTGGCGTCTATCGATACTCTGGTAATGGAGGAATTGGCTATAAAGCACACCCTTCCTGTTGGAAATTAGACGCTAATTTTCCACTGGCTCCGGGGTAGTTTAAAACTGTCATTTTCCCCCCACATGCTGGCTTTACGGAAGTTACTTGAGGAGAACATGATCTCGCATGTGTTATAACTTCATTGTATAATTTCCCCAGAATTACATCAACAGAAGCCTTGACAAAATTAATGTTGGCATCTATGTTACACTGTTCACAACCCATTAACCATCTTAAAGATGTACTGTGATATTTTTTTTTGCACAACAAAAATTTTATGTTCATCTTGAAAACACTTGACACATCACAACCAAAGTCAGCACAGACTCCACTGAGCAGCCAAAGGAACTTAAAGAAAGGCAACATAAACTCTCAACAAAGCTACTGAAAAGTATGTAACTATATGTATGATGGCCTCCATGTGCGAACAGAAGAGCACATCTTTTTTTTATCACTTTCAAGAGCCCTGTTGATATAGGACACACTGCATGTGCGTACTACCGTTTGAATTGAAAGAAGTGGACGGATTCGCGATTTGAAATCGCACTTTGTATGCAACGACTGATTTTGTTCTGAATATATGCATATTGCAAAGCCATAGAATTTTCGCACGAGCGTCAGGCGTTGTCGCCAATGTAGGGGAGTCAGGTTGGCGTAGCGGTACCGGTACTTTCCTTGCCTTCCACCGCTGTGACCCGGGTTCGAATCCTGCCTGGGTCAATAAGTGGATTGGGTTTTCAGTCCCTACCTGATTCCGTGGGTTTTCCTCAGAATATTCTTCTCGGCTTTTCCTCCCAACTCTAAAACTGTGCTTTTTTTACATTGTCTAATTCTTTCTCCAGGTTTCTTCAGGCTTGCGTCAGCTACAGTGCCTAGAGTGCTTTTGAAGAATCCTTGGGTTCATTACGAGAAATAATTAATGATAATAAAAATAACGCGTTTGATTGTCTGTTCCAGTGGTCTTCCCGCCTCTCCCTTTCTTACTGTTGGGAGCGTACAATGCTAAAGTTTAAAAACAGGTACTCTTTGTAATACGAGGAAGCACTAATGCAAATAACCATTAAGAGTCACACCACCACACTATCAGCATCATTCAGGGGACCAATTGTATCATGGCATCATAACTAACATGGCAAACTTTAGATTGCAGGGGAAATTGGCAACCTTTTTTTTCATAAATATTAATGAATTTAAACAACCGAAGGAAATTTGTCGAGAAAAGCTTTAATCCAGAGAAGAAATCTTATCACAGCTAACATCAACTGGAAATCGGGAATTTCCTTCCAATCACAGACGAGAAATAGACTTCAGTCTTAATCCTTTAAATCCTCTTTCATCTAGTTACACGTTGCATTATTTAACTCAAACACTTTGTCACCCATCCTGACCTGTCGTCATCAAGAACCGTAATTCATTTCGGTAAAATCCGCATCCCAATAATGTGATACGATCTCTCTCTAAGCACTCCAGCAATGTCTGTAGTCTGTGTTACATTTCTTACGTCAGTAATGCACTGTCATGCAGCTATACCAAGGCTCCATCCGGCACGCCGCATCCTACCCTAAATGTCACCCGACACTGCTCCAACTTGAACAGGGACATTTTAATTGGTACAAATTGAGAGTGCTGAGGATGTTTCTTATTTACATGACTTCTTTCTTCATCTCTGATGACATTTATGTGCAGTATGTTTGCTCTGTCAAACATCTTCAGAACATTCTGCTGAGAGTATTGGAGAAGGCAGGAGACCTATGAGTTTGGATGGGCGGGGCACTTGCATGAAGGTGGCATGGGTGGCTTGTGCGTAAAGCGCTCGCCTCTCACCAAGGTGACCACGGTTTGAATCCTGGCCGCGGATCGCATGTGAGTAGAGTTGTGCATTGGTTCTCTCCTGTGCCACGAGGCTTTTTCTCCGGGCCTTCCGGTTTTCCTCCCTCCGGCAAAATCAAACACTTTCGATCTCAGGCTGTGCTCCGTGGTCATATATGGGTCGATGTGGCCGGCAGCCATAGGCGCCTTTATGTGCCAGCAGCCCGACCAAGTTGTAGCCGTGTCCTTCGCAATTCAGCATACCAGCTGCAATTAAGGATGATTAGCCTCCCAAATTATTATTATTATTATAATAAGAAAGATGCGTTTTTCACTTCTTGAGAGCACTGTCAGGGTAAAGGCCGGTTCATATTCGGTGCAAAAGCGAACGCAAACGCAGTTTTATGACGCTAGGGTAACTTTTCTCGCTGCTAATTCACAAAAGTAGAACACATTTCAACTCTGACAAATTTTGCAGCGAATGATTCGTAATGTCAAATTCCCATCGCATTCAAATTCGCACGAAGTATGAACTGGCCTTAATTAAGTAAAGCAATTTATCAAGCACATGTACATGAAACTTTTAAATTAAAGAAAAATATACCACACCCCCCTCCCCCCTGAAAAAAAAGGAAATAAAATTTAAAGAAGCAAACAAGAGTTCTAGACCAGCAGCAATGTTGGTACCTGCAACTCATTTTGCGTATCCTGAGCAGTTGCACAGGCTGCTTTAATGATAAGTGAAGAAATCGAAGATAAAAATAAAACAGACCGTAGAGAGAATTCCCTGGCACACATATCTGCCATATTCCCATCTCCAGGGCAAATGGCATTCTATTTCCCAGCTATTTTTTTGGGCTGGCTACATTTGATTAAAGCCAGAGTATAGCTTCTCGCTTATTGGATTATAGATGGAGATTACCAGTGAAAGGCTGGCAACCAGCCACAGGAAGTTGGATTTAATCTTGACGTTCCCTCAAGGTGATGGCAAAAAGCTACACGTACATACATCTTTTGTATGGATGGACCCTCCCAGCCCTGCATACTGCATGCACGTGGAAATTAATTTGAATGGTTAAGTATGTACGAGTATGAATTCTGGATTCTGATTGGTCACTCCAAGGCAATAACATGAAACTCATTTGAATAGATATGTAGCAAATTCAGTATAATTTGTGTCTGACTAGGTATGTCAGTAAAAGTATTCAAGTAATTCATATTCATGCATTTGCCCTTTAGTTAGCTCATACTACTGGTTACTTGCAAAAGCAAGCAGGGCTGTCTCAAATATACCGAATACTCGAATATGCGATCATCAACCGAAAGCTTTCTGCCAGTTTGAATATTCAAGAACAAAAATACTACGCACATACACACACAAGTGTGATGTTATTTTTTCTTAAAGGGGCACTAGGTCCTGAAATCCCCGAAAATGTTATGTTTTGGATTGTTTACTTAGCCTATTTCAAACATCTGGTTGAAAGGAAACCAACCTAATGTCTTACCATTCCCGAGAAAAGAAAAAAACCCCGCTTGTTAACATCGACATGACGGAGTATGAATACGTTTTTCGTGTCGTTCTCATGTACGCTATACACGTTGTGTGTCTCGGGAACAGCGCGCGGTGACCAATCACCAATGCAACAAAATTGTGGTTTCTTCAACGTCCGCAAAAGGCGAACACTTTACGCGTACGAATGAAATCACAACTAGCATCCAAACAGCTCAAATTTATGAAGTCGCAAAAGTGGACCCCGAAATTCGTTCTCGCACGCATAATACAGGAATAACACAAAAACGCCCAGTTTTGAAAGGATAGTTGTGTGGATGTTTATATCCTACTTTTAAAAGTTATTTCCGATTATTATCATCTCGTTCAAAGCGCGTTTTGTAGCCCAATTGGGCTGTTCCAGGACCTAGTGTCCCTTTAAAGATGCGGCACTTTTATTGTCAGGTGCACTTTTTGTCGACAGTAACTTTTTGGTGGAAGGCGGTTCATTGTTCACCTCCTATTAGCACTTTTACAGTAGTAAAATACTTACTGCAAAACACCCCAGCGCCCCATATCGGTTGCCACACGCAAGTTTTGACTGGCACACTCTTTTTACTGGCGCAGCACGCTGTTGCAGCTGGCAGTTTCGTATATCCGAATATTCGGTCAAACGCAGTTTCGAGTAATCGAATACTAAAATATTCGAAAAATGGACAGCCCTAAAAATGAACGTGAATTTGTGACGTAATGACAAGTATTTGCGATGCGAATTTGTAAAAGTTGAACACAGTCAACCGCAGGGATTACAGCGTTTTGCCCATCGTCAAAACCGTGTGACATTCGTGTGAAGTGTAAACCTGCCTTTACATGCACATGGAAAGACTTACCCTTAATTTCAGTTTCATGACATTCAATTTCATAGGTAAAGAAATTACATTAGATCGAATACATAACACTGAAGAGAAAACTATCAAAAACGTCAACTGAGAATTCGTGTCCTAAAGAATGCCATAAATATTTAGATGTCCAAAAAAAGTGAATGTCTCATTTTTATCAGGTACTATACTGCTTACATTCCTTACTTGAAACTCTGATACAATTCCCACGGCTTAAGGGGAGAAATATTACAGATCTACATTCTGCACATCCTTCAAACAATCCGAAGATCCTCATATCTCATAAATAAATTCTTGACAGTACAGTCAACATTCCTCTGCCCCGGATTCCATGTTGTGCGAAATTCATGTGGCGTGTTCTTGTCAACATGAGACGCCACGTGCCGGGGAGGAATTGGTGGTATTTTATGCTGAGGCAACATATATGCCGGCCTGGATATCGTTGACGGACAGATCTGCGGACTTCATTGCTTTGGATCATGTAGCCTACATTTATGTGAAACCCCCCACAACTGTCATAATATCAATCGAGTGTCGCACATCTGGAACCATCTCTGAATCAGTTGACCCACTTGTCCATTTCTCGATGGTTCAGAAATGGGTTTGAGCAAAAACATGTTTCAAAGATTACACTCTGTTTCAAGTGTTTTAGTCAATTTGCAAGTGATAATTGGGAATTCACAAAATATTAAAAAGTATGGAAAGAGGGAGCTAACTTATCACATTTACACACAGCGCAAGGACAACTTTGAACAACTGACAGAGAGTTAGTAAAAGTTGGACAATTCAAAAATAACATTGTACACGACACACTTAAAGTTGCGTTCCCCAGCTGTAATCTTCACAAAATTCAATTTTGTATTGGTCTATTAATAAATTTTCAATTGTATGTTTTATTCTAACCTAAAAACACCCCCCCCCCCCCACTTTTAGCATATCTGCAACCCTCTGAAAAAAAAGGTTTTTGTGTTAGGCACAAACAGATCCACTTTGCGAACAGACTGGCTCCCGGTCCGTACATTATCAATACTGATTGTGGGGCAGGAACCAGCCTACCCTGTGAGAACCGAGTTTTTGTCTGGCGGCCAATAATTCTAATTGGTATAGTAATAACTCAATAACTAATCATGGGCCAATTTTTTTCGGTCGACATCCCATTCCAAAGTGCAATAACTTTTATATTTCTAAAAAAAAGGTCACTTTAGAAAAGGAATCCATTTTTTTGGGATGGAACTCGAAAATAGTATGGGGAACGTACCGTTAAAAATTTAAAAAGTATACTTAAATCATAATCACACCCCAGTGAAAATGGGTTTCGGCCACATTCCTACTATCTTCATAAATTGAATTTCCATGATTTCAGCAGCTTGATATGAATGCATGTTTGATCTATTCACACCATAATTAATGGCCATGATCTTCATTAGCTTAATCAATGGACCCTCAGTATTAAAATGTCTTTATCAATTAAAATGCAAGACAAAAAATGCATCACTAAAACCACACACAAATTGAATGCACTTACTTGGTATTCTTGCTCCAGTTGACTCCAAGTCACTCTGTCATGTTCTCTTGAAAGACTGCAACACATGCACGGAGCCAGCTAGCTTAACCACTCCTGCAAACCACACAAAATGAGATATTGCTCGCATGAATTCATCAACGTTTTACACTAGCAATTTTTTATGACTTTGCCAGGCCGTGCCACGCACGGCATGTAACACAGGATCTCCGAGGCCTAGTGCAGCAGTGAGTCTGCGTCTGGCGTGTCAAGCTAGCTAGGGAAGTCCCGAGTAATTCCCAAGGCTGACGCACTGTGGCTTTCTGAACGTGCACGTGTGTGTATCTCTTCCCCACACGTCAAGTTGTGACGCGAGTCCTGGGCCTCAGTCCCGTTCAGACCGACAGAGACTTAGCCTTTCTCCGTTACTTCCTGGGTACAGTTTTGATACTATCTGCCCGATGTAAATGTTAAAGTTCCGAGAAGGTTACTCTATACGTATCATAAGAAGTGAAACCCTGCCAAAAATAAAATCACGCGGGAATGAAAATGTAGCTGTAATTGTTTTACCAACATCATCCAACACGACATATGGTATTCTCCACTACAGTACCGTATCTACCGGTACATGTATAATAAAAGACAATCTGTTCACATGATTTTTTTTTTACAAAATCACCATGACGTAGTGCAGAACAGGTCAGACAGTGATGACGAAGACTCTTTTGTTCTTGTGGCCAAGAAGAAGCAAGGATTGTCTAGGGATCTAGCCACATTGGGTCTAATTTAAGCCACATCTTAAAGGGACTTAAACAGAGTGATTCAGCCCTTTTTGCAATGGAGGGAGCTTTTGCAGGAGGGATAGTAATTAGTAGGAAAGCAGCTCTAGCCGACTGGGCAGACAGATGGTGGATTATAGGGTGGGGAGTTAAAAGGTCATAATGGATCCATTAAATCTCAACACCACTGCTTTTTCACACTTACATCATTTCGAACTCTGTTGAAGTCCAACTCGAATTCAGTGATTCACTGGCTCACAAAAAAAAATTGTGGCAGTTCCAGAGGGCTATAGTTTAGTGTTCTCTTTGTAATGCAGACTTACTAACGGACCGACTGACCGACTACATAGGCTATCTGTCACTTGTGGCCGGGCAGTGCTATTGTATAGGATTACCATTACTCCGTAATGAATGCGGTAAATCCAGACCACTGTATACACTATGCAAGAAAAGACTTCTAGCTCTAGCAAATAGGCGTTCTGAATCAATCGAAAAGAATTTTGGTGCACTAAATCCTACACTATTCTGAAAATAACAGTAAAAGCACATGTTTTAATACCTTTTAATGACCTGATTTAGGAGGATTGGATTG
The DNA here is from genome assembly GCF_015706575.1 of Patiria miniata. NCBI lineage: Eukaryota > Metazoa > Echinodermata > Asteroidea > Valvatida > Asterinidae > Patiria > Patiria miniata. The sequence continues at coordinate 28,117,678 of NW_024037069.1, read as the reverse complement.
GATTTGAAACATGCATCACACATATATTACTGGAATGCAAAAAAAGGACTAAACATAAACCCCATGTACGTAGCAGCAAGTGAAACTCTATCATAACCGCAGTAGAAAGTCCCTCATTCTTCAGGATATGATTAAACCGATTTATTCCTCTCTCTTGCATAGGCCTTATTAGTTTAGGGTTTGTCCACGAAACAATTCGAGCAGCCTGTTAGTCACTCCTATATATCCCATCTTAATTCCAACGGCCACGCAAGCACACACGCAAGGTTTTTTTTTTTGTGGTTTCTCACTTGTCTGGGAACCCGGAGCCTGTGAAAGTTTTGAAACAGTTCCAACAAACTGGGGATGTACGTCAAAGTGAAATGTCAAGATGGAAAGCTTGTGAACCTTAAATCGAGACCGACTAAATGTGCAAGTGTGTCACTGTCAGTTTGTACGTGTGTACTCTCATTTCAAAAGAGTGAAAATTAATTCTACCGGAATATGAGCGAATATTCACTCCCAATTCAGGCGATTCACAATGAAGTGCGCCACCAAGGGTTTGCCACGGAGAGTTCATTTTTCCCAGTGCATTGTGGGAGATGGTCGACAAATTCGCAGCGCGGGACATTTGAAATTGTTAGTTTTTCCGGTCAGTACTTTCGTTAACGTTTGATTCGAGTATATGTTTGCCCTTTTTCTTGTAAGGCAGCAGAACGCTATGTCCCAATCTATAACAAATTAGCTCAAGTTGTCTACTGGCACTCATTCAAAAGGGCCGTGTTTTGTCGACCGTAAACTTGAAAAATGGACTCTCCATGGCAAACTCTTGGTGGCGCACTGCATTGTGAATCGCCCGAATTACTGAAACTAGGGACCAAACGTTTTCAAGTGAAATTCACTCAATAGAACAAGTTTTCACAGTTTCCAAAGGATTGCTTCTTTTTGAGTATTTCAATCAAAAATTAGAATGATTTTCAATCTAGGAAAAGTAGAGAGTTTCACGTTCTAATTAAGGCAGAGTGGACCATTTGTCATTTGTGCATTTTTTTCGTTTGAAGCAACAAAAGTGCTCAAAATCTTAATAGGGGGGGGGGGGGGGGGGGCTGGACACCATCTTCCCATGAGGGCGATGTTCAACATCATGGTTAATGTTAGACAATAACTATAGGCCCTACCGCTATTCGCTTTCCACTGATGTTTAAATAAACAGCCACTCGCGAAAAGAAACCTGGTATTTGTGAAAAATACGCTCCAAATCGCAGAAAAAGGGACCATACCCGGTATGTCCTTCCAGCTAAGCACGGTAACTCATAAGGCTGTGCTTTTCGCCGGATGGGGGGGGGGGGGGGGGGGGGGGGCGCGACTGAGGGGGCACAAACTTTTTATGGGGGGGGGGCATGCGCCCCCCACACAGCTACGCCACTGGTGCATATTCACAATAAAATTAGCTGTGGGTACTTCGAGCTATATGAGCACGAACCAGTAGGCAGTTTGTCCCTCCGATTGGATATTTCAAACGTGGTAAAAAAAAGGCGACCTCTCTTGTTCAGAGCCCATGATAGGACGATGAGCGCAACACATACTAACAGGTGCTAGGCCTATGTACATGTAGACCACAAACGATCCAGGAAGGGATTAATGAGTATCATGATTCACCTTGAATCAAAATCCCTTGTGCCCGCCACTGTTTGACGTTGGACCCAGCCTGTGCAACCACACAAATAGCAACACAGGTCTGCCGGTCTGGCCATCTGCCTTACTTCCAAAATAAACCTTCCAAAAATATTCATAATTACTAAGTATGCACTCCTTTGTCATGGTTGGTCACAAACAATTAGCAAGTGATGTTGGAGGAGAGGTCTCCCAAATGCCAATGGATTACAGGTACAGTGTACTAAAAAGTTTTTATAATGCACAGTGAGTTTCCCCTGTAATGGTTTATTTGAAACTTAGGTAGTAACAAAAAAGCTGTATCCTCTTTGAGCGATCTCTGTTTTTCTATTTCCCGGGTTTGCAGCACCGAGTTGTTGCTTGAATCTTGACTTTGGACTTGACCCCTGGCCATATGATATGGGTTTATGGCTTCCGGCTAGTGCCCCTTAATCAAAGACACTGACATATTGGGGAACCGCCAACATAGGGCTGGATAGCTCAGTTGGTAGAGCGCTGGAACGGAAATCCAAAGGTCGCAGGTTCAAACCCCACTCCAGTCAATTTCTTTGTTCAACTTTAAAAAAAAAAACGTTTTAACTTAAGTACAGACCTGTAAGTAGGATCAAATGAGCAGAATGCATACTTGTACATCAGTTTGTCAATCAAAGATGCCCAATGTCTGTGGACTGACTGTTCAAGCAACTTGTGTACATGTATGCTAAACCCATGTACATGTAATGATGTATGCTAAACCCGTCTATCTGACTGCCAAATGTGAATGGGCCAAGCGGACACTGTCAAGTAATCTCTCAATATCATCAAACATGAAACTGTCATGTTTGAGTACCGTAACAGTATTCACTTACTGAGAGACAACGATTCTCACGAGATGTGGGTAAGTTCAGGCACAAAAAGCGGGCACATCAGTTAGTGGGGTTTTTTCGGGTCGATTGGGTTTCAGGTCGGTTCAGGTCGGTTTTCCTTGAATTTTTGTCGAGTCTGGAAGGGTCGGGTCGGTAGGGAGTTCAAATCGGTTTCGGTTTGGATTCGGTTTATAATGTTTCGGGTTGGCATGGTCAACCCGACCCAATGCACAACATTACTGCTTGTATGTCCTAGCTACAACCTTATAAGAAGGAGCACCGATTAGTACCTATGGAACAGATATCGAGAACTTGTTCCTGGCCTACATCTTGGAGTTATAAAACAAGAAGGGTGGGGTCTGGTGAGATGTGTCATCGAGGTGTAGACAGACTAGGTTCCTGGGCCTCCAATGAGCACGCCAAATCTGCTTAGTATGGTCAATGCAATACAAGGACCACCTGCCCTGGCTGGCTAGACTTTGTTATTGACTGCTCCCTGATATAATCAAGGAAACACCACGCAGCTGGCTTTGGCTACTTATCAAGCAGAAGTATCTTTGCTTTTTTCATACCAAACAACTCTGCAGGAACATGTGTGTAGATCTTTGGTTCAATAGAGATAGGATGGTGTCAGGTTCATGTAGTCCAACTTGGGGGATCAGGTTGGCGGTTACACACCTATCGTATGTTCCGACGTCCCCTATGTTCCAACTGCTCATATTCCTATCCCTAACCCTTACCCTAACCCTAACCGGGAGTAACACAATCTTATGTGCGGGTCGTTGAAACATGGGGGTGTGGGAACATAAAGATGTCGAAACATAGAGCAGGCACCAGGTTGGCATAGCTGTTTGCCTTCCACCGCTGTGACCCGGGTTTTATTCCTGCCTGGGCCGATGTGGATTGGGTTTTCAGTCCCTGCCTGATTCTAAGGGTTTTGCCCAGTGAATATCATAATACTGTGCAAGTCTAAAGGCCTTTTCACACTAGACAATCTCGGAGTTGCCGTGGGGTTGACGCAGGGTTGAAAACATGCGGCGTTTCACACATGAAGATTTTCAAATATGTGCCAACCCCGCGTCAACCCTGAGATTGATTTTGCCCTGGGTTGGACTCAACCCTGCACCAGACCAGGGTTGAGATTTTCAACCCGGGTTGAAACTCTCGCCAGGTTCAACATAATCAAGCAAAATAAGCTTGGTTTGCACGAAGCAAGTGTGCAAAGATGCAGGGTTAAATGCGGGGTTAAAAAATCAAATAATCAACCCGGGCAGCACTGGGTTCGCCCAGGGTTGAGTTCAACCTGGGTTGAGAGGCTCTAGTGTGAAAAGGCCTTAATAGACATGCAACCTTTGCATATGAACGTTCTGAGGGTGTACATGTGGCTTATCTCCAGCATGTCAAGATGCAACATGTCTACACTCAGCCATGCTCCAATTGACAAACACGCCTGTCAAACACGTCTAAGGTCACATACATCCACAAAGAAAGGGACAGCAAATTTCTACTTGGTACAGGTATGTGTCATCCACACTAAAAGTTTTGAAACACAACAAACCATGAAACTTTATTGTTTTGGGCCGGGGAACAAATCCAACATTGTTGTGTACAATACCAATAAGGCAAATCCTTCTGGTGTTATCTCAACCTTTAACTTTTCAAGTGATGGAGGAGGTGGGGACAGGAATGTGCCTGAAGGGGGTAACCGGCTTAAGAAATGAAAAGGCCGAGGAATCCTATGACACACTCAATTTGATCTGATAAGGACTGGAGGCCAAGTCATGGTAGCCTAAACCATAGTGAAGAACAGCCACAACCATAAGTCAGGCCAATAAGGTTTCAAGGGGATGAGAATGTCGAATCCAATTAGGCACCTTCACTTCAAGACTTTGCTCCTGAAAGTTACACCCTCAGAGAGGCCACCACAAAGGTGACGCTTGACAACACTCCAGGTCATATGTAAAGGTCATTTCTATACTGACCATTCATTAATGATAAATACATACCGGAACATGTACATGTATATCAGATGAAAACCCATTCATTGCAGACAGCAAAATGACTATTAATATCACAATTCAATTATTTTGCTTGCAAAATTGTTTGAATAATAAGACAAGCATATGCATGTATGGAAAATCACAGCCAGGGGACTTAAATCTGTAACTGGGTCATATAAATTTGGGGTCCACTGTTTTTCCTGTCCCTGTTATAAGTTACACCTGACACATGATATGCACAATTTTAAATGCACTCCTCGATGCCCTTTTCTGTAATGTGATGTGGTTTTGCAAACTACCTATAAACATGTATGATATATACCCAACAAATGAGAATAGCTTGAACTCATTTTAAATGAGTTCAAATTAAAAAGTTCCAAAGTAACAAGGCAGGAAAAATGTCATTCTTTAGACCCTAAATTTATAGAATGACCCAATTAGGTAAAATATTATTCTTCTTCAAAGGGTTTGGGAGTGGGTGTGCATATTGATCCAACACCATTGAGGTGGAGCCACCTCATGCATACATAGATACCCGGTATGTGGCACAAGTTCACCTGTGTGCAAGTGGTGCCATCTGGCATCTACCGGGTAATTTTGGTTTTCACTTATGTCAGATCACTCTATTCTTGCTTGTAAATACAAGTCCAATTTCTGAACACCATGGCCTAGAAAACACAAGGTTTAAAAAAAACCCCTAAAAACGTGATGCTCCACCAAAGTGCAATCTTCAACTTCTGTCTGAAATTTACTTCAAGTCAGTTCACAGTCTCCAGCAGGTAGTTCCTGCTGAAGTCCATCATGTGTCAGGACCAATTCTCCTAGGCACCTGCTACAAGCACATATCTGCAATGGGACAGGGTCTCTGTGCAGCGGGGAATACCCACTGACAACTTAATTTTCCTGTTTTTTCCGGACTCTGTGCATTTTTCTTAAATTTGAGGGAGCATTTCCTGATTGAAGTCACCTAGATTGAAGGATCGGTCAGTATGCTACTCAAGTGTAGAAAATTAACGTTTAAGTAGTTCCACATGTAAATTCAATATCCTAAGCACATCCAGTTTAATAGCAGTCTGAGTGATTGCTAGCAGAAGGCTAATATAGAAACTTGCATAAAATCTCCTTAAAAGTTTTATGCTGAAAATTTTAAGGGACATAAATAATGAACAAATCCCTCTGGGAAAAGAAACATTGAAAAATTTTTGTAGCACAAGATGTGACGAAGAAGCCCATAAAATACCTGTACAAACTTAAGAGGCCACCTACACAATGTGGCTATCTATTTTTTTTGTAGAAAAAGCAACAGCCAGGCCCAAACTCTATTTTTGTCACGAAAGCTTAACCAACAACAACCAAACAAGAAGTAAATGTTTCGGTGTCCCTCCTAAACTGATAAAGAAGGCTGGCCTTTCTGCGAGCTATTTGTCTAGCCTCCCGGTCAGACATCCTTTACGTGTTTTTCCTGGGCTTAGTTTTCTGCCAAACAGCAAAACATGCTCCTTCGCTGTTGTGTCTTGAGACTCTCCGAGTCCGAGTAGTTTACCAGTACACTTTGTGTTCTCTACACAAAGCTGGATATTTCTCGGTATGCTATGGGTCCACACACTCCCCCCCCCCCCCCTTCATTATCAACCCGAACTCCATTTTACTTGTAGCAAGATGGTTCATCCCTCCCCCAACTTTTCCAGACCACCCCACCCCCAACATTGCTCCCCTCAGAATACATGTATGTGTAATTTGAGTTCTTTAATGTAGTGAAATGAAGTACATGTATAAAAAGTACTACACTTTAGCACTATACGGTACATGTGCATCATGCACTTTAAAGGGAAGATACAACATTTGCAAACATCAAAAAAACAAAATGATCAAATTTTCACAAAGTATCTTACTGGATGGTTAGGGAATGGTATTCTGAAGCACCCTGTAAAATCGTGGCTCCTGGTGTGCTGACATTTTCAAGAAAAGTTGTATTTTTCCAACACTGGTCGGCCGACCAGCATTGGAGAGACCCCTTAAAAATGTGGTCGGGATCCCGACATATCCCGCCGGGATTCCCGGTACATCCCACCGGGATACGTTGGGATAAGTCGGGATGGATGTATCCCGACGGGATACATCGGGATAGCTTATGTCGGGATCCCGACCCAAGGTGGGATGAGTCGGGATCCCGATGGAATTTTGGTCAGAATCCCGACCGAAGGCTGGATAAGGTGGGATCCCGATCAGCTCATCCCGGCATATGTTGGGATAAGTCGGGATGGATGTATCCCGACGGGATACATCGGGATAGCTTATGTCGGGATCCCGACCCAAGGTGGGATGAGTGATGGAATTTTGGTCAGAATCCCAACCGAAGGCAGGATGAGTTGGGATAAGGTGGGATCCCGATCAGCTCATCCTGGCATACGTTGGGATAAGTCAGGATGGATATATCCCGACGGGATACATCGGGGTAGCTTATGTCGGGATCCCGACCCAAGGTGGGATGGGTCGGGATCCCAACCCATCCCATCGGGATCCCGACAAAAAATCCCGGTGGTATAGGTCGGGATCCCGAGCAGTATCTCACCGGGATTCCCGGCCTATCCCATCGGGATCCCGACCCATCCCATCGGGATCCCGACAAAATATCCCGGTGGTATAGGTCGGGATCCCGAGCAGTATCCCACCGGGATTCCCGACCTATCCCATCGGGATCCCAACCCATCCCATCGGGATCCCGATCAGTATCCCGACGGGATAGGTCGGGATCCCGACAAAATATCCCGGTGGTAAGGTCGGGATCCCGGGCAGTATCCCACCGGGATTCCCGACCTATCCCACCGGGATATTGGTCGGGATCCCGACCAAATTTTTTAAGGGGGAACTGGTTTTTTTTTCATAACCGGCTCTTTAATTTCCCATAATTAGTTTTTCCGCATTCTCTTTGCAAATGATTACACACCTGTGAAGGGGTACAAACTTGCCAGACTGATTCTCTGACCTTACAATTCCCCAAAGTTGACAAACTGCTTCGTTTCATCTTAAGTGGGGTCAGGGAACCACACTCCAAGGACATGATGTTTTTCTTGGTTTTTCCAGCATCTTCAAGCCCAAAACGTGAAACAAGTCAGTTTAACAATACTTGCTATAACATTCTAATCCCCCAAATCCATTTACTAGTTTACTACTGAAAATTGCAGCAAGAGCAAATGTTGTACATTCGCTTTAAGTACCCTAGATTTTAGCCGGTGAACTTGTCCCTACCCCCCCCCCCCCCCCAATATGAACTACTTATTACTACTGACATTTTGGCAGTGCTGAAATTAAATGTGAGCAGTATAGATAATACCTCCTATCACATGAGGATAAGAACTAAATCTAAAAGCCTCCACACAACTACGGTATTGAACTTTCCATCTTGTTTACGAGTGAATGGGACGAAAAATGGCAACAAACTTCCTGTCGGTTGATCAGACCTGACATTCTAAGTCCCCTGAGAATCATTCGGAAAAACATGGATCATGAAAGTCTCTTACCAGTAAGCCTCATCTTTCACCAATTAAAATGTTGTTTCCCCGATCGGTTTTCCAAGGGATCAGGATGCTAGATTACTTCTGATCCCTGGAATGTATTTATACCCAAAGGGTGGTTTTTTATCAGTTGTGCAGAGCATACAGTAGTCCCTCAAGGGATGAGGGTTGTTTTGCTTTTGGTTGAGAGGCTGTTTCCCATCTAAAGACTTTAATCTGAAAGCACAGGGCATCAAGTGTACATTTTTTTTTTTGAATTTCTTTTGGTCTTTTCTGGAGACCATCATAATCTCCAGAACTCAACAGAGACTGTTGGAACATGGTGCTGTCACAAAACCTTTTCCTGTCCACTACGTGTCCAAAAAACATGTCCTACATTTGATCCTAAATAATTCTGTTGTTTACCAATGGAATTAAACAAAAATTTCATATTACGTAAACAAGGCATGACAAATTTTATGGAGCAAGTTTCATCAGCTTTGTGCAAGAGCGTCAGATTTAAACGCTATATAAAAAAAATACTCACCTTCAGAATCTGCCACTTTCGACTTGGCGTCCTCCAATGTCGATACAGCGCTGGAGACGGTGGCGGAAGACGCATGCTGCGGCCGAAAGCTTCTGAAGGAATGCAGGATCATCCCTGATGTCATTGCACACCTCCTTGATCATTTGGCGCAACACACGGTCGAGGAGGTGTGCAATGACATCAGGGGTGATCCTGCATCCCTTCAGAAGCTTTCGGCTGCAGCATGCGCCTTCCGCCACCGTCTCAAGTGCTGTATCGGCATTCTGAAAGTGAGATTTTTGTTGGTAATGGTGTTTAAATCTGACCCTCTTGCACAAAACTGATGAAATTCGCTCCATAAAATTTGTCATGCCTTGTTTACATAATCTGAAATGTTGGTTTAATTCTATGGTTAAACAACAGAATTATATTGGATCAAAAGTAGGACTCTTTTTTTTTACACGTAGTACATGTACGACCAGAATGCATAGTCTCAAGTCTTACAACGTACTGGAGATACTCAGTCTTGAGACTTACAATGTATTCAGTCTTAGCTCAAGAGGAAAACGATAGGATTTATAATTTGTAGGGAAAGGCCATAATTTTAGATTTTTCCTCTTTTCTTGCCGACAACTTGAAAGACTTGTGAAAAGGGCCGTTGGGCTTTTCAACCAGAAAGAGCACCACTGTGCATTGCCTTCCAGAGCCAAAGTGTATTGTGCAAGAAAAATCTGCCATCCATTCGAATTATTCAAATTTTGTAATAAACATTAATTTGCATTTAAAAACTGGATTTTAGAAGGACAAGTGAAGGGTTTTCCTGCCAACTCTGCAACCATCGAATCGTGATTAATAGCTCATACTTCCATGATCAGTAGAGCATGAAATAGGGGGAGGTACATCCTGCAATAAATACACTCCACATTGAAAGGGTTTGGGCTCAATGCCAAAATTTAAAGAGGGTAGATTTAAAGGGAAAAATCACAGCCATTTTGCATTCACCAGAGTCACGTTGAACCAAATTGTTCCCAAGATTTGAAATGGCTTCATGAAAGTGTGTTTTTTGAGAAAATTTCATGTATGAGCAACTACATGTACTACCAGTCAAGAGACCAGTCGTTGCAGTAATTCTGAACGACCAAAGTCTAGTCAATGGAAAACTAATGCAAAAAGTTTGCATGTCTGAAACCAAATTATTTTCAGGTCGACCTGGTTTCTCAAAACAGCATTTTGAAATGGGTACAACAGTAATACCGGTAGATGCATTCAACATTGACAAAACTCCTACACTACAGTAACTGAAATGACTTTTCAGTTGAATTACTTTTTATTTATGATGCAGCAACAAAATGGTCCCTAAATCTGTGGACCAGATATATTTGGGTCGACCTGATTTCTCAAAACACCATTTTGAAATGGGTTGTATTCAACATGGACAATACTTTTGCACTACAGTGTCGAAAATATTCCAATAAGACTTTTCAGTTGAATAATTACTTTTCATTTAGCGTAAAACTAATCGGTCCATAAATCTGTGGACCAGTGCCATTCAATTAACCTTGTGAACAGTTGAGTGAGTCCATTTTATGGACGGATGTGCAGGTCCATTTGCAGTACAGTTCACCATGAACCCACACACTTGTTTCGGTAGGAAATAAAAGATTTGTACTTTTTAGCTCCACACAGAGACAACCCACTGGAAGCCACAACAAGGTCAAAACTTAATAGAATCCCAATCTCCCAAACAAGTTGACAGTGCGTTCACTCTCTGGACCCATAGTGATTTTCCAACAAATCACTTTTTAGTTTTGAAAGAGCTTTATTCCACATACCGTATATATCTGAACTAATAGTTTGGGTATCACTCGTTGTACAACGGAGCCCTCCCTGTCTCCGGTCCAATGTCTGATATTTATGCGACTCAGCACGCCAGCCAATCGGAGTCCATGTGACGTCATTCCTAAATGTAGACTAACCTGTTGATTGGTCAATTACGCGCATTATTTACACTATGATGTGTCTCATTTGAAGCCATAGGACGTTCGCGCATCGCGTAACATACCGTTACAGGCCGCATGACGCAGCCTTTGATGTGTCTCATTCGAAGCCATAGGACGTTCGCGCATTGCGTAGCATACCGTTACAGGCCGCATGACGCAGCCTTTGATGTGTCTCATTCGAAGCCAAAGGACGTTCGCGCATCGCGTAACATACCGTTACAGGCTGCATGACGCAGCCTATTTCTGCTCTATTCACAATATAAAAGCATAGTAGATATCGTGTCTAGGTTTTAAAAGGCAACGGGTAACCAAAGTCTCGACATATAGAAAGTGCCCGCTGAATGGTCAGCATTCCGAGGTCAAGACGCACTCTGGTTTTGCATAAATACTCGCCGAATCTGGTCGAATATCATGGACCCTTGCTGTGCAAGGGGATATTCCCATAGACTACTAAGTACTAGTACAAAGGATTCATTTAGACCTATCTTTCCAGTTTTCAGTATTATAAAGAAATTTGCACTTGAATGTACGAACTATAGGGAACCCACACAATCAAGCCCGGTTCAAACTTCACGCGAAAGCAAGTGTGAAGCAAAATTCATGTCGTCAACAATGGTGGACGTACTTCAAACGTATTGTTGACGACACAAATTTCACTTCGCTTTCGCTTTCGCGTGAAGTATGAACCAGGATTTTCTGTAATTATCTTTAAGCATGCAAACTTGAATACTGGATCCTGATTGGGTTCCATGGCAACAAACCTTGCTACATTATCCTATACCGTGCACGGTCCATACCGCACTCCGCTATATCCTAAGATGCGAGCGCCATTCCTGCTACACCCACGTGCAATACGATAACCCTTGAAAGGTTTGTGTACAGCGTGCTCGTTCCAACTTTACTGTGCAGCGAAATAATAAATTAATATAGGTAAATTAGTTATCCCGTACATTGTACAACTCAGCCTTTTGCCTTGTGGCATGTGGGTTACAGACGCACTACATTATTCCGTGTTCCACTCGCACTTGTGGGATAATTGTACACTGCCAAATTCATGTAAACTTAACAGGCAAAATATAAACATGTACAGACATGTACATTATTTCAAAGTACCACAGCCATATTAGTTTTTATCAACAAGAAATGTACTTTGTAAATTATAACCATGGAACACCACCAAGCAAGGCTCATGCACGTTTTGAATGATTGACATTTTCAAACATCTGAACCAAAGCCTGAAGTCTCCTTTTCGTCCTGGCTGTGACCCAGTTTAGAAACGGGTTAAACGGTATTTAGAATTTGACACAGATCCATTCCCGATAGTGTGACAAAGGCCAAAAGTTCAACAGCAAAAAAACCCTGAATGACATACTCACCTACACCACAGGTATCCCTTGGGCGGAAATACATGCCCTATCAGCCTATAATCCATTTGTGTAAGGAAACTGTGAAAAATTGTTGACTCCCCCAGCGGAATTCTGTAATATTGTGTATTATCATTTGAATGTTTTGTCCACTAATCTGCTTTGGTTTGGCATTGGAGTGCTCCACTTGTATTCAGTGTGTACAGTGGAACACCTGGGCCCCCGAGGTCAACAAGAGTTGACCTTCCGCGAACCGTGAACTGTGGAAACACCACAGTCATCAATGGGTTTGGGTTGTGAGGGAAGTAGGATTATCCTGCCCACTAATGGGTGCACTGAACTAATTCAAGCGAGAATTTCTACGCCAGCTGATTAGCATAAAAAGTGCCCCCACAATTTCTTTTGAAAACGGAGACCGTTTGGCTTTAAAAACGGTGGAATTGTTTAAATATACCCAAGGATCAACTCCCTGGTTTTGGGGCTTCCATCTGAGGGCAGGCTTCATAAAATCACGGATGAAAAAATGGGTCCTATTTGCCTGTGAAAGTGGAAGGGTGCCACTTGTAAAATGGCTACATGCAGGCTCGGGAACTATCCCTTTCGGGAGGTGATTTTATTTGGGTGTGAATATTTAAAAATGTAATTGGCTAATGTACGTAAAATTGAAAAGAAATGAAAAGATGAAAGACAAGACAATAATTTAATTTTTGTTTCAGAAACCCCAGTGATGTTGGCTTGCACGTTACTTGGCCCTGAACTTTGTTGATTTTACACTGTTTTCAATGGGGCTTGAATTAGTACAGTGGACCCTTAATATTTGGGAGCATGTACCCATACAGTTTGTTACCACACAAATTTTGCACTTTTGTGGCCTTCATAAAAGTAGTTTGGTGTGGTGGAAACTCAGAAGGAAATATTTTTTTGTCTGAAAATCCTGTCGTTTACCCAATATACATAATGATATGGTAACATTTACTCTAATTAAAAAGCAGGAAAAAATTGTTAATTTTCAAGTCTTCCCTTTGTGTCACCTTTTTAATTTCACAAGAAAGTGCAGGGCTGCCAACTTTGAGTAAGAGCTGAGTGAGAATTTGGCGATGGAGCTAAAGAACTAATGCGAACACGAAGCCCTAACGGCGTCCCCCACTTAAGGGCATCGAACATTTTTGGATTCTTGACGCTCTGTGGTGCAATCTTTGGTGCAATCTGTGGTGCAATCCGAGGCAATTTCTGACCACTTTAACCAATTTTTTTCTAGCAAAAGATCATCATTTAAACGTAACTATTTTCGAGTTTGGATCAATTATTTATTGATTTGTTTAGCATGAGAAATCCTGTGTGGTCGTGAGAGCGTGAGAGTAACCTGAAATGCGTGTGTCTCACGCTCAATGCGTGAGAGTTGGCAGGCCTGTATTATGTGCAATTTCAAAAGATGAAAACATTAATTGGTTTACTTCGCTTAACCTATCATTAGTTAGTAGTTACTACATACATACGTGTGCATCAATTAATTTGCTCCAAACAAAAGCCTTCCAATGACATTGGTCTATAAGAATACAAATACATGCATTTTCTGCTATCAATGTTTAATTGTATGCATGTTTTTGTAATATACAAACTAAATGCTCTAGGGTAAACTGGGGTAAAAACGCCCATGGGGTAAAAACGCCCACTTGACTTGTTTCCACTGCTAGTAAAAAATGACAAGATGAATTATTCAATGGAATATATTTTTAATAAGTACACTGTAGATAAAAACTAATAATAACAAGAATTAAATTCATTAACATATTTGAAGGGTACATAGGTGCTGTTGAAAAAAATATTTAAAAAAAAGTTTGAAAAAATGGCCGTCGAAGGTTTAGCCTGTATCGCTTAAAATTATTTTATAAAAAAAATATATTATATTTTATATTTTTATTATTCTTTAGTTGATATATATTAAGAAGGGTTAATAACATAATTACAAATGATAAAAATATTAAAATCTATTTTAATATTTGCTTAATAATGCTTATTTGAGTGGGCGTTTTTACCCCAGGCAAATCAGGGGTCTCGGGGTAAAAACGCCCAGTACTTTCCTTGACATCAAACTTTAATGAACCCTCATTTATCTTCAAAAATCTCACTGTTAGGACTTTCTACAGCATTATGTTTGTTGTATGAGTAAGTATTAGCTATTAGAGTCCTACCACATAAATATTAAACAGTGTATTGTGTGAAGTAGGGAGGTACATGTAGGCCGTATAACTAACTGACGTTACGTAGTGGCAAGGAATCTGGCATTTGTTTAGTCTATGTAATAGACCCATGGCGAATGACATGGGTCTATGATATGTGAGCAGATTCGCTGATTAATTAGGCAAGACCCCGCCTCTTGACCTCCTGGATTTTGACCAATCAGCGGGCGCTTTCTATATCGGGTTTTCCTTCATTCACCCGTTGCGCGTCATAGACAATGGAAACTGCGTCACGCACTCTGTTATCATGTTACGCGATAACGCGCCCGGCTGTTGTTGCATTACAAAACACTGGATTCGAATTGACCAATCAAACTTTTACCGGTAGTCCTGATTTGGGAATGCAATGACGTTTGGTAAAGTCGACTCCAATTGGCTGAGGAGTGTGATCGCATAAATTTGCATGCTTTGATACAGACGTTAGACAGGAGTCTGGGCTCCTTGGATAACGTACTCAGACTAGCATTTGTTAGGGAATGCCCGAGAAATCATGAGCTCATGGCATTTTCTCAAGAAAAAAAAAATAACACCTCTATGGTGATTTCCGTGTACTTTTAATAAGTAAAAATGACTAGAAATGGTTCTAAGACCCAACTAGACTGGTTTCTGCTCTCATGCTCTAATAGCAGAGCTTCATCAGTAGTACGCCAAAACCAGTATTTTATATTTGGCTAAATTAGTCGTGTCAAATGTTAGAGTGCATAGATACACATAAGTGCATCTAATAACATTTTGTGAACCTTGTAATGAGTCCAATTCCAGGTTATTGATAAATCTTGATTTGACAAGTACACCTTCAAGATATTTGGCCTTATACATGTGGGCAGTAATTGGTTCGCTGGGAAACGGATTGCATAATTTCAGGTGTTCTGGAATTAAATGCCAGTCTTTCAGCAATACTTTTGTTAGCCGCTGGGTTTTGATGAGTGGTGTGTAGGTGATCTTGAAGACTAGAGGTGGTTCTTTTGGTCGTCTTTCATTCATGATGTATTGCTCACAGATTTCAAATTGTACGTCTTTTATGACCAGTTGGCAATTTTCTCTTTCTTGTGGTTACAGAGTAGAAGTTTCTCCATCATGTCTACGAACACATTTCTTTTCTCTAAGAACTCTGTCTCGTTGTTACAGAAATGTGCCTATCTTAGTACCGTAGTTCTCCTTTGATAAAGTCTTAGGTTATCAGCAGAAGGCTAGAAACATACATACATGTATGCCTAATAACATGGAACTATGATTTGGCTAAACAAGATTGAAATAGATTGTTCAATACAAGTTTGTTATGGGCGAATTATGTACCTTAATGTTCCGCTTCCTTCCACATAAAAATACCTGTTTCGATTGATCAAGTTTGTAGATATAATTAACCAGTTGTGTTTGAAAAGTTATTTGTATTTGATGAAGTATCCCTCAATATTAAATTAATAACAAAAATATGACTATACTACAGGGAAGCCCTGTGGTATAGCCATTTTTTTTTTATAAATGTGGGCGGGCGTTTTTACCCCGAGGCCCGGGTAAAAACGCCCGCCAAACTTCCTCCCGAAAAGGGGGGAAAATTTCCCCTTATCAATATAATGACCATGATATTATATTTGCACCTGATAGAGGAGACATGTATTGCATAAAACCACACATTTATTTCCTGGTGTCTCCAAGTAGTAGTGAGATATTTAACAAAAACCTAAAAATCGGGCGTTTTTACCCCAGTTTACCCTACTGATTTCGCAGAATATTGTACACCTTGCCTTGATTTCTCAATGCCCCACAAAAGCATGGAACAGGCCACCTACTGCACGCATGGCAAACTACCTGCTATGTGAAATGAAAAATAATAGTAGATTATATTTGTAATCCTCTCACCGAATTCAGCAATCTGCTTAGATGACTAATACGACTACCCTCTACGTATTACACTCATAATCACATTTCAGATGCGTACGATTTGCTCGCTTGATTGGTCACAATGAGTTTACACGACTGACTGACATCACCCGTCTCGGACTCTTGAGCAAATATGCCTTTGCTGGGCAGCTGCGTGGCGAGTCTCTAAGCTCCAACTCACGATATTTGTTGAATAAATTATGAATAATAGCAAAGAAAAATTGGAGGGAACTGGGATTGTTGTCAAGTATAATTGTCATGGAAATAATAACAACAACAGTCGATCTTGCATTGATTCACAAAAACAGCTGTCACAGTAAAGGCAATATAGACCACAGAGAGTGAACTGAATATTTGAATGCGGGACATTAAATAAATCCATGGAGAATTTCCAACCTCAATGCTTTTCCTAACATGACCCAGAACTGAGATTTTTGGTTTGGATGTTGTTGATCTTAGAAGAGAACAGAACATCTTTTGCTCTACCGGTACATGTAATGTACTTTAGAAGTATGCTACACTGTAGTGAAATATTGATACTATCAGATAAAAGAAATTAAAAGTAAACACACACGAGTACTTCCAAATACTTCCAAATAAACTCACATCCTTTCCTATACTCTTTCATCTCCAATTAATTACTCTAACGACCAGAATTACAAGCTACATGGTACCAGTACGTTACCACACTTGTATCCAGATCATTCACGCATTCGATGCTCCTTGATCTATGGGCTCCATGCACAAGTACCGGTACCCCCTCAACAGTAAGAAAGGGAGAGTTGGGAGAGATTTGCTCGTACCCCCCGCCCTGCAAACAGGGCGCTGGGAAGGGCTGCTGAATTCACGCTCTGATTGGACAGATTTTGCATGACCTGTGACCTGCAAGTCATCACGGCCACGACCCTGCAAGGTTTGAAACGGCCAATTGATCACTCTTTTATTCCCATTCATTTATGCCTTTCGTTGAACAGCGTTATAATGTAGGAAAATCTGTAAAACTTATCTGTGTTGTAAATTTGCGATTCCCGTCACTTGCTCAGGCTCCGTTTCGAATTCACACAGAGTCAATGATTACATTATGCGACGCTCAAAATTTGTCCACATAGTCCGCAATGAAAAGAAATCACATCCGGCATGGAATGTGTGCATTTCGGATAGCATTTGCACGCATTGTCTTGAACAGCTGCAGCCAGATGCTTTATATGTAGGTCATAGGTCACTTCCTTCACAAAATTCTGTGAAGCTCATGATCAGCCCTTCCCAGCGCCCTGTTTGCAGGGCGGGGGATACGAGCGAATGGGGGCAGACCACTGGGAGAAACATTTAAATGCATTGCTGATGACGCCTGATGCTCACGCGAAGACGCTATATGGTTTTGTGCACATTCAGAATAAAGAAGCCTGGGTTGCCAAATTACATCTAAAAATTGAAGAACCTGTACGTGTGACATTCACACGAGCAAGGTACATTTTTCTAGCATCTCGGTAATTGCTTCTACTTGTAGTCACCACATTAGTCTACAGCTCATCTTAGGGAGGCGACAAGCACAAGTGGACCTGAGCAACGAACACCATCAATCATCGCTCCTGATCAAACATAGAAGGCATCCAGTGACTATCCAGCTCATTCCAATGGTCCGGATCCACTCCTGCGAGTCGTGCGGTATCTCGGGTAACAGAGAGGACATTTCTTGCCAGGTGATATCGCCTGGATGTTTGTTCCTGCATCAGGAAGGCTAACGTGTTTGTGCAGGTCCATATTCCAGACGATTCTAATTACACCCCCGTGGTGTATGAAAGTTAATGAGTTGTGGCTTCAATGGGATCGACGGCCCGTGTACAGTTAATGTTCCAGGTTTTGAGTTAAAGGGAATGTACAACATTTGCTTTTGCTGCAATTTTCAGAAATAAATGGATTTGGAGGATTTGTATGTGATAGCGAATATTGTTACACTGACTTGTTTCACGTTTTTGGTTCGTAGATGCTGGAAAAACCAAGAAAACCTATCATGTTCTTGTAGTCTGGTTCCCTGACCCCACTTAAGATGAAACGGTGCAGATACTATACTTTGGGGAATAGTAAGGTCAGAGAATCAGTCTAGCAGGCTTGTACCCCTATACAGGTGTGTAATCAATTGCAAAGAAAATTCAGAATAACTAAAATTGAAAAATTAGGAACAAATTTTGAAAAAAAAAACAGTTTTCTCCAACGCTGGTCGGCCGACCAGCGGTGGAAAATGCAATTTTTCTTTAAAATGTCAGCACACCAGGAGCCACGACCTGATGCTTTAGGCTGTCATTCCCTAACAATCCAGTGAGGTATTTCATGATAATTTTATCATTTCGTTTCGTGATGTTTTCAAATGTTGTATATTCCCTTTAATGTTCCAGGTTTTGAGTTAAAGGTTCAGTAGATCATTTGCAGCTTTCCAAAAAGTAACTGACGAACTTATTGTTAAAAAGCTTACTTGTTTTTAAAGATAGTAATGGCACTAAACTCCCGGTGAAATCATTCTTTCTGTCATGCAGTCGAGAAAACACTAAAAGAAGGCCATTTCCAAAGATGTGTCAAGTGATGCATTTTTAGAAATCTTAAATAGTAGGGAACATTTTCAATTCGGCAAATCCGTGACTGGGTGCACAACTTTATAAGTTATAAACTCTTTCTAACATTGTTTTATCTTTTGTTATATGAAATTTATAAAGAGATTTTTGTAAAAATAACATGTACTTTATAACTGTTGGCAAGCATTAAATTCCGCATTTAGTTGGTTTGTAGTGTTATATTATATAGTACCGGTACTTGAAAAATAAATTGTAACAGGGACTTGAAAAAAAATATATATATACTGAAAATCCTGCAATTGCACTTTACACCTGCACGTGCCTTTACACGCAAGTGACAAAAGGCAAAATTCTAAGAAAAAGTACAAAAATTGAATTCTCGCCATGGATCACTTGTGCTGAAAGCTGTTTTGACGTCTGCGTTACTATTATTGGTACATACCAGCCACAAAGCTCCCATTGATGATAGCACAAAAAAACACCAACCCAAAAATTCCAACCTCGATTTGTATGAAAGAAAAACATAAAAGAAATTCCTAGTCAAGTCCTATATTGGTTTGAAAAATAATTTGAGTCCAAGGCAAAAAGGAAAAATTAACTGTATTGTCAAAGGTTCGACCATCAGGTTTTTTGATCGAGCAGTTAAAAAAAAATGACTTCGGAATAAAAGGATGTTCTCATTATGATGCCTTTAACCATGTCCTTGGCGACTGTTTATTAAAACAAAATTGTTTTTGGCATTTGCTAAGTCCCTAGGATTATTGTTGATCCCTTGAAGTCGTGTGTTGCAAAACATTTTTACCAAAGTAAAGTCTGTCACGAGCCAATGTGGCCCATCAGACCTGAGTTTATCTCTGGTTTCAATAGCATGAAACGAGAATATTTCTACTCCCCCTGGATTTGATGCTAGTCCATCACAGGTTACTCCCCAGCTATTAAATGCTGGTACCCATTTGTACTCCTGGGTTGAGAGAGGCAAATGGGGGTGAAGTGGCTTGCCCAAGGACACAACATATGGCCAGCAGTTGGATTCGAACCCCTGACCCATTTTTACCAAATTTTTTACCCTTTTTTACCAAAGGTTGGCATTAAATTAAAAGCCCAAAACAGTACCCTACATGTAGCTATACATTTGGAATCAAAGCCAATGGTTTAAAATGGAACGTTTCCATGTATATTTACATATATGTGTACATTGTAATCAAACTAAGTTGTGTGTTTTCTACAGTTTGTTTCCTAATTTTCTCGCATGGAATTCTGCAGGGACAAAAAAGAGTTCATTTTTTTTAAGTTACAAGGGACAGAAAGTTAGTCAAAACAACATTAAGCTTTGATACATTTTCCTAAAAAAAAATATCCACACATCAAACTTGTAATGCTCAGAAATACACTCACCAACGTTGGCAGGGAAGTATCCTGATCTCCAGCTGTCATTCCATGTGCGTCAGACTGCAGACAAGATGGTACAGCCAGCTATTCCCCAACCTGATGTGAACGACATACGGCCTAGCTAGCTGTGTAGGCTATAGTGCCCTCGCTGAAGCATACAGATCCAGCAGTGCACTGTCAGATGCTCAGCCTCACAAGGGTTCATGTGTGTCAACACAAGCTTGCTTGGGTCACTGCATATCACCTGCCTGGTGCATCTGGGGGCTCTCGGCCATGGCGGAGGACCGGGGCCTACCTTAATGACCGATTTCCTGCGATCTGGCCAGGGATTGTCTGGAAGCAAACAAATCAGACAAAATAATGAGTTTACTTTTTCTTTCTGTAAAAGACAGCGTTCATGTTTACACATATGTATACAATTTGTGCATACAGAAAATTGAATAAAACTTCCTTCCTACTTTGGGTCTTTATAAAAGGCTGGAACATTTGCGAGGGTTTAAAACAGTTTTGAAATAGAAATTCTACACCTGGCTGAGTAGTGAAGAAATGGGACCTCAGCAATGCTAATACTGAACAACGAAAACAGGGAGAGGGGAGGAAAATAGTTTTTGTTTCCGTTTTCCTTCGTTTTATGAGGCTGTGGGATGGAGGTTGGGGTGGGGATGGGGGTTGGGGTGGGGAATGGGGTTGGGTAGTGGGGGCGAGAGTTAGGTGGTGGGGATGAGAGTTGGGTGGTGGGAATAGGAGTTGGGTGGTGGGGATTGTGGATGGGGGTGGGTGGTGGGGATGGGGATGGGTGGTGGGGATAGGGTTGGGGTGTGCAGGGAAGGGGGGGGTGGGTGGTGGGGATGGGAGTTGGGTGGTGGGGATGGGAGTTGGATGGTGGGGAAGGGGCTGCCCTTACAGAAATGTCCCATGAGCATCCCATGGGATTCCCATGAGGTCCATGGGACCCCATGGGAAACCCATGGGGTCATCAAGAACACCATGTAAGTTAAAATGATCATCATGGGAAACCCATGGGAACACCATGGAGATTGCATGGACAACATGGGAACACCATGGGGATTTTATGAGCTCCATGGGAACACATAGAGTGCACAAGCCACTCCTATTACGTGGAACAACCCCCATCGGAGTTCCGTGATGTGCTTTACCTATTTGGTGAATAGCACTTAACACACAGGGTTAAAATGTATAGGAAGTTGTTATTGAAAAATACCATGGAGCAATAATTTTTTTGGGAAATGAAAGGAAACCATACATAAGAAAAGCCCATACAAAATTTCCCATGGGAAAAATCCCATGCTACATGGTGTCCAATTCACCATGCAATTCCCATGGGGTCCCATGGGAAAATTTCCCATGGGAATTACATGGGACATTTCTGTAAGGGTGGGCAGTGGGGAAGGGGGTTGGCAATGGGGAAGGGGGTTGGGCAGTGGGGATGGGGATTGGGTGGTGGGGATGGGAGTGAGGGTTAACTGGTGGCAGATTATCAGATGGTTGCACTGTTGCAAAATAACTATACTGTCTTTTATGTACAGGATAATGTTGATCATGTTACCTTAACCCCGTGGAAATCACTACGATGAAAGTTCATTGCGACTCCTTCAAAGTATAGCAAGTTCCAAGACCTTGGCACTATTTCTTTCTGAAAACTCCACCAATGATCCCATCAATATCACTGGATCAACACTAACAAGATTCGACTCCAGCCAGACTGACCCAAATTTCTGAACACAAAAACTCAACAGGCACTCGATCCATCATCTGGATGGCTGAGGCATTCTGTAGCCTATATTACAGCCATCAACAGGTCACTGCCAAATCCACCCTATGGTGGTCAAGCGATACTTGTGTCGCCATGAACCGGAAACCTGACCTCAATATGGACAGGCAACAGCCTCCAGATTCTGAGAATTCAGTGGTCACTTTGTCGACTCGTACTTTGCTACAGTCTGATTGGTTAAGCTTGTACAGTAAGCACAGGCTCAGTGAGTTGTACCTTCCAAAGACACGAGGAAACTGTTCTCACTACTATCTGATGATGATCTACCAAAAAGTTCACTCTCTGAATTGAATAGAAGATTATATGTGATGAACAGAACAAATCAGGTAGTTAACATGTAATTCATTCTTTACCTCAATAAATAAAGAATTCAATCAATAAAATTGACTTCACATGTACAGTCTGTGTTGATCAACATCATGGAGTTATAAGTTACACATGTGTTTTTTTCTTATTCACTTCAAACTACATTTACTGACAGTTTAGTAACCTCTCAATTAAGATATTCCACACCTACAATCCCGGCCAAAATGGTTGGGACACATAACCTTAGCCTCCAACAGTCACCAACTCCCCCGCACCCCCGGTCAATGTTGTTCTCTTCAGCGGATGGAGCACACACCGCGCAATGAGAGACAACATTGAGCGGGGGCTGGGGGGTTGGGGGCCCAGCGAGATTTGGCCAGGATTGTAGGTGGCATCACAGAGGTCTAGTACATGTAACACAACACAAGATCAGGGCTCCGTGAACTGCTTTTTTCATACATCAGAACTCCAGTTCTTCCAAACATTATTCTTATGGGTTTGCCCCACTGACAAGAAAAGCACACTTGGGATTAATTAACCCTTCTGACAGCTCAACTAATGAATCAGTATCACATTCATGATTGCACCATGCATCAAAAAAATCACAGGTGCATTTTTACTTGCAATGTACATGTACATGTAATCTTCCCGAATCCAGCCAAACTCTCAGCAACAATCAAAAAGCAAACTTTTTTTATTGTATTTAAAAATACACTTTGGCATTCAAGCCCAACAAATGAGAAAAAAAGCTGAGTTGTAGAATTTAACTAATTTTGAATGAATGCAAAATGCAAGAGTTCTGATTTCATTCACCAATAGTTATAAATATAATGCACTAACAAAAGAAATGGCACCATTGACAGAAAATCCTACCAAAACCTCAATGAAATTGACCTCATAACGTTGAAACAAATCTTGACACTTAACAACTGAGAAATATCAAAATGGTGCACGTGCCTTACCAGAAATTAGTTGGAAAAGTTCTGGATTCTACCAGCACAAAACTACATGTACCAAATGCACTACATTGTAGGTTATTATTAACCACGCGTAATCCGATTAATCTGGATCAAAGGATGCAGTTATATGCTAATTACATGGGCTCAAAGGGATAATCCAGCAACAAATCACCCACTGTGGATCCCTCTCCAATTCACACCTATCAGATCAGTAATCCTCTTATTCAATGTGCAATCAATGAGAAAGGTAGATCACTCTTGTGACCAGTGAAGCACGAACGGGCCCCAGCCATACAGTAAATAATACCTTTCTCCACAGTGGGGCCAGATGCTCCTTGATATATTTAGAAATGGTGTGGGCAGAAAATCCTTGCTCTATTGTCTGACAAGATGTACGGTAGGGATGTGCTTTGTGGAGGCCAGTGCAGAAGATTTTCTAAGATTTCATCTTACACTCTGCATGTAGCGAAACTGTACAAAGATATTCATGTAGAGAAGGACTAAAGGAACATCACAAGAACAGGGTCTACTCGATGTTCCCCAAAACTTATGTTCCCCAAAACTTATGTTCCCCAATACTGATGTTCCCCGAAATTCTTAGGATTAGGGTTAGGGTTTGGGTGAGGGTTAGGGTAAGGATTTCGGGGAACATCGGTATTGGGGAACGTAATTGGGGAACGTAGGTATTGGGGAACATAGGTATGCACCCCACAAGAACTTTACAAAAGGACAGTGTTTTATTCGAGTCCATCACAAGTCCTTTCATAAAGCCATAGGCCTAAGTAACTGGATGAACCATGACAAAGGGATGCTGTTCATTTCAATAGCTGGTGACTTGACTTGAGTTGAGACTGAAAGACTTGTGATGGACTCGTGATGGACTTGCAGGGACCTGACTACAACACTACAAAAGGGGTCAAAAACCTATACATTTAGGGTCCAAAGTGTGACATATTCCTTTCCCTGTTACCTTGGGAGTATCATTAAGAATGACTTCAAACAATTTTTGGGGGTATTTGTTGGGTAGGTAGTTTGTTATTCATAAACACTCTTGGAGGTACTACACTACAGAACACATCCAGAATTACATAATACAACAGGGACAGGAAAAAAGTGGACCCCAAACTTATTGAATGAATTGTCTGTTTAAACATTTTCTTTTAGCAAGAGACTTACACCAAAAAACAACTGCATATACTTCTTCATTAAATATAGTTTTAAAAAGTATCCACTTACAATTGGCACTTTCCACGCAAAATGTGTAAGAAGAGTGAAAACTACAAGCTAAGAGAAACAAGTACACTGTAAGTGCTTCCCAATGGCAACTTCCTCGAACCCATGTACCGGTATAGTAGTAAGACTAATGCATAGCCACTTCTTTTTCATTCACAATGAGCAGCCAAACCAAGAACATCAGGTGAAGAGCCTACACCCGAAGCGCATCACTGACCCATGACAGAAGGATTAAGATCCTATCATCCTCTGATCCAAGGCTGGGTGTGTAAGGAAAGATTACGTCTGCTCTAGCATGAAATGGACTTCACCACCCCGGATATGTACAAACCATAGTAGCTAGGATGCATAGGCCCTATACTGAAGCTTAATTCTTTGGAAGGGGGGGGGGGAGGAGGGTGTGGGGGTGTTTATCTCCCCCCCTGCTTGGAGTAACAGTTGTTTGTTGAGCAACTCTTGAGAAAGTAGTGTTTAAATAGGAGCAAAAAAGAAGTCTAGAAAGTATTAACTGTGACTTCTTGGAAATGTTGGAAATACAGCCCTATTCTTGACCTAATGCAAAATACCTGATACAAATCTTCTCGTGAAGGCTTTGGCACAGAGGCAGGCTATTAAGACATCAAATACAGTACAAAATGCAAACAAAGTCATGCCAAATTCAAATTGTCCAACATGTCCATTCATGAAACTTGAGGTACATAATACTGTTACTGAACTATTGGACTGGTTGTTTCATACTTGCCCAAACGAGATAATGATGCATGTATGTGTTCAATACATTTTCACTCTTTTTTTGCAATGGTTACACAGACTGTATGCATTTATCATTAAAACATTTATCAAGCATAATTCAGAAACTATTCAATATATAGGCCTAAATCAGCTCTTTTACTGCCAATCTATCCCCACAAAAAGGTCCCTGAAACAGTTTTATCTGCACGATCCATTAATGGAGACAAAAATCATCTTTTACCAGCGAATCCTCATCAATACAGACACGACACCACCAACTGCTCCAGCCAAATTCTTCCCCGAACGACCTTCCACACAAAAGCAGATCTACACAATCGTGAGCTCTCTTATAATGCTGCAGGGCCGTCTTACGTCCGTCCGTTCTGCCCAATCACGGAATGAAAACCTCCCCGCAGCCGGTTTGAAGAGCCGAGTAACTCTTAGTCATCAGTGTTTGGCTAGGCCCCGGACCAGCTTGCAAGGTTTGCCGAGTGAAGCGTGCAGGATTCTCGGGCGGCATGGGGCTGGGGGAAAATCATTGGCATAATTGCCGATGACGAATGATATTGTGTAATGGAAATCAGCCCCAGCTCCCAACGGGCATGGAAAGAGGAATTTTCAATTATAATATTTTGGATTCCGAATAAACATTGTGACAAAAAAATTGAAGACTGAAATCCGCATATTTTTTTCTCAAAGCTTTACACTGATTGAAGTTTATAATGTTAATTAAACTTGCTAGCCTAAGATTTGGAAGGTCTGCTTCACATACATGTACATGGTCTTTTGCATATTTGTTATTTCCAATTGTAAAATTGAAATTCGATTCTGGTCAGATTTTTACTCAAAATGCAGAATATTTTTATCAAACTTGATTTTCTCCATACATGAGTGGGGTTGAATGTCACCATGGTAAGGCCATTCAACATTGATTAGGATTTAGGTTTTCATCACTCACTTTTCATCACTTCTTCACAAAGTGAATTGAGGGCACAACGTCATATAAACCTAAAAGAAGACACAACAAACATGAAAACTACTTAATATTAAGTACCAGTCAGCTGTTTAATGACCTACCGGGTAGGGTTTGTGTCTAGAATGTAGAAAGGGTAATGAACCTCACAGCTTATAGCAGACTAGGTTTACAGTTGACTGAGTGTTCAAACAAACAATGCAACAATTGGCCTACCCTTGCCAACTAAATGTCAAACTTTGAACATTAAAAACTTTACGACCACCAGTACTGTACAACATGCACACTCTCGTATCCATACCACATCAACTTGTCATGGTTCTTGACTCTAGTATACGATGACAAATGCATTAGCACTCGCACGATGTGCTCAGTATGTCTTGCACAATGTTTGCGTGCAAATCAGTGCGACCGTACCTGTGGATTTGGTGAGAAACTTGTCTGGAAAATACACTTTGAGAAAAATGTACACACTTTCAGAAAAAATATAAAATATAAAAAAAAATGGGGCGGGAGTGAAAATCGAGGCGGGCGGTGATGAAAACCTAAAAATCAACAATGATTGGCCTAATGTATCATTAAAAGAAAGATACAACATTTGCAAACATCAAAAAACGAAATGATCAAATTATAACGACATATGTTAATAGATCGTTAGTGAATGACAGTCTAAAGCATCCTGTTAAATGTTGGCTCCTGGTGTGCTGACATTTTCAAGAAAACTTGTATTTTTTTTCAATGCTGGTCGGCCGACCATCGTTGGAGAAAACTGAAAAGTGCCCCTATGTTTTCATATTTAGTTATTCCGCATTTTCTATGCAATTGATTACACATCTGTGAAGGGGTACAAGCCTGCTATACTGATTCTCTGACCTAACAAATCCTCCTAAGTCTATAAATTGCATCTTAAGTGGGGTCAGGGAACCAGACTACAAGAACATGGTTGGTTTTCTTAGATTTTCCAGCATCTCCGGTCCCAAAAAGTGAAGCAAGCCAGTTTTTAACAATATTTTCTATAGCATACTAATCCTCAAAATCCATTTATTTCTGAAAATTGCAGCAAAAGCAAATGTTGTAAACATTCATCTCTGAGCACTATATATATTGTAGCTCTTTATAAAGCACACATTACATGATATCAAGACTTTGCTGAAATTCTTCTGAACACAAATCAAAAGGAAAATAGCCCTTGACTGTTATGACCATTTAAGGATAGTAGGCCCTACCCCTTCCAGGAGTATAAAATTCAATCTGTCCCACCAATGCACACAGAGTGAATAAAAGATGCAAACATTTCAAGACCCAAAGTGCCCGAAGGCTGTGTGATTAATACTGAATGCACTTTGCAGTTCATGTGAGCATGACATATGCCTCGAGTGTTCTCTACTCGCAAACTCCGGGATGATTTAATGGAGAATATCGTGGAGATGACACGGCAAATGTTGTGCACACACACGTGCATCTGGAGTTCTAACACCCAGTGCTTAACCTACATTCTTTGAACTCAATGGTGAGGTTCTCCAGTGCATTGATGAAATTGTTTTGCTTCTAGTTACAGTCTGTGTCGGTTCCATTTAAAGGGAATATACATCATTTGCTTTTGCTGTAATTTTCAGAAATGGATGGAATTGGGGGGTTGGAAATATAAAGCAAATATAGTTACACTGACTTTTTGGAGGTTTTGGGTTCGAAAATGCTATAAAAACCAAGAAAAATGATCATATTCCTGTAGTCTGGTTCCCTGACTCCATATAAGAAGAAACACAGCAGTTTACATACATTGGGGAATTGTAAGGTCAGGGAACCAGTCTAGCTGGCTCGTACCCGTTCATAGGTTTGTAATCGATTGCAAACAAGTGCAATGGTCAATTGGGGCCAGTATTTGAAAAAAAGCCAGTTGTTTCCAACGCTGATCGGCCGATCAGCGTTGGAAATTGATACAAAAATACCACTTTTCTTGAAAATGACAGTATACCAGGTGCCATAATTTTACAGGATGCTTTAGACTGTCATTTACCAACATCCTATTAAGGTATTTCGCAAAAACTTGGTAGTTTTATTTTTCGATGTTTGCAAATGTTGTATATTCCCTTTAAGATGTACTCTGTATTGGTGAGACATTAAGTGTTCCGATCATTTATTAACCAAACAAATTGAATTTCCAGCCGATCGGTCTCATTACCTGACTAGGATTAGATGCCTGACATAAAATGTAAATTGACGGAGGCGGGGAGGGAAAGAGTTCTCTTAATCATAGGCAAAAGACCCCCCCCCCCTTCTCCCAAAAAAAATGTGTAATGTTCCTTCAAAAAAGGGAGTGAAATAAGTCAATGTTGAAAGGTTTGTAGGTTTCTAAGTTACATGTTGTGATAGCTGGGCCTGCCCATGTTCGCTTTAGTAGCTAGGCCTGTTAAAGGGAATGTACAACATTTGCTTTTGCTGCAATTTTTAGAAATAATGGATTTGGAGGATCAGTATGTTATAGCAACTATTGTTTAACTGACATTTTCACTTTTTGGGCTTGTAGATGCTGGAAAAACCAAACGTTAATCGGCCGACCAGCGTTGGAAAAATACAACTTTTCTTGAAAATGTCAGCACACCAGGAGCCATGATTTTACAGGATGCTTTTGACTGTCATTCCCTAACAATCCAGTAAGGTATTTTGTGATAATATGGTAATTTCGTTTTTTGATTTTTGCAAATGTTGTATCTTCCCTTTAAGCCTGGAATGTTGTAGATGAGAAATCAAAGTATGCATCGAACCATTGGATTGTCTTTGTTTACAAATTGTGAACAATTAACACATGCAGCAAACCGGTAGCCTCAACAACAATTAATTAATAACATAAAAATATGTGGCTTTTTTTTTTAAATGGTTGATGGTACTCATCATGGAAGTTTTATTACATAATTTTGCAAAACTCTGCTAACTGAAGGATACTTTAGAAAATGTTCTTTTCTCATACAACAAGATGTTGGACTTGTGCACATACCTTGCTTTCAGATTTGTCTTTCAGATTTGATCATCAAGGAAAGTTTTATAAGATGGAATTTTTTGCGTCGGGGTGATATAAATCAAGTTAGGTTTTGCCCTTCACCGACGTTTAAACACTGTATACTCAGTGTGTTACCTACCTCCAATGTTGAGTAATGTACAAGGAAAGTCTATTGATACTCATCCGATTCATGGGTTTGTTAACTTTGTTTCTACAAATACATTGTACTGCATAATATCCTACTCAATCACATTCATCCCTATTAACAGGGGCAGTGGCATTTGAGTACGAACACACTGAACTGAATGCCGAGTCCAAAGTTCAGCGGGATATTATGGCAAGTCTCCTTTGTTCCATGGAGTCAATATACACACTAAAAAACGGAAGCCTCTTGGTCCGATTGTCGAGTAATGTACAAATTGGCTTCCATTTACTGGCTTAGATGAACATCTGTAATCACAGAGATTATAATTATCATTTGTCAACTGATTTGCATGATCTGCAACCATGCCAACTACAGCCTGTGTCAATAAAAACGCAGGATTCAAAGCGATTTTTTTTCTGAGAAAATTATGCTACTGGTGTGCCTAATTTGATAAGGATTTGATTGTCCATAATTTCATCTTTGACAAGATTTTTGTTTGGTGGGATTTGGACCTTTGGTTCAAAAGTTATGACAAGTTTTGTGAAGCCCTTCTGAAGCGGGTTGGTCTGATTCAATGACCTTAACACAAAGACCAGTTACCGGTATGTACAATGCAGGTATGCATTGAAGACAATTAAACCAGAACAAAACTTTCTTTGAAACAACTGATGATAAGTATCACTTAAATTTAATAACTGGACTATCATTGTTTCAAAGCATCATGAATTATTGACTAATAACATTGATTGTGGACTAAAGGATTATGTAAGCCTAATCCTGCCACACATGTCCTTCTTTGTGATCCACAAATACTTTCACCTGTACTGAATTCAAACCTTTCATTAGGTATGTGTGATTTCACAAATCAGACCAGCTTGGAATTTATAACCCTTCTTCAATGTACTCTATCTCTGGACAGGATTGTCCAAATGAGACGGGATAAAAAGCATAGTGAAGAGAAGGAAAGGTACTTTGAAAAGAGGGTTAACATTATGATGAATAGGGGTGGTTTATATTCTTAATATTTTTGTTTCTAATCCTGCGTTTTTATTGACACACGCTGTATACTACCTCTGACAATACTTGTTTGCACAGAGCTTGTATGTGACATTACTTCTTTTTTTTAATCGCCTTTAGGTTTTCATTTGCCCATCGTAAATTACGCATCTTTTCCCAAATTCCCAGAGCTGCTAGGCAGGTAATGTTGCAAAGCAACTCATGTGTACTAAGTGTACTAATCAAAAGTTAGTTGGCAACCAGTCATAATTGATGTACAATTAAACAGAGATTTTCAACCCGGGTTGAAATTCTTGCCAGGGTTGAAACAGTATATAGTAACTGAGCATGATAAGCTTGATTTGCATGAAACAAGTGTGAAACGATGTGGGGTTGAACGCAGGGTTGAAAAATTAAAAAACTCAACCCGGGGTGGCACTGGGTTTGCCCAGGGTTGAGTTCAACCTGGGTTGAGAGGCTCTAGTGTGATTGGCTCTTATGCAAAGCAAATCTAGGGATGATTATCACCATCCATCATGCACTTGCAAATTGTGTCACTAGGTTAGTCTGTACATGAGAGCACAATGTCTGATTGCACTTTCATGTACATGACCATTAAGTCAATAAAAGTGGTAAAGAAACCAAACCATAGGAGGCAATCCGTTAAAAAAAAAACTGCACAATAAAAAGGATGTGAGGGATCAACGAGGAATTTTCATGACCGCAATAAAACATCCTGTAAAAACGGGACGATAAATATTTTCATTTGATCTCCCAGTGCACCCCCGCATTTGTGTAAATTTCTCAAATTTACGAGAGTGGCCCCTCCAAACACATACTCAGATGGCTAGTGTAAAGTGAACAGCTCATTAAAGGGGTGACCCAGACACAGATTATTCTCACCATAAAGGAACAACAAAATCAGAATCGAATAAAGAGCTACATACATGTATACATGTAGTATACATTGTACTAACTGTATGTCATTATAGGCTAAATTAACACATGTATACATGTATGCTTCAGGCTTTTGCCATGACATTGAAAAAAGGACTAAAACCTTATGCTACATTTAACTTACGGCACACAAATTAATATCTTACCAAAAGAAGAAATTCTCAAGTAGTCTATAAAAATGAACATCCCCTGATACAGAATTCAATCTTTTGTATAAGCATATATATACCAACAAAACTGGGGGAAAAATTACTCAAAACAGGCAGCCAGTACTCCGGTGATCACTTCTCTTGCTGTAACCATTAGTTCATAAGAAAAAAACTAAATTTAACAACAAACACAGAGGCCAAATAAGTGCTACAGTAGCAGGAAAAAAATCACGCCCAGAACAGAAATTCTGTGTAGCTCACGAGACGGCTCCTTCAAAGACAAAGAAATACCGCCCAGATTCAGGCATAAATTGTAAATGAAGTTTCTCTCCCATGTGGGGAGGTTGTGTCAAAACAAGGCATTTTTTTCCCGCAATAATTCACAGCTTGGCAGTTGGGTATGAGGCACCGCCGTTGACACTCGGGCACCTTGCATTCTTAGTCATCACGTGGAGGACAACGAGTGTCTGTGGAATCAGTGGAGGCCGATAAATTGCCGTCTTTGAAAAGATACCTCCACCAGTGAAAAATTAATGAGATACGCATTTTGATGACGGCTGTTTTGACGGGCAGGATGAAATATGTACATGGTCTACTGCTGACTCACTGTATGCAAAAATTGTTGCATGGAGCATGGATGTACATTTTTGTCATGGGTATTAATTCCAGCGTTATGTAATGTCTATTACAGAGATTAAGAGCTCAGTGAATGAACCTGAAAATGTATTTTTCAAATATTATTAATCCATCATCTAGTTATAGTCAAGGAGATTACAGACTAGAAGTTTAGGATCATTTATCCGAATAATTAACTAGATATCATGGTTAATTGGCTCTGTTGTGGACATTATACACTTCCTTTCATTCAACACCGGAATTGCCCTTATGCAGGCCGAAATCCACACATTTATGAAGAGAATTAATCTTCCAAATATTTTATGGAAGATTATTGTTCACACCAGGTGTGCAGAGGCCACAACTGAATCCCTTAGTGATTTCAGCTCACTACAGTCAGGATCCAGGAAGAAAACAAACATTTCAGCTTTTTTTTACCCAATGTCCAAAATCTAAAAAGTTTTCCATATCGTGGTAATCAAAAATATTAATTTTTGTCCCCAAAATCTAACTTCATGAAATTAAGTCAAATGTTCACACAAGGTGTGCGTAGAGGCCAGAAATGAAGCCTCAAAGGTTCAGCTCAATACAGTCAGGATCCAGGGAGAAAACAAACATTTAAGGATTTTTAGCAAATGGCACAAATCTAAAAAGTTTTCCATATCCGCGGTCATCAAAAATCTTTATTTTTGGCCCAAAAATCCAATTTCACAAAATTAAGTCAAATGTTCACACAAGGTGCGAGTATAGAGGCCAGAAATGAAGCCTCGAAGGGATTTCAGCTCACAACAGTCAAGATCCAGGGAGAAAACAAACATGAAGGTTTTTTACCCAATGTCCCAAATGTAATTTTTTTCCCCATATCCATGGTCATCACGGATTAAGTTAAAGTTCACACAAGGTGCATAGCGGCCAGTAATGAATCCCCTCAAGATTTCAATTCGCTTGATTTATTAAGTTAACACTTATAACTTACTTATTTGGGGTTTTTTTTGTTTTTTTTCTCTCAAAAATGAGTATACAAATATGGGTAATCGTGTAGTTTAGGAAATCGTGTATTTCGTGTAATTTCCAGGTTCGTTTGCACACGTTAGCGTATCTAAATTCCAACACGAAATTACACGAAAAATAGACGTCTGAAAAAGGGGGGGGGGAATACTTTTCTATCGATTTAAAGAGGGTGAGTGTGCTTAAATAAAGTAAATAAACTACAAACAAATTCTAAATGTGAAAATAAAAACTTGACAAAGTTCTACATTTTTGGGTACATGTTCCAAGTGTGGCCTTTATTTACGGAGGTAGTCCAGTAAGTAACTTGGCCACATTTATGGGGCTAATTTAGAACGAACTTGTAAAAACATAACACTGCGTCGTAAACATAACGACTGCTCACTTTTGTTACGCGCCAACCACGGCAATGGTGCCAACTATTTAGTTGGGCAGTCCCGAGTATTTGTTGGGGCAGTGTTGAGGAATTGCTCAACTATTGCTAAGGCCAAAAAAAAAAAATATTCGGTCTCTGGTCAGGCCAAAGTTCCGGAATTGACGCGGCCACGCGGCATTTTTTTTTCTTTTTTTTTCTTTTTTTTTTCTTCAAGCTTGGATTGTACAGACAAGGTGGGTACTATCACTACTATTTTGCTTTTTTGGTGTCCTCATGTACATTGGTGTCCTCCATAATTTGCCTTGGTGCTTTCGATCATTTGCCTTGGTGCAATTTCCCATTCCTTGGTGCTCTTTGGTAAAAAAAAATGAAGAGGTGCGGAAATAGAGGGCGCTGTTGGAGCTACCGCGGAACATTTTGGAAAAAAAAAAGATCGACGCGCATGATTAAAATCGACGCGCGCGCTGACCAGAGACCGACTTATTATTTTTTTTGGCCTAAGACTTCCCAACAAAAACTTGGGACGGTGCCATAGTTGGGGCGTAATAACAGTAGTCAGTACGTACAAATGTACATGTAGGCCTACACGCAATCACTCAGTACCAGCAGTACCATACACCACACTACATGCCACGCCATGCCACACACATAATCCCCTCGGTGACAACATAACATACAGTGCATGTGCAGGCAAAGCAAAGTCATCAAAATTAACGCAACGCGTTATGGTCCGCGTTTTCTATCTGCAAACATGTCAACTCTGGAATGCAGATTTACGATTATATTAACGAAAACAAACTAAGTTTAACGATAAAACAATTTAGGATGTTATGTTACCAATATTCCGTCACGAAATGGTGAATTTTTGAAAGATTTCCCAGCACCTCGCAGCTCGACTCTCACACGTGGCGCGCCACCAGCTCATCGATCTTGGTGTTTATGTTCAATATTCATGACCTTACCACAAAGTATCTGATTGGCCAACTAACTTATAAATATGTAGTAGTTTACTCCTTTGACCCTGTGACCTCCTGACCCCGTGCGCGTTGTTTTCCTTTGGTTCCACGGCGACGATTTGGGACAGAATTTGAGTCGAAATCGCAATGATATATCGCTGAATGCGACCTTGATCTCCTGTCATAATGCCGCAGAAAGCTTTGAAAGTAACTGTAGACTTGACCATCCAAGCTGTAAGTCTAAAGTTTCTTTTTGGGTATATTTTTCCCACTTAAACGTGTCATCCTTCGCACTCGGAGAATGGAAACCGTATGGAAACTAATTGACCAGTTGTGATATATGAATTTACCACTGAGGAGTGAGGATCATCATCTAGCCCCATAAATGTGGCCAATTTACTGGACTACCTCCGTAAATAAAGACCACACTTGGAACATGTACCCGAACATGTAGCCTAGATTATTTTTGCTTAAGAAGCATACTCACCCTCTTTCATGTCTTTATTAATTAAACGGTAGAAAAAAAGTGCTGTATTTTTCAGACATGTCAGATGTGTGTTTTTTGTGTAATTTCATGTTGAAATTTTGATACGCAAACGTGTGCAAACAAATCTGAAAATTAGCTAGTCCAAGTAACTTGGACTCAACTTATCGCCTTTTTAACATTTGGACTATCGCCAGACCACGTCCGAATGTTAAAAAGGCGATAAGTTGGGTCCAACTACTCGGACTAGAACTTAGCATGAAAAATAGACGCCTGGAAAATGCAGCACTTTTTTTGGGGGGGGGGAGTATTTTTTTTAAGTGAATAAAGTCTGAAATTGTAGAATGGTCTGATTTCCAACTCGTGAATACAAAATCACGACAATGTTGCCGCGGAGCCAGACTAAGATTTGTCACTCACGGCAACAATTCTGAAGTCCCAAAAAACAGTCACTGCACATGTTCAGTGCCTAGCTGCGCAAAATATCGTTAAAAGAAAGCCAGACCTGGCTAAATATCCACTGCCTACAAAATTGTGTCGAAAAAAGCCATGCCACAACCCTTCTACAAAAAGTACAAGGCCTAGGCCTACCCCGATTTTGTTGGAAACAAATACAAATTAGGAGCGTAGGCCTTTATTGATAATTGTTTTGCAAAATATATTGCAAATGTATGAATTAAAAAAAATAGGCCTGGATAAACAAAAGGAGGCGGCCAGGATAAAGGGAACTGGGTGGGGACAAGAAACTAGTTAATGTTTTTACTTGTGCGTGTTTCACATAAAACACACAGCACCAATTCACAAATGATGTTTCTCGCACGTCCGCAGACGACTACATGTAGCACTCAACAGCTCGATTTTTTAGAGTCAAAATTTTGAACCCCGAAATTCATTCTCGCATGGTTCTCGCAAGAATAACACAAACACTTTTGAAAGGATGGTTGTGTGGACGTTTGCATGTACAAAAATATATCATACTTTTAAAGGCTCTTTCCAATTAATATCGTTTTGTTTAAAATGCCTTTTGTAACTCAATTGGACGCATTCCAGGATGTGATGTACCTTTAAAGCTTGGTTGGGCATAATATCAAAGTAGTTGATATCTTTGCTTGGAATATTGTTGTCAGGTGACCTGCCCAGGGACAGTTCTTCGTGACAGGGAAGATGTCTACATCAGCATCCATTTCTTCGGTTATCAGAAGAGAACGCTGTGCTTGCCTCCAATCTTTCCTCTTCTCTTCCACCAAGTCATCAGGTTTGAAAAGGTAAGATGCCAGCCAAAGACCTGACTTCGTAACACAAGGCAAACAACCTTGTGCTTGTGATATCGTGTTTGTTGCTATGCTGTGCCCCTTCCCCTTTTGTTTGATTGGTCTACTTCTCTTGCACACTCATGCTTGATGCAGCACCCTATTGGTACGTGTGTAGATATTTAAATTAGGGTAGCCCCTTTATCATTGGTAGTCTTGAGTATCACCCATTCTCCACGGAGCCCTATCTCTGGTAGAACGTCTGATATATCTAGGAATATGTATGCGACGCCATGCGCCAGTCAATTGGAGTCGACGTATCGCGTAACATATTGTTGCAGAGCGCGTGACCGCAGACTTTTTTGCTCAATTCACAACGTGTCTAGGATTAATTTATAGATATCCATGACAAGACCCGATATGGAAAGCGCTCGCTGATTGGTCAAAATCTAGAGGTCAAGAGGCGGTTGTCTTGCATAATTAATCAGCAAGTCAGCTCACATGAGTATATCATTGGTAGATCCTACAATTTACATGCTTGTGAGTATCAGACTGTCTAATTTGATGGTGTATTGTACTTATTCTATTGCTTTGCATTTGATTAAAAAAAATTAGAAATAAATGGTAATGAAATTTGAAAGTGAATTTTTAGCTCTTGCTGTTGGGGTCTGACAATTAACTCAAGCATATGTGGTGTCGTTTTCATTTAGATGTAACATATGAAATGCTAAAACGCTAGACCTAAACATAAACATGCAAAAACCTTTGCATATAGATTGACAAAGAAATCAAATGTACAGTTTGAAATGGACAAAAAATATAACTTATGTCTCCTTCGTGGTCTTCTTTCTGCAGACTTTTGTCAACTGCATCGACCCGGCCCACTTGGCCCTCCTTCTGGAAGACGAACGCATCTTGATTGAGCTGATCCAACTCAATGAGGACTACAGCGCCGACGGGACGGTGCTGGCTCACTTCTACGAGCCGGCTAAGGAGTTCCTGTATCCACAGCACACGCTGATGTCGGCTTACGCGGACTCTGAACGGGAGGTGCTGATGCAGAGAACGCTATGGTTCAGTGTGAGTGAAAAAAAATATTGAATTGATCATCAAAAATCATCGAGTATTACGAGTCCCCCCCCCAAAAAAAAAATTAAAATAAGGCCAAAAAAAAAAAATAGACGGTCTCTGGTCAGACCGAAGTTCCGGAATTGATACAGCGACACGGTTTTTCGTGGGGGAGGGGGTGGCTTTTTTTTTTTCAAGCTTGTATTGTACAGACAAGGTGGGTACAATTTTGCTTTTTTGTGTCCTCATTATACATTGGTGTCCTCCATAATTTGCCGTGGTGCCCTTTATCATTTGCCTTGGTGCAATTTCCCCATTCCTTGGTGCTCCTTGGTACAAACATTTGAGGAGGCGCGGCAATAGAGGGCGCTGTTGTAGCTTCCGTGTTAATTTGAAGAAGAAAAAAAGGTTGACGCGCATGATTAAAATCGACGCGCGCGCTGACCAGAGACCGAGTATTTTTTTTTTTTTTTTGGCCTAACACCCCTAAAACTAGATACACAAAATAACCAGAAAAACATGTTAGTGTCCCTCTAACGTTTAGACAGTGAATAAAACTGTGATTGCTGCTTTCAGAAAGTGGTGACAAATGAAACGAATTAAGCTGGAGTTTCCAAGGCATGGACCTAAAACAAAGAAGCTTGAGCCTCAAGACAGACCTGGAGACAAAGCCAAGATTTCAAAAACAGCAAGAGTTTCCGACTACATGGCCCTATTATCATGAAGCTGGAGCCCGAAACCAAAACTGGAGACACAGCCAAAGTTTAAATAACAGCTAGTATCAAATTTGCAACACTTTATTCAGTGTGATTGTATTCCTACTATTTTTGGTTCAATCTACTTAGGGTATAGCGCCTAAGCTGGAGTTTTCCTGCAGCACCACGGTGAAGGATTGCAGCGCGGCCCGTCTGTCCCGCTACAGTGAGCTGTCTGCCCAGCAGTCTACATCAGACGAAGATTTCTTGACAGTTACCACGGAGAGGCCATCCCGAAGAAGAACAAGGTTTTAAATTGTTTGGCTCTATGTCATATTTTTCTTTAAAAACCTAGTTTGAAGATTTTGATTCGTCATGCTGCCAATTCATTTTGTACTTTTGGCTTAATTTCTTGCAATTGATCAAATTTGAAAGTGAAATTGAGATTACCTTTCTGTCTTTTTTTGTTTTCTTTTTACAATTTCTAAAATCATTATGAGCAGGTTTTCTTGCCTGTTCAGCTTTGTCCAGATTTAAAATTAACCTAATCTTTCAGATTAAAACTAATCTGGGCCCAATTTCATGTCTCTGCTAAGCACAGAATTCTGCACTTACCTACGCTCACCATTTTGTGCTTACCACGCTAGCAGAAATTCTGTGCTAACCCTGTAAGCACAGAATCCTTCGTTCTGTACACATGTGCACAAGCCGAAATTCCTCACCAACCTGTGAAATACACTTACCGTAAGCACCAAATTTTGTGTTAACAGTAAGCAGAGCCAATAAATTGGGCCATGATGGTAAGTATAGACCGTTATCATGTTGCAGCCATTTGACTTTTTCCCATTCAAATCAACGTAACAAAAGCGAGGCTGGAAGGACAAATAGTCTGGTTCCTTTTTGCACAAAAAAATTATCATTCAGTACTGTTATTGGATACAGGGAACATGACTGAAATGGTGATAGCATGATAAAGATCTATTGGAATCAGTCTGCTTAACCAAGCCAACCTAATAAGGTCACAAATTTTCCTGGTCACAACTTTTTCAAGTCTGAACTGTTTCGACTAAGCTACAAACCATCTTCTTTTCTGTTCGAAGAACAAAGAGCTACGAAGACACTACCATTTCCTGGCGAAGCAAGTCTCCATCACGGAGCTGGAAGCGAGAGAGACTCGGTAACACATCACTGGAAGACAGGCCCCCATTCATCATCAAACGAGTATGTATGCTTTCTGTGGACTTTCAGGAGCACTCGTTTTGTTTTTAAGTTGTGGGTATTTAGTTCTTGAAGACCTTTTGCAACGAATTACTGGCTACGTGTGTGAAGAGAGCAGTATCAGTCTACAGTCAAATTCCACCATATAGTGAAACTAGAGGAAAGTTTTAAATATCACCATATAGTGAAACTAGAGGGAAGTTTAGAATATGGATGCATGTGGTCTTGCATGCAACATGCAGGCGTGTCTTGCAGTAGTATAGACCATTATCATGTTGCAGCCATTTGATTTTTTCCCATTCAAATCAGTGTAACCAAAGCGAGGCTGGAAGGAAAAATAGTCTGGTTCCTTTTTGCACAAAAAATTATCATTCATTGCTGTTATTGGATACAGGGAACATGACTGAAATGGTGGCAGCATGATAAAGGTCTATAGCAAGGAAAGTTTAGGGTTCAAACTTTCACATGACCACCTCCCCCCCCCCCAAAAAAAAAAAATAAAAAAAATAAAATTAAGCACAGAGTACCAACTAGTTAATGATAAACAGCTCCACCTTGTGACCTATTAAAGTAAAAACCATCGTTACTTACACAAAAATTTCAACCCCAATGTACACGTAAAAAAAATAAAAACCATAAAAACTAGTGAGTGATCCTGTCGCCCAGTTCAAAATGTTTGGCAGCAGCTACAATGAGTGTTGACTTTTCTGTCAAGAGTTCGTGTTTGTGTCGTGAATCAGTTGTATTGACCCAAACTCCTTACTGAGTTTTATAGAACAACACCAAGTCCGTCAAAATCCATCACTGACTCTGCTTCACATATTGCTTCAGCCGAAATGCACCACAAACCCACCACTGCTATAGGCGGATTTTCATGGACTTGGCACTCATGGCTTGTCTGCCAAAATGGGGGGATGGATTTTGATGGAGTTGGGAAGGTTAGGGTTAAGCGTAGTACCAAAGCATGCTTAGTATGAATATGTATCTTAATTCACCTGTGCCGCACATTCTTTTGCAGGGCAACACCCACAACCGTGCTACCTCCCCCAGCAAGTCCGTTTCCTTCAGCACCTCCCCCTCCAGACCCGTGTCAGCACCTCCGCCAGCTAATGGACTCACCTCCTCCTCCTCGTCCTCATCCTCACCAACAGTGAGACGACGAAGCCCACGAAGAAAAGCTTCTTCCGGGAGATCGTCCAGTAAGTTGACGTAAAACAAGAAAATGCAGAGTGAACTTTTTTTTCACAGAATGGACCGTTCAGGATTTGTTCATAAGCCATTCCCACTTTGCATGTAGACAGCAACACGTGCGTTTCTGCTAGTGGTGGGAGATATCAGAGATTTCTAAATCTGGTTATCATTTTTTTTTTCAAACCGAATAACGGTTATATGATTTCACCGGAAGTTCCTATCAGCTCACAGTCATGCACAACAATTAGTGGCGAGTGAGGTATACGTTATTTCCATTTATATAACCGACATACAGATCCTTGCCATTTGATTGGTGGAACTCACGTCATGTGCTCAAAAAGTCCCATTCGCCCATGGGGAATGAAAAATACTGGTATGATCATTCTTTTTCCATGACGCGGTATTTGTGTATGATGCATGCTGGTGTGCGTGTTCAGCGTTGTGTGTAGCGCGTATTGTTCCAAAGAGCAAGCGCTACAGAGTTGGGTTCAAACATTTTCGTGAAGGGGTGGTTTGGAAGAGAGAAATACATTTTCCACCACTTTTGTACTGAAATAAAAGTTCAAATATATCAAATGACAAGGATCTTTACGTCAGTTATATAAAACAAATATTGAGTGGCTTTAAATTGTGAAATGGGAGGATATTATCGCTCGGTAAAATCTGGACTTTTCCATTTTCGCCGAGTGAAATGGAAAAGTCCAGATTTTACCTTGCGATGATATTCCTCCCATTTCACTCTGAGCCACTCAATATTTGTATATTATTTACAAGTGATTTGAAAAAAAGCTTATGGTTCCTTTTTGTCACAGGCTACATCTCGGAGAATGATTGTAGAGTCTGTCGGATCTTCAAGCGTTACTATGGCAGGAGATACTGGGGTCACAGGAAGAACTTCCATCCTAATCATGGTATCAAGATCAGGCCCACAAAGGTTGGTTCCCATGCATAGTCCGCTCCCATTTTGGTTGAGGGGTCCACTATCAACTTGTCAGCTTGTTAAGTGATTTATTCTCCCTCCCCCACGCAATCCAACAGCGCTGGTCACCTCTAATTTTCTGTTAGCTCTCATTGGATAGTTTCTAACCACTGACATGACTGACCCGGTTCAACATGGGTGTATGTGTGTGCATGACACTTGTGAATATGATCTGATACACCGTGCCCTCTGGAGACATGCACACAATAGGGAACAACATACGTCTCCACAGGGCAATTTCTATAGATGAATACTTCTCCGCAAGGTTTTCACGAAATAGATATGGATTTACTCAAAAACTAGGCATTTCTGAGGTATGTTGGTCTGTTACAAATGAGTTTTAGAAAAGGGATATTAAGTCCGAATTTCAGCCAAGGAAATTAATTCTGGTTAAAATAAGAGCATTTTCAAACTACAGTTTCAATTTCGAAAACTTTAGTACATGAGAACAAAGCAATGTCTCCACAAGGATACAAATTCCAGAATGTGTGTACTTGAAAGGCACAAGATGGTAGGCTACCCACAGTGCATTGCATTTCCTTCACAATATTCTGGAAGAGACATTAGCAGTCACCAATGCCACTGGATGTGACAGTTGGTGCAAAGCGAAGTTAATAACTGGTGTTCGCTCCAAGAACCACTTTTGTTTTTGCATTGGCATGCGTTCTAGTTCTGGGTTTGTCTCATTGTTTTCTTAGTAGTGATTAACATACATCCATGATTTATCTCATATGTTTTTGTTTTTTGTCTCGTTTGATTGTGCAGGATTCAGATACCTTGGTGGATGAAGCTGATTTGTGGCTGGATAGGGTGGCACAGTCTCAGGTCAGCGATGACACCCGAGGTAAAATCAAACTCCATTTTATGTTTCAGAGTGCATCAAGATTTGATTCATTTTAGAAATTTTAAAGGTAGAGTCCATCATTTGCAGCTATCCAAAAAGTAACTGACGAAATTACTGTTGAAAAGTGTACTTGGTTGAAAGATAGTAAGGGCACTAAACTCCCTGTGAAATAATTCTTTCTGGCATGCTGTCATTTTGAAGAAAACAATAAAAGAAGGTCATTTCCAAAGATGCCTCTAAAGACGCAGTTTTGGAAATTTCCATTAGTATTATTTTCGTTTTTAATTTGGCGAAGCCGTGAATGAATGTGCGCG
The DNA here is from genome assembly GCF_015706575.1 of Patiria miniata. Classification (NCBI taxonomy): domain Eukaryota; kingdom Metazoa; phylum Echinodermata; class Asteroidea; order Valvatida; family Asterinidae; genus Patiria; species Patiria miniata. The sequence continues at coordinate 28,075,481 of NW_024037069.1, read as the reverse complement.
CAAGCGTTGACATGAGGCACACGAGCGCGGTTGCTATAATTCGTCGGTTCAGTGCGAGACATCGCGTAGCTACAATCGTGCTGAATGAGAACATGTCCCGGATGCTGATTTCAGGTGCAATTTTAAAACATGACTCAGCGACTTTTGAATTGAAATCGAAATCCTAGAATATTCTTTTTTCGGAATATACAGCATTCACTGAGCTACAACTTCATCAGGTTAGTTGTTAGGCACCCTTCTTTAGATTTTGAGCACTTTTGTTGCTTCAAATGAAAAAAAAAAGGGAAAATGACAAATGATATACTCTACCTTTAAATGTCTAAGCACAATGGAAAAAATCTAAATTTGACCATTTTGATGGTTCCGAAGCAGAACACCGAACTATATTTGAGACAGAGTCCCCCAAGTAATTAAGGGCCTAAATTTCCTTGAGCCAAAAAACTGAAGACAAAACCAGAGGTTCAAAAACCCCAAATTCTCCCTTGGCCCCTTTGGTCATGACGCTACAATGAAAGAGGTCATTGCTAAGTGATTTACTGGTTTAATAAAACGAGTTTGCAGAAGTGAATCCTGTCTCTTGTGAGTATTTTATAAGGTAATGAATTTTGTCTTCAAAGGTTTCTTTGTAATGTTTCAATTTGTTCCCTAGATATTCTTGACGGCATGAATGACCTCAGCCTGACGGGGAGGTCATTGGAACCGGTGGCTGGTTTAGACGTGTCGTACGGTCGACTGCCGTACTCCCCTCGGCTGTCAAGATCCAGGTCTCCTTCTAGATCACCTAGAGCAAGGTATGGTTATAGTTGCTCATTACGCACATGTTACTCGTCCTGAAAATATATTCTTGATTACTCAGATCAGGATCTGGTCATGGGTACTCATTACTCACTTGTTACTCAAATTCTAGATTCCCTTTTCAGATTACCTAATGCAAGGTTTAAAAATGGATTGATTATGGTTACTCATGACTCAATTGTTACTCATCCACAAAATTATCTTCCGGGTCACACAGACCAAGGTTTGACTATAGCTACTCATTATCCAGTTGCTACTCATATTCTAGACATCTCCAGATTATCTAAGGCAGGGCTAAATCATGTTCACAAAATACTCACTTGTTTCTCATATTCTATCTTTTAAACTCACCAAACAGAACAGTGTTTGATCAGTATCACTCATTACTCACTTGTTATATTGAAAATCTCCTTCTAGACCACCGGCAAAGGTTTTAATCTTGCTTACTCATTACTCACTTGTTACTTGTATTCAGTAAGTGCTTCAACGTTTCATTGAGCAAAGTCATTTGTTACCCACTTGTTATTGGACTTGAAAATAGCTGAACCAGTCTAGTCGAGTACAAAGGACCAGCCTACCAAGGCCAATCACTTTGCTTATTTGCAGTTGCTGTAAGCATCATAATCAACGCCAAGAAAGACCAAGAAATATTGTAATGCTGTTATCGTGTAACTAATAATAATGTGTACATGTATATAGCGCACGTATCCACCAGTATTGGTACTCAAGGCACTACATCATTTTTACCCTGCTCATTGGGCCAATGAAACATTCCAAATACCATCTCGGCTCCCTGGGGAGTATACAGCTCCATGCTGCCATTTTGGCACAAAGCAGCTCTGTCCTCACAGGTACCCAATTTACCCCTGGATGGGGAGAAGCAATAAGTGACAAAGTGCCTTGCCCAAGGGCACAAGCACCATAACCCCAGGCTGGACTCGAACCCACAACCTGCGGAATTACCCGCAGACCACTAATTCAATGCTCCAAACCACGTGACCACGGCAGACCACATCAGTGCACAGGGGTAATTTATGTCCTTAATCAACCACACTAATCCACCAAAAGTCCTCAAAGGAACTTGCTGTATACAACAACCTTGTTAAGCTATTGACAGTCTTAAATTTCTCCATTTTTTTCCCCAACAGAACGAGATCTCTGAGCCCCATCACTCTGTCGCCTCGCAGACGATCTCGCTCCCCTAGCCCCATCCTCAATCGCTCCTCGCTCAAGGACAGATACGGAGACGTTGATCTTGACACCTCCAAACTCATCCACAGACGAGTCCGAAAGGCTTTGGAGCATAACTTTGTAAGTTTTGTAACTCTGAACAATTTTTATCAGAGATATCTGTTGTTATGCAGTGACTTATTTGGAAGTTTTTAAGGAAAACATTGTTCCATTCTCTATTGTTCTTTGGAAACTTGTGTCAGATTTCATTCTTTAAGCTCGTCCAACCCCCAACGGACACCTATAGTCCAGAAGTAGTTATATTTTTTATGTAGGGTCTTGCCTTGAAGCTTAGTGATTTCAGAAAGCTTGTGAGAAAGGCTTCACATGGTTTCCCTGATGGGACTCAACACATTTGTACCAGTGGCGCACCCAGGATTTGGCTGGGGGGGGGGGCTAAAAAAAAATTGCATAAAATGTTGCCCAACATTTTTGGACGCAGAATTTTTTTTTTTTTCGGGAGTGGACTATTTTGACCAGTGTTGTAGTCGAGACCGGATAGTCCGAGACCGAGACCAAGACCGAGACCTGAAGATTCGAGACCGAGACCGAGACCGAGACCAGCCCCTTCAAGGCGGACCGAGACCGAGACCAATATGGTCCGAGACCGAGACCGAGACCGCTGATAATAAATAACAATAGTCGAAATAAAAAAAACAAGACACGTTATAACAGTTGAAAAATGTAACCTTTCTATTCACAAAGAATACAGACCAAAAATTTGACCAGTGGCAGTGTTGACAAATTGATACATGACACCTTACTTGAGCAAAAAGTAGTTACACTTAAGAAATATGGGCTTTGACATGTTGTCTACACCCAATCGTGACAAAAGTAAAAAGTTAAAGGCAGATGCTTCTTTATCTGTTATAGGAACTCGGATCCTAAACTCCACAGTCACCCCCTTGGTTTCAGCTATGACTTCTAACGGATATTTAAAGATGCAATTTTAATTTTACATTGCCTCTTTTTTCCTAAAATAAATTTAGGACTTAACTTCTAACAAGACTTGTGTACTTGATTTTAAAAAATGGGAGCTAGAAAATGTTGAATTAATTTTTAAATTTGTGTCATAGAATGTTGACTTGTACATGTAGACCCACAAGTTGCGAGGTGGTAGCCAGAATGTTCCAGATATGGATTTTTAATTTCTGAACGGGACTTTTAATTTGTGAGGAATAATGGGGTACTTTAAAATGAGCAGCCAGAAAATGGGGTCTCATCATACACTCTCATGGCAACAGTGAGTGGTAACTGGTAAGAGTGTGTGAGTTCAATGCTGGAAAATCAGGTAGAAAAATTTACTTTTTCTTCAAAATACTGTCCCAAATTAAAGAGAACATTGTGTGGGGTCGAAAATATAACTAATTTGAAGCACCTCATTTATTATCAGAATACAAAATGCAAGTGATTACGCCCACAGGGGTGGGCTAAACTACACAATCCTCGAAAATGGTTGACCCTTATTGCATAAATTGTTACAAGTTTATACTTTGCTTTATGTGGCCGACTCAACAGATAAATGCCGAACTTGTTCCAAATCGTTCAGTGACTGGTACTGCTGCAGCTTTACATGTACTTTGGGGACTTTCCAACGTGCAGTCGAGTCCAAACCGACCGCGATATACAACAAGCTTGATCTACGGGCTAGCAAATGTTTTAAATAACAACGGTACTGAACGAAGTGAACACAAAGTAATCGATCGAGCTGTAAAAGCTACATATTGCCGGTCTCGACCCGAGACCAGCCAAAATATCGAGACCAAAGGGGACCGAGACCGAGACCAAGACCGAGACCACAGCTTCCGAGACCGAGACCGAGACCGAGACCAGCAAAAAGTGGTCTCGAGACCGGTCTCGAGACCGAGACCGGTCTCGAGACCTACAACACTGATTTTGACGTTGGTGGCGTCACTTACACTCCTATTATACTACTCGAAAATAAGCCACATACATATCACCAAGGTCAAATCGTTGGACTAAAATAAAAAATTTACCCCAAAAAAGGGGGGGGGGGCTCAAGCCCCCGCAAAGGGCCCCCCCCCCTTGGGTGCGCCACTGCTTTGAACTTGTATTCATGGAGATGTCTTAAGCACTTAAAAAGTAAAAGGGAAAAAGTTTAAACTGTCCATTACCCTGACAAAAACAAAAAGAACAATCCAAATCTCTATTGGAAACATATTTCCAACTTTTTTCCCCTTTTGCAGTCATCTGATTCTGACGTATCTTCAGTGACTTCAGAGGAGGCCCTAGCTGACCTGTCAGCCTCACTGCGCAGTGAGAATAGAGAATCCCTACGCCGCTCACTGCTGGAGAATTCAGATAGGAGGTACTTGGGCCTCTGAACACAAAACAGAGGTTTGTTTATCGTGGTATTTTTGGTCTTGTCACTCAGTAGCTTAGGTAGCTTTTAACGGGGTTGTAGTTTAGCACATCACAAGTTCTCAAGTCCTAGCAACTCCATTGCAAGTCCATTACAAGACAGGTCAAGTCAGTCATAAAGTAAATACAACCAAAGCATTCCTCCGTTTTTGTTCATCCCGTGTTACTTGCAACTGGACTTTTGGCAGCACTTGTGATTTACTTTCGACCAGACTAGCAATGGACATAATCACAGCACTGCTATTCACTTCGCTGGAAAGTCAAAAGTGTAGAACTATTGGTTGTTGAGCCTCGTTGGATGTATGCAATAGGATGTAATCCTGAGAAAGTAGACAATGTGCCCCCGAGTTCTCGTGGGTACGAATCTAAGATTTTTCTTCCATAAAATTATGGGGGGGGGGGGGGGGGGGTCGTGGTCCAATGGGGCATTATGGTCCAATAGTTACGGTGTTCGACTCATGTGCCGTGTTATGTGGGAACATGTTGCTTGTGTTCCTGGGCAAGACACTTTACTACAATTGCCTCTCTCCACCCAGGAGTTTTAATGGGTACCTGTGAAGGTAGAGACCAAGCTGCTGCAGAATATGGCTCATGCCTGACGAACAGGGGTAACAATTGTAAATCGTTTTGAAGCCTTAAAGGTACAAAGCGTTATAATAGTAAGCACCACATTATTATGATGCAAAAAAGGCTGAACTATTCACCCAGTTGCATGGCACATGTTGGACATTATCTTTAAGCAAAGTTGTATCCTCGATCCTGATTGGTCGATCCATGGCAACAGCAGTGTGATATTACAGTCGAGTCTCGTAAATACAAACTCGTTCGGACCTAGCCAAATTGTTTGTTATATCAGAATTTTGTATTAAAAGGAACATCAGTCCTGTCCATTGTGCACATAAATACACAGTCGGGACATGGCTTTATGTTATATATTTTATATATTATATACTTTATGTTGTAACCAGAATTTTGTATTAACAGAGTTTGTACTAACGAGATTCGACTGTATACTGTATCGCACGGTCTATATCGCACCCTACGTATTGCACTATTCAAAGATGCGAGCGACATTCCAGCTGCATGCGCTAAACCACTAAAACGTTCACGTAAAGCGTGCTAGTTCCAAGTCCGTGCGTCAAGTTTGCTGGAAGATAATTTGTTATCGCGCTCGCCCGTGGAACAAGGAAAATGTAGTGCGTCTGTATTCCACTCACACTCGCGGGATAACTAATAGTATTAACACAGTACACTTGTAGTGCACAAAATTATCAGAAACTTTCAGCTGCTAACAGATTCCTATACGACATTTATCTTTTCTCCTTGTAGTATATCAGTGCATATAGACGATGGCGACTTCTGGTCCACTCGCAGTTCAGAGTTTACCGGCAAGACCCACCGTCAGCTGTTCGATGATACAATGAGCAAGATATATCGACGTCTGTACAGGAATATCAAAGATTCGGCCTAAGTTTTGTTATCGTTTGGGCCCCAAATTGGTCAGCTGTGCATAAAATAAGATGGCGGTTTCTTTATATATTTTTTATCTGGGATGAATGGTTTAGGCCAAAAAAAAAAGTCTCCGGTTTCTGGTATGGAGCTTGCCCAAAAAGTGGTGCGGCGACGCGGCTTTTTTTTTTTTTTTTACCTGTTTTTTTGCTTCAAATGTCGGCTGATGACTGCAAATGGTGCCCGACTAAACTTAGTGCAAATATTATGAGAGACCAGAGAGGCCACATAAAGCTTATTCTCGATCATAATCCCATCTAAAAACACGTTAAAATTGTGCAGCAGCAGGATTCCAGTCAAACCAGTGAGTTTGGCGGTTTTGAGACATCATCTTTCATTGAAAAAAAACCTTTTCATTTTGCCGACGCACATGGCTACGGCGACGCGCGCGCGCGCATACCAGAAACCGGAGACTCTTTTTTTTTTGGCCTAAAATAAGATGGCGGTTTCTTTATATATTTTTTATCTAGGATGAATGGTTTATCAAGGGTGTTACAATGCCTGGAAACAGGGACAGAACATAGATTTGTTTCGTTTCCTTGCATCTCTAGATTTTTTGTGTTTTGGTTTCTTAAACATTTTTAAAATGTCTCACTAGTCTGTAACATGAGCAAAATTAATCTTCTTTGTGTTTCGCTTCCCAACCCTGCACGGTTGCGAGTCCCTACATATGTGTTCCTTGTACCCCGTCATTTAGCCTCTGAAGAACTTGTTAAGTTTGCAACGTCGGTCTGCATTAATTTTTTAGCCTGTATATAACATGTGAAGTGTACACGTTTGTGACCCCCGTTTAAAGGTTTCCTGCTTTCATAGAATTTAATTGATGAGATTCTTCTAAGAGATTCTTCTAGATTGTAGATTTACTGGAAAATTTGGGGGTCCATTAAAATACCTGAATAGGAACATGTCAAATACAGCAGATGCACAGAAGCTAGTTTGTAATGTCACATTAAGTAGTGTTTCTGTGAATGCGCAGAAGTGGAAAACATTTCCACTATCGGTGAATTTTGCTGTAAACATCTTGTGACGTCAAATTTGCTTCACGTTATAAATTGAATGTAGTGTATATAGAAGATCTTGGATGAGGATTCTTTTAAGTTGTTGAGCAGTTTTAACTATAAGCAAATGACAATCAAATATTTGAACTTATTCCCAATCAAACTTTTTTAGTGAGTGATATTGTGCAGTTGAAACTTTCACTGCATTGGTTTTGCGTTGTGTAAATGGTTGTGTCAATGGTTTCTTCAAATAGTGATACATTTAACCTACGAATACCCTGATGCACTTAAAGCTATAGTCCATCATTTGTAATTTGTGCATTTTGTTCGTTTGAAGCAACAAAAGTGTTCAAAATCTAATGAAGGATACTGAACAACTAACCTGATGAAGTTTCAGCTCAGCTTCAGCTGTATATTCCGAGAAAAACAGCATTCTAGGATCTCAATTTCAAATCAAAAGTTGCTGAATCATGTTTTGAATTGCTTGAATTCAGCTTCCGAGACGCGTTCTCACTGAGCCGATTGCAGCTATACGCGATGTTGCGCACTGATCCGATGAATTATAGCAACCGTGTGCGTCGTGCCAATGCTTGCGCGCGCTTCGCCGAATAACAAAACGAACTACTAATTTAAATATTCCTACGGTGCGTCTTAAGACGCACCGTTGGAAAGACCTTCTTTCGTTGATTACTTCAAAATGACAGCTTGCCAGAAAGAATAATTTCACAGGGAGTTTAGTCCCCTTACTATCTTTCAACCAAGTATGTTTTTCAACAATAATTACGCCAGTTACTTTTCGGATGGCTGCAAATGATGGACTATAGCTTTAAGTACAGAGATTTAGCTTTGCAGATCACAGGGTGTTGTTTAGAATTGTTCTAGAGCCATATTTTTTTATAAGCACATGTAGTTACCGTTTGTCAATATTCAGCATCAGTTTGTGTCGTTTAGCAATGCTGACATTGAATTTTCTAATTGAGCCAAATTTCAAAACAATAGGATATAGTGTTGATTTTTTGTAAAATATTGAAATAATTCGAAATTGTTTTTATTGTATATTGTCAATGTGTGCAAAATAATAAGAGTCTATTAATAGAGTCTAAAAGAATGGTAATAATTTTGTCCTGGATAATAGTAATCAGAAAACAGTAGGGAAACAAAATCAATTTTAATTCAAATTGTGCTGTGAATACATGTACATGTATAGAATTTCAAGTTCTTTTAAATAACAAATTGTATTAAGTGTTGTAAAATATTAAGGGGTCATCCTTAATTGTCAACATTTTCCAAAGTGTCGAACATACTCCTTTTGATGGAAACCCCCCCCCCCCCCCTTGAAAGAGTACTTTAAAAAATGTTGATTTTCAAAGATATCCTGAAACGACCAGGTCATTCGTATTGCCCCGATTAGTTAAAACACTCTTATTCTGCGATTTTTATACTACTACTTTGAAACATGTGTATTAGACATATCAATAAGTCTGAAAATTGACACAAAAATTCACCAAGACTCATTTTTTTGCATTTTTCTCCACTACGACCTGTGCCCAGTTCTGTCTCATTTGCCAGAGTGCCTCACAAATATGGCTACACCTATGAATTGCGAGCTGGTCCGCAGTTTGCCAAGCTTAAGTATCAGGTTTTTTTAATGACAGATCTTCTGTAAAGCCCATTACAAAAAAAAATGGACCGAAAAATATTGATCGACATTTTTACAAAATTTCATAAGCGTACATGGGTCTTAAACCCCCTCCCCCGAGCGTACGTTTGTGCGCTTTTGGAAGTGTTAATAATTACGAATGACCCCTAACGTAGGCAAGTAATTACAGAATTTTTGAGTCCAAAATCGTACTTATTTTGTTCAGGTTTAACTCTACAGATGTTCTTTTTTTTTTTTTATGGAGATAGTTTTACCTTAAGACATACAGTCAATTTAGTTGAAGGAATTTTATTATTTGTAAGCTTTCATATCATAGTTTGATCACTCTACACAAGTGCATACTATACCAGAATAGCTGATAAACTTTGGCATTTGCCTTGTTAAACTCCCTCTAAATGTCTGGACATTTTTCGGCATACCGTGTAGATGGTGCTATGATGTTCTGCCAAGTCTCAGGAAGATACGGCTACAGCCAAGTACCGCAATATGCCCCGACCTTGTTTAACTTTCAGTTAGATACCCATTTGTCATGTTCTGGACTTGCATTTTGCACCAGTTTGTTTTCAATACTTACACTGCATTAAAATGTAATAGCTACAGTTTTAAATAATATAAAATGCGTGTAGAAAGAATTGACATTAAATGACCACCTATTTACAATTGTTAGCACGAAATCCGTTTACTTTCCAATGCTTCAGGTTTTGCAATCTTTCTTAACAGTTTTGTAACATTTTAGTAAAGCAACAACAAAATATTAATTAATAAAATACATTTTAGCATGTGGATTTGTAATCTGGCAGATGTCAGACAAATAAATGGATAATTTTGTTAATCAAAGATACAAGAAAAATTTGCGTTTATTCCCGCTGCAGAGATATATTTGTGTTGGCCCCATTCAATGCTGAACATTAAACTGTCACAATACTCAAAATTGCATTTGCTAAAATTGTGTCTGTAATACATGGTACAAAAAATTGACACTTTGGACAGATAAAAATCAACAGGAATACCAGAAGAACTCGACTCCAAATTCAGATGGCATCTTGAACTGTTTTGATCCAGTTTTCAAAGTTTGACAACATTGTCTCAAACATTTGAGTCGCTTGACAACAGGAGCATGAAGAGCTGTATCCTCTTCAGAGAAGTATGTAAAAATTCCCCAACTTTTTGAAATAAATTATTCCTTTTCATCTAGTTCACTAAAGGGACTATGTTTTCTTCCACAAATGCCGGTACTTGCTGGTGACGTCAGCATCGTCGCCTAGATCATCCTTGATGACTCTCTTTTTCCTGACTTGATAGCGACTGAGACGTTTCTTGCGCTCATCAAACGTCAAGCTGTTGATATCGAGAGGTAGCTGAGGAGAAGACAAAAATATGCATATAATGTCGGAAAGAATGTAGTATCCAGACGCCACTTCAGCGGTTGCGTACAAAGTCTATGGAGAGTCAAGAAAATGTCCTAACAAAATTGGAAATGTTTCTCAGTCCCCGATTCATGTCTGTACATCATTTTTTGCAATGACTGACCTTTATTGAGATAATATATGAAGAAAAAAGTGGCGTCAGGTTGCATCTTCTTTCCATAATGTCTATTCTTGGTTTGCACTCGAGAAAATTCACAACTTTATTTTTATTTTTTTCAGTGCAGCCTGCAAAAACTATACATTTAGCTTATTTGAACCATGAGGAAGGAATGTCTGCAAAGATATCTTAACATTTCAACCTACGTTTTTTCTGAAAATATCAGAAAAACAGTTCTCTTTTACTAGTTTTAGAGTCTGTTACTTCACAAGGTGTACAGTATCTGCAAACCTCTACCAAGATGTCCTCTCCATCATGCCAACCTCAAAATGCATTCATTCAACCACAGATGATGAGATTTGTTCCTACAGTGCAAGTACTACATATCTTTTTACATGCTCGATTGACACAGCTACTAGTCACTAGTACTCCGAGTATTAATGAAATCATCAGCTGAAAGCAAAATGCACTCATTAACCCAAACAGAACTCAACCCATCAAACCCCAACGGCATGTTTTGTTGGAATCTGTCAGGATGGGTACAGTACCCCTAAACTGACAGTCTTTTACATTGGGTTGGCACACCTCCAGAATCAAAGTCAGAAATATGTGTGTGCAGTTTCCCATATGGTGTTGGAATTTGCCAGGATGGGTATGGTTGCTAGTAAATCATGCTAGGGAGTTGGGGTTAAAAGGATCCAATACATTCTTGGAGTATCTTCGTGTCTTTGTTCTTACGCCAAAAAAAAATAATAGTCTGCTTCTGGTTTCCCTACCTACCCTACTCTGACAGCCCCTACCCTAATTTTTTTTATGTGAAAACTGAGAAAAAAAACACCAAAAACCATCAATTTCTACCTTTTACCCATGACTTACACGCAGACGCCTCCATATGATCGTACACACACAAAAATTATTTCCCTACCTACCTACCCTATTTTCAAATGCCATGTAATGGGAAGTAGAACTATTTTTGTTTTGGCCCTATATAATAGAACCCTCTCATAGACAGCCACCTTGCCTTCACAGATTACAACTGCTGTATTCAATGCCATCAGGTACTTGTGCGCGCAGTGTACTGTGCAAAATGTTCCAAACATGCGGGCATGTTGCTCAAAATTTCTTCGAAATACACCACAGCCGATGCCCGTCACGAAAATTTGAGAGGGGTACATAGAAGACATGTTGCAGATATGCAATAAACATGAGCCCTTCTTTAATGTAAATGTGACATGCTATTTCACCTTGATAATTTTTTGGGGTTCCTTGTACTTGATGCGAAACGTTGACCCATCTGGGTTGACCACCAGCACCGGGTACTGTCGGGTGTAAACCTTGCGGTTCGTCTTGGCAATGACGGCCCTGTTAGAATTCCACCGCACTGCTGTCCCTGCGTTCCATACTGCATTCTGACAGGCTCGGCATATGGAGGATTTGGCCTGACTGACGAGGAACCTGGTTAGTCTGGCAAGGAAAAAAAAAAGAAAAAAAAATTGAAACAATATTATTGTTGTGATCTCCTCTGGAGTTTTAAAAAAACATTGTGTATTAGATTAATGAATCTAAGATCACTGGATTTCATTGAGGATTAACAGTGAGGCCCAACATCGCATTCTTTTGCAAAACGTAGTGGCTATCGTTACGTCAGCCGTACCACAATTTTCAACTACTTACAGCACTGCAAAAACACTGTTGGGAATCTATATCACATTTTATAATGGCGATCGTGTGCTAATCATGCTTAGGTCCCCCTTCCCTACAAAGAACAAAATCCAGTTTTAATTTATTCGACTCGCCAAACTAGTTGGTAACATTAAGAACAAAAGGTATGTCTTTAGCATGTTAAAGCTTCATGGTATGACCATGTCATACACATGTAAATAGAGGGCAGGGTTTTGAATTTTTAAAGGAGAATTTGGGGGTAATTAAAATGACGATAACGATGACATGACAAAACGCAACTCGAATATAAAGATGACGATCACTGATGCACGCGATATCGCACTGACTCCCATGGCACCAACCGTAAACCGCGTATGAAATTGCAATTTCTACCCCAAGAAACTGTTCAAAATTATTGATACAATTTTTCAGAAGACTGCTTTAGGTTGAAAAGGTTTGGAGGTTTTTTAAAGGTAGGCCTAAATAAAGTTCGAGAACATTTCGGAATGACACAATAATTTTTTGGTTCTAAGAACCAAACATTTTGACGATGACTGTCGACTGCCATAATTACAAACGACGATAGCCAAAACTGTTGTGTTTGCAAAACTTTACTTTCTTAGTTTCTGAATCTGAAGTCAAGTGCATTTCAATTTAGATTTAGCTAAAAAAAGTCAGGTACATAAACTCCTTTTTTAAATCTCACAACGGGGTCAGAAACGAGTTGCCTGTATTCCTTACAATGATTAAATAATATAGCACTGAAGATCAAATGTGTTAATACTAATAGTATTTGTAAAAATTGTAATACTTGTTTTCAATACACTTGACTTGAATCATTTTTTACCTGAACACGGGCGCAGCCATCTTGCTTACTAACACGAAACTTAACGCTTGAGGGCGCCATAAACACTTAACGGCGGAGTGGCAACACCTGTGCGTCCATACAGGTGGTGATCATCCAATCACAGACATTTCCACTGACTTTCGACCAACCAGAACACGTTACTAACTCCGTCAAACTTTCTGTCAGGCAGATGAAAGTTCAGGAGCTGAAGAAAAGTAGGACTGTTTAGTTTTGGCAGATGTTTGATAACGTGTTTCTCTTTGAGTAATGCACGCTTTAAATAATCCCAATCACATGGAAAAGCTATATGCAAGGTCAGATCTACGTTTTTCCATCAATAAAAATAACGGAGGGGTGATTTTCAAGTGCGGAACGTTACACGATGATTCGGCTTTTTTCGCCTGGTACCTAGTCGTCTGCCAGTGTTATTCCAAATGGTTTGCTTTTCATTAATTCTGTCGAGGAAGGAAGTCGTGAGGTAATGTGTTCAACTTAGTGTAAGTATCGGCCAAAAATACTCTTGACTGTTCGATAGAATAGGCCTATTCTTTAAGAATGCTTTACATTGAGAATTTATGAAAGTTGTGAGTCTAATCAGTCTGGCAATGGACGACCTTAAGGCAGCGCCGAGTATGGTGGTGTTCCCTAACGTGGCGCACTTCGAAGCTTACCCGACTTTCCTCGTGTAGTGTTGCCAAACCTCTTTGTTGATAAACCTCAAATTCATTCAGTGAAATACTGGTACTTTTACCTTATTAATGCTGGCTTTTTAACCTCTGTGGAAAATTCCGGTGTCATGAAATTTAATCCGAAATTAAAAAACGGTGGCGTCCAGAAATTGGGCACAAATTGGTGGAGTGTTCCCTAACGTGGCGCACTTGAATAAATCTCGGAAAATTACAAATTAACATTTAATAATTTCTGTAAAGTTGATAAATTCTGATAAATCATTATTATCTCTAATTACATACCCAGCCAGAAGTTTGTCAGAAAATTATTTCTCATTTTTTCGGGACATTTTCAAAGGGTTCACGCCTGCACTTCAAAATAAAATCGAAAAATCACGCCAAAATAAATTGTTCTTCTAACTTTGTAACGGGTAGATAAACTCGCGATTTATGAACGGGAGTGTTTAGAACTTGATAAAATGTCACTTTCTGTGAAATTTCAGTTAAAATTTTTGCTCTAGCTAGGCGCTACAGGCGAAAAATCAAAGTGCGCCACATGAGGGGCCGCGCCACGTTAGGGTACATCAACAATATGCATGCTGGTAACTCTAATAATCATATGTCTTCGCTACGGCGCAAACCACTTGAAACCTACTCATAAATGGGTCTTTCCACACTAATGAGGTACAACTGAATGCAAGTTGGGTTTTGAGTGTGGCAAATTGAACGTCAAACAAAGCAAGATAATTTGTTCAGTTTTCCCTGTTCATTTGTGAGGCCTTAATGATCATACGTTAAGATGGCTGTATGTGTTCTTCAGAAATTACATGTACAAGGGTCATTGTAGATCATTACGTAAGAACATGGACAGAATTTTCGCTATAAATTTAGAGAACATTAATTATCGTGCAAGAATTTACCCAAATGTTATCTCACTTATATTCATGACCCATTTAGGATTGTTGTGTTAGCAGCAAAGACAAATAGTTATCTTTGTCTTTAACACTTTTTGTGTAAACGTACATATCTTGTGACACATTTCTGTCCATTTTGCATACGTATTCTGAACATAATACCTGTGATGTCTTACAGTAGATACAAAAAAAGTGTCTTGGTTTTCGCAATTAACAGTGTTGTAGGTATAAGAATGAAAATGCCCAATATTTGGGTATTGTAATTATAACATCCTATTGATTGAGGATAATAGCGCGATAACGATGATTTGCCATGTTCCGACCTGAAACGTGTTGGATATTGTGAAACATTCCACCAATCAGAGTGCGTATGTGCACCTGTCGGGACGCGTGCAAGAATGTCACATAGTCAGCCGAAAGTAATCAATTGCAGCAAAACGGTGACTAACCTACGGCAGGATGTTGAAGTTAATTTCATTTAATTGAAAATCAGTCTTTTTGAAGACGATTTTTCTTACCTTAACGGAATCTACCTCTTTCCTCCTTTCTCCTATTTTGTAATAAAAAAGTAAAGCATATTCTCTGTGAATTTGTTTGTTTAAATCCCCAAAAGTGGAGAAAATCGCTTTCCTCAGTCTTAATGCTGATCTAATGTTCTCCTGGTCCTTTGTCTCTGTTGTTTCCAGGTTACAGTTCAGCTCGTCAACCAAAGTGTATAAACCCCCCAGATATTTCGGGCCTCGTGCTTAAAATCCAAAGGCTTTTCCCCCTAAGTATTTTTGTCAGATTGAAATTTAACAGCTGAATACGGCTATCATGGTTTGGACATGCGCAGGGTCTTGACCAATCCAGACAATATATGATGCGAGTTACTGCCGTCAATACGTGCCATTAATAGCAAGCAGTGCAAGTTTTGTTCTCTAGACACAAGCGGTAACTTCAATATACATGTAGATAGCACCACCACCACCACCACATGTACACCAACTTTCTAGTAATTATATCTAATGAAGCGTCATATCACACGATTTTTTTAAAGCAAATTCCAATCCAGGACCCTGTAAGTCCACATACCCATCCCAATCAAATTGCTACGTCTTTAAAGAATCAGAAATGGAGATCAAAGGAATTTTTTCTGGAATGATACCATGTGGCCCCTTATATCTAAAAGCTTATATCTAAAAGTGAACCAAAAATAACAGCAAAATAATCAAACTAAGGGGATGCAGTTGTTTGTAATTAATTTATTCACATTTTCTTCAATTGATTTATCAACTAAATTGCTTTGACATGCAAATAAACAATATGAAGCTGTAGTAAAATGTATTATTTTTGTGTTACATAAATTTATATTTCAAGTAACTTTATTTAGCAAAAAAAAAGAAATTACATTAACACTAAAAAAGTGACGTTGAATTCAGCATATTGTTGTCTACCAATTGCTTGATTTTAGCAATTATATGATTAAAACATGCATTGTCAAATTGTCTACAAATATATATTTGGGGGGGGGGGAGGGGGGGGCGGCGGCTGGGGGGCTTTAGCCCCCCCCCCCCCAAAAAAAATTCCATAAAAAATTTGCACTAGCAAAATTAACGTACATGCGAACGGTCTCCCCCTAAATAAATAGTCGTGAGAAGGGTGCATTTGTACACTTTTAGTTAATATAGTGTGCCTGATTGCAGGATTTTATCAGCGCTCCCCATTGAAGATATGGCACAAGCCCCTCTACATTTCAGCACACCTCCCTGAAATCTTTTTTTGATCCACCCTGCTAGCCCCTCCCCCCCCCCCCCCCAAATATTGGCTCTAGACTACGCCTGGCAGGAGGGTTAACCAATAGGGGTTTTGGCAGTAGTTGGTGACCTTCCTGTATACACAAAAATGTATATGCTTAGTATAGGAGAGGAAACGGATAGATTTTTTTGACTGTTTGTGACAGTTCTATCAGTAGGAGGGTTAACGATGTAAACACAACCCAACTCATCTTTGTAGCAATAAGTATGCATGGACCACCAAATAAATTCACAATGCAGATAATGGGCAAATGCTAAGTGTCACCTCTTCTCACACAACTTGGCATACTCTAAAGGTAGTGCGAGTCCAACCACAGGTCCAACAGAGCTCAACCACGTCACTAAATAATTACTGCATATGGAGAAAAAAAAGTGAATTAAAACAATCATAACAGGCCAAAAGTTTGAAGTGCTTTTCTATCTTATGAAATTGTGAACCAACATATGACGACTTGTAATGGAACATAAAACATTCTAGAAATATTGGTTTGAATGGTTAAAAAAGCTTATCAGGACCACTGGAAATACCATTCTCAATAACATTCCACGTAAATGTTCTATGATTACTGTCTCCTTTTATCTAGTTTATTAACAAGATTAATGGATTCTTTTTGATCAATCAATTAGCAGGTGTTACTAACCTGTGTGATGTAGATGTCTGGGAGGTAGCTTTTAAGACAGCGGTCATTAAGTCGGCTGTGTGGCAAGGATGAAGACAGTAAAATGGACGGCCAAGGATTGGATGCTCCTAATAAAATATGAAGAAAAAACAAAGCTTACGTAGTGCATTATGCAATAAACCACTCAGGCATGTCCGTGGCTGTGCGGTTCACTCACACAGACACGAGAGCAGTCTGATACATAGCAAAAAAACAAACAAATTAAAACTATCCTCGTCGCCAATGTTGTATTGGCCGCAAGCGTCGCTTACCTAGCTGGCGGCGTGTCGAGTCTTGTACATAGGACAGAGTCTTGTACACAGGACAGAATAATGTTGTCACTCAAGTGTGCTATGTATCAGACTGCCCTCGTGTCTGTGTGGGTGAACCACACAGCCACGGACACGCCCGAGTGGTTTATTGTGTAATTTACTACACTTAGAAATTAATGCCAGAGAACGCCAACATAGTTTCATAAAATCTGCCTTTTTGTTGCAATGGAATGGGTAACTCTTTAAGCAAGTTTGGGACAATAAAAGTGTGTTATCAAGCTGATGTGATTATTGAACAAATTCCAGTTCAGAAAGAAACAAATACTGTAAAGCTGGACTTATTCAATGGCCAAAATGTACTTAAAGTTACATATCTGTACAAATATTTACAACATATTCCTTAGCTTTTCCCCTTAAGTGTGAAAATAAAATGTATACAGGAATTGAAGCCCAAGGTGTCCGTACGATTGGCAACTTGAAACAAAAAATGAGATTAGTATGACATGGGATGTGAAAATATGAATGTGTTCTTTTACCTGCTGGGTGATAAATGTCCAGCGTTCACTCTGTAGCCTTCTCTGGTAATGGGACGGAACTGACTGCCAAACTTCATCAAGGCTCAAAATCTTACCATCTGTGTTTAAAACAAGGGAAATATAAATTGAGAGAGTACAGACAAATTGAAAACTGTTACGCAAGAGAAGAAAAAATTAGGGGCAAAGCAAAGACGGCTTACAATGAAAAACACACGTACAATGAAATCCACAGAAAGAATATAAAATTGATTAAGGAAATAAATATGTGCTTGGCTGGTGTTAAACAAGTACTTTTAAAACAGGCTAGGGACCTGGACACTGATAATGGCCAGAGCCGAACCCATTCATCAATACTTTTTTCGGTCAAAAAGTCAAAACAAGTAAAAAATTATAAAAATTTCCAACAATTTTGTTCAACAATTTTACTTAATGTTTTGTGAAACACCCCCTAGCTATGTTTATGGTATGTGCCTCGCGTGAGCAATAATACAAATTTCCTTACATGGAGATTGGCACGCGCTGCACGATGTAACTTATAATGCAGCGGTGCCGGAGAAAGTGTTAAACCCAGTCAGGGTTTTATCAACCATTTTCGGCTCTCGACAAATCAAAATGTGTAAACTGTCTTAGGTATTTATGAATAAGATTTAAAATCTAAAATACAGTTTAAAAGCTGAAGGATGAATGGATTATTATTAGATTATGATTAGAAAGCCTCACAATTAGATTTCTTGTCAATGACCTACGGCAGGTATTTTTTTCAGAAACTCCGAGATGACCTTGGATCTTTAGCACTTAGAGACCATTGTCCAGATTGACTTGTGAGTTTCTGACTGGCTGGCAAACAAAATTTTACAGATTTCTCTCTCGTTTCAATATATACAGACTCTACATGAATGGGCTTGTAGTTACTTCCCCTAATGGGCGGGCATTTTGTCAGATTACACACCAGAAACAGACACATTTCAAATCCCGTTGTGAAATTAAAAAAAAGGACAATGCTAAGTTCATTACATCAACACATCTGAATAAAATCCCTTTTTTTTAAGGGCTCTGTAATTTCTGTTCCTTTGAATTTGATGACCAGGCTGAAATCATACATGTATTTTCCAGTTGCTATTGTTTTCCAGACAGACATCTCGTCGCCCTTATGCCCTTATGCTAAGCAGGACTCCAAGCTGGGGCTTTGGACCCTGGGCTGTTCAACGGCAGCGCCAGGTCTAAATATAGCAGCTGATTTGCATATTTGGCCGGCTGGGTTCTTCTTCTGCCGCCGTGCTCATAATGTGTGGAAAAATGTACACAGTGCTCAAAACGCAGTGGCCGTGTGTAGTTAGTATAAATTATGCAAACAATGAGTACTTTAAATTTTTAAAACCCCAGGGACTGTGTAGATTTCTAGTACAATCCAGAAACGGACCGACTGCTATCACGTATTTTTGAAAATTGTATGAAATATTACGCTGACTTTTAATTACTGATGGAAATGTTACCAAATACATGTTTACTCCCCCCCCCCCCCAAAAAAAATTAGATTCATTAAACTTGTCATCAAGCAAATAATTTTGTTTGAATTCAATAACCACTGATACCCTGGCTGAATTGATAATTTTCATTTTTTACGATACAATTACTAGAAAAGTACATGAAATGTAATTGAAAATCAATTAACAACAAACATTTTCAAAATATTATTTCACAAATTTTTTTTTTTTTTTCAATTGTATAAAGAGTAACAGCATTGGTGGGCAAAATTAAAGAATTTCAGATCTGCCACGTGTTCGGATCGGATTAGCTTGGATTACACCCAAAAGGTGGAGAAGTAGGGTGGGGGTTGAGGTAGGGTGGGGATAATGGTACAGGAGGGGGGGGGGGGTGTAAAAAAAATGAAGTGTTTATTCAAAAACACGATAAAGGCTATTTTTTACCTCTTAAAAGTCCTACCCTCTCCTAGCTGGCCAAGGCCAGTTTGAACGACTGTATTATAGAAACAGCTGTCATGTTGTTTTTATTATTTAAAGTTTCATAACTGCGCAGAATTTTTTACTTTTCTTCAAATGAATTTATCGCGTTTTGGAAAAAAACTCTTCAAATGACGGATGGGATTCTGTGTCTATCTTTCTTGTAAAGTTATAACAGCATGCACACCTGCATTTGTGTGATAGCAGTTTCTAGAATGTGATGGGAGGAACCGAGAAATCCCACGCCTGCTCTCGATATCCTTCTAGAAAATGCTAATTCCAGTTCTGCCACTGCCGCTAACACAAATCATTACATTTCTCGACATCAGCAGACAGATGCTGGCTGTCTGTAATGCCGTTGCTCTGACAGCGTTCAAAGAAAAGACTCTTCTTCTTTTTTTGAGTCATTTGAGATAAATTCCCCAGAGATGCTGGGAATTGACAAAGGATTCCTCTGCTGTCACTGTAGCTTCTTTTCACTGAAAAGGCTGGGACAATTTCACTGATGGTACTGTACAATATCCAGGTATTTTTATGTGGGGTGGGGGTGGGGTTGGTTTCTGAAATGGTAATCATCGTGCGCACGAGAGTTTTGTGCAATGAAAAAGATTACTACACTTGCTTTCCGTGTAACAATGTTCACCTCTTCCTTTTTCTTAGTTATGAAATTATGTTGATTCAATATGATATACACTGTACATTTCTTTCCGATGATAGTCACTTTAATTTAATTTGTCTGACGTTCAAGTTAATCAACACGAGCATAGTAATCCTCTTTAATTCATGTAATCCTCTTTTATTACATGTGTATAAAAACACAGATTTCATAATCGAATATTATCTTCTTCACAGGAGTCTAACAGAAAACATGCCAAAAGATCATGTGCAGTTGGGAAATGCTTTGCTTGGCTGAGTACACGCAGTGCTTTCAGAGGGAGTGAGTTCTATTGATGGACACTTGCAGCATCTCCTAGAGGGCCAAGTCAACAGGTTGCAACGCATACATTGACCCGTTTCCACCTCTCTCGGTCTGCAGCAAAAGGCACAGGGCCTGATGTTTCATAATCAACTAATTTTTCACACACACATGTATATTCTATCGATTTGTAATGGTGATGGCATCAATCTTTTTCGCCTTTTTGATGTTTGCTTATCGGGAAACTTGACTCCGACACATTCACAGCTGAGTCAATGTGACAAAATGCCTTTTTTTTATATTGCCTGTTCGTCAGTGAAATCATAAATGAAAAAAAGAAAGAAATCTGTCGGACAAATTTTATAGGAAATTGTCTTAATGACATTGGGGAAAAGAAATGTATACCCCAGCTACAAGTACTTTATTGGCATTATCGTCTGGAATTTGAGATTGAATGTCTCTCATTTTTTTCTGGACAAAATGAAAACGAATGCATTCCTGGTCACTGTTCCCAAAATTGTCAAAAGTGTATTGACTCCTAATACCCAAATATATAGCTAGCCACAACTCCAGGGTGATTTTTGCTTACAGTACTCCCCTTCCCATTCATCCTAAATGCTTAACATGAATTTGTGTTTGTTTGCCAATATATGCAACAGATACTGATCAGGTTATTCAGGTATATGTTCTATCACATTCTATTTCACGATCACCAATCTGTTTTAATGACTGCCATATATACATTTTCAAATTTCAAAAAAAAAAAAAATCTGACATATTACTGAAATGAATTGATTTGAGATAAAAATCTCATCAAGGGTCTGCCACTGAATCTAACGATCTGCACCCATATTTGCCCTCCAATTAAAAACCCGAGTGAGTGATCGTAATTGATTGAATGTTTACAGACAGAGCTAACTTATCTGACAGGTGTCAGCCGCAAAACCAATTAGCAATGTTGACTGTCAACATTTCAGTAAATAAGTGCTCTATTTACAGGACGTTCTCCAAGGACTGTTTGGAAATTGGAAACTAGGCCAGACAAGAGAGAGCTAAGTTAATTGTGCATGACTGGCAAATAACATCAGAAGAATATCCTTCTAAAGACAATGTTTTCAAAAGCAATTCATAACATGCTCTGAATCTTTTAATACAATGCTATACAGGGTGCAGTGTTTTCCCTGCCCATTCAAATGTGGGGCGGCCCACCTCGCTACTTTCAGTGACCACCTCGCTCATTTTTGCCAATATCACCACCTCGCTGTGAAGATTGGCAATAAAGGAATTACTAATCGAAAAATGTTCATTTTGTGTGATTTATGAGCATTTTCCTTGACCTCTATGTATCAAGAACTCACAATTTGAATGTGTAAATGGAATCATCTCACATTTTTGTAAGGGCAGCATCCTTCTGAGTTTGCAAACTGCATCAATTTTGTTTCAATCATCAATTTGAATTTTTACCACCTCGCTCATTTCATTAGCTAGGGGAAACACTGACAGGGTGAGTAAAAAAACCCCCAAATGTCGGGACCATTGTTTTAGTGAAGTTCTGCATGTAGCACTTTCAAAATCTAGGATATGAAAGCCCAATTCATAAGCTTTCTTTTAATACACAAATCATTCAAATCACTCAAGTACTTTTCAAGTTACGGTATTTTAAACACAACCACTGTTTTAAAGTTCTGTCCACAGATCACCAAAGGTAAGTGCTTTTTTCGGCAAAATGAAAACAAATCACATAGGGATGTGTGTGAATTGTTTTCGTTTTGCTGAAAGAATGCACACTTTTTTGGTGATCCGTGGACAAAACTTTAAAACAGTGGTTGTGTTCAAAATTCCGTAACATGAAAAGTACTTGAGTGATTTGAATGATTTGTGTACTAAAAGAAAGCTTATGAATTGGGCTTTCATATCCTAGATTTTGAAAGTGCTACATGCAGAACTTCACTAAAACAATGGTCCCGACATTTGGGTTTCACTTTTTTGACTCACCCTGTAGTGTATGCTTATCATTTCTAAAACCACTTTCCCTTTTAGAAAGAAATCATGGAAACACATTGTAATGAATTGATTGAACAGCACAACCCATCCCAACACTCCCCTTTACCCTTCCCAAAAAGGACACAACAATAAAAAAAAATCAATCCTCTTCCCCTGCCATGCCTTTTACACAGGCTAGTCACCAACAGTCAGATCATCCTAGCGAGCACTGTGACAAGTCAAATTCAGTCAACAGACAAAAAACAGGCAAGTGGTAGGCACAGTTGGCTTATCAATCATCTACAGTCAAAGCACAGCTGTTTCAAGTTACATAAACAGTCACAGCCAGTCAATCTCGCTTTATGTAGGCTGGGAGCTCTTAACTGTTGAAAACCATCACTAGATTGATTTTGACTGCAAGGACAACTTGGCTGTGAACGTATGTTTGTATAGGAGGGTTAATGTTACTGACCATTCTGAGGAAAATAATGCAATAACTTAATAAAATAATAATGTGTGTATTTATAAAGTGCACATATCCACCAGTACTGGTGCTCAAGGCGCTACATCATTATATGCATCTGAAGAACTTGTTTTTAAGTTTCTTAAAATTTTGGTCACGTTTTCATTTTTGTCATAAATATTAAATTTTTGGTGAATAGGAGAGATGGTAAAAAAACAAATGTCCACCCCAACACCCCTTGACTGAAAAAGAAAGATGACTTAATGGATTCTGATTATTGTTCTTGCAATATTAACAGTTACTGGGTAATCAGCAATTAAGACAAAGAAATAAGCATTTTATGTCATATTTCAAATGATTATTGGACGATGTTAAAAAGTCTCATCACAAGAGACCACAAACCTTGATGGCAAGCAGAGAAGTAGAGGGTGGGAACGCTGTAGCTGAGGTTGTAGACAATATGGTAGTCAAACCGGCACGCTGCCACCACGGCCCGGCCATCTGGCATGGCTACGTCCTGGGGGATTACGGGCAGAAATAAAAGGACTATTCCATTCCAACCTGCTGACTGGTAACATGCTCATTAGGCTTTGATGCTTTGCCTTTTAAAAAGCTTTTGTTGTTTCCCCCCCCCCTTCCCTAATTATTTAGTTTCAGATTTAAAATTTAAGGCCCAAGGCACAATCTTGTCATTCAAAATTTGGCCCATTTCTACTTCAAGACTTTAGGTTTAATCCTAAATTTGCAAAGAAATCTTGCTGAACTGAGGTTATTGAATAAATTTAAAAAAGAAATTTAAAAAAAAAAAACTAAAGGAAATGAAGATGTAAAATTTAGCTAAACAATTTACCCAACGTACCCAACTCTCAAAAATGAAAACACCCTGACATACTTTGCAATTTCTTTTCTCAAATTAGGTTTCCAATATTAATTTTGAAAGCTCTTGAAAAGGAAGTGGGAAAATAAACTAGAAATAACTGGTTTATAGTAAAATGAGGCAAATTTAATAAAGAAATGGTAAAATTTGAATGAAGGTACATATTAACAGGGCTCAAACCACACACTGGTTTAGACAGGGCAATTTCATCCTGTACTTTGAACGACAGAAGTAGACTTGTGGTTTAGTTGTTTTACACACCACTTTTCATTATTTACCATGCTAAATGCTCCATTTGACATTCATCTTATGAAGAAATAGACATATTTATTGCAATTTGCATTCCCATTCACCATTTTTAGCAGTGATGAAGAATAACATTGGGACATACAGTATTTGACATTATGTTTTTCAAATTTAAACAGCAAAGAAAAAAGAGAGTTGTAAATTTTTTACGTAAATTTTTCCGGTCTGGTAATTTCTTGAAACTACAAGTAATGAAGTCGGTCTGGTAATTTCTTGAAACTACAAGTAATGAAGTCGAGCAGATATTAGCCTGAAATTTGAGCCCTGATAAATTATGTATCCTTGCTTCCAAACTTACCATTTCTTACCACATCTTCATCACCGTCTCCTCCTTCCCCCTCTTCCTCCTCCATATTCCTCAGAGTCGCATCCATTCCGGCCCCTTCCGTCCTTGAATGCTCATCAAGGCGTCCCGCGTCGCCAACGTCCGCGATATGTAATGCCCTCAGGACGTTCCTTTTAACAAGATACGGGCAGCTCTGCTGAGCGTGCTTCTGTGGAACAGGAAAGGGATTATAAATTATTTATGGTTTAACTCAGTTGTGATACACCTGTTGGTTTTGAAACAGATTGTTGTGTTCATTCATGTTCTGTTATTGTTGGCATTGTTAATTTTTAAGTATGTTTTTCATTTTCAAGTTAAAAAAATGCAGACAGGGCTAATTCCAAAGCTTAACTCCAACTCCCTAGTGTCCTCCACTAAGTACTGGACCAAGTCTGCCCAAATCAATCACCGACCCTGCTTCATATAATGCTTTAGGACCAAATCCGCTGAAATCCACCTCAAAACCACTACTACTACAGATGGATTTGGATGGACTTGGTACTCATGTCTTGCCTACCAAATTCCCCCAAATGGCTTTGAGTCCGCTGCTGACTCAACTATAACAAAAAACTTAACAAAAAATGTACGGCACATTTTGGCTCTTCCCACCGGCTATCTCCTGGTGTCCTATACAGTACTGTATCATCACATGCCCAATGTCATCCTAGACCAAATAACCCCTGACTGTAGTTTAACTACTGAACCGAATCGGGAGTTCTTGGTATCATTTTCCTTCTAACAAACTTTCCTAGCCATACATATCAATGGTTTAGGTCCCTGGATAGTGGAAGTATATTGGAAGCGTTTTTTTTTTACCACTCTGTGGGGTGCTGTGGTCCAATGGTTACAGTGTTCGACTCATGTGCCGTGGTACATGGGTTCGAATCCTGACCTTGGGAACATGGTGCTTGTGCTCTTGAGCAAGGCACTGTACCATTATTGCTTCGTCCTTCGAATGGGACGTAAAGCCGTAGGTCCCTTGTGTTGTGTAATGCACGTTAAAGAACCCAGTAACACTTATCGCTAAGAGAAGGGGTTTGCCCCGGTGTTTCTGGCAGTGGCTGCAATATGCGCCGCAGCACCTTGTAAACCATTATAAAGGTGCTACATAATGGTTCTCATATTTCTCATGTACTTCATTTACCTGTCTCTGATAATAGACATAATTTCCAGCGCCTTGAGTACCTACCGGTAACTGTTGGTAGATACGTGGCCTATATAAGACTTCGGTATTATTATTATTAAGCATTACAATTAATATTTTTATTTGAATGTTTTCTCCCAAGCAGCTCCATAAAATTTGGCCCTGATCTTTTACTTGTGGACCAAGATTTTCCCACTCAGTTCATCTCTAATAGTCTCAAAGACTACCCAGACCCCATCATTTTCCCCACGATCATCGTCTTCATCATCATCTTCATCATCATCATCACCATCCCTTCTTATTAAGACAGAATGTTGTAAAGATGCTGCCTTGCGCCCAGAGGGGAGGAGGATACTCCGTCTTACTCCCGCGATAACAGCCCCAGCATCGGTTTCCCCATAATTACATTACACACCATAGCTCCAGGGCGGGCATTATTATTCGGCTGGTTACGGGATTGCGGCTAATAATGGCACGTCCAACATCCCCGCTGATTCTATTGTGCGTTGAAAAAAACCAGTCACTGGTACGGTTGATAGATGGTAGATGTGGTAGATCAACCAGATATGGCAGATGGAAGCACCGAGTGTGTGTGTATTGATGGTAAACGGGACAGGGTGGCGTTAAGGGAATGTATTCATCTACAAGTAATTATGGATTTTTTTTGGAAGTGAGTTCGGTAGTAATGTTTGTGTGCATTACCGTTTCAAGGGCAAGGTTGATTTAAGATATATCAAACCAAACAAACTGTAAGAGATCTTTTTTCTCCTTTCATCATTCAATTTTTTGGTTCTGTAAGCGTATTTCACGCATTAGCGAGGAATTTTTGTTTCTGCGCATGTGTACCGGTATATCCCGTAACTAAGAATTCTGTGCTCACGAGTTAGCACAGAATTTTTACTGCTAGCGCGGTTAGCACAAAATTTGTGGTCGTAAGCGCAGAATTCTGTGGTTAGCAGAGCCAAGAAATTGGGCCCTGCTCTGACCATACATATTTTTACTGGAAACAAAATTATAAACCAAATTTAAACAATTAAAATTTAATAAATACAGCTATAACTTATTTCCTTGGACTCTCATGCCTTACAAATTCTGTTGACATTTTTGGCTTTGTGGTTTGCTACATTCCATAAAATTGTCGGGCAACAATTTTCAGATCTAGTGCAACATCCTTTGGTGTACATTTAAAATACTGGGAAATACAACTGTATGGTTACTTTTTGAAGACCAATTTTTAACTGACATATTAATGGGATAATTGGGGAATAAGAGCATTCTGTCTAAATTATTAGAAATGACCCGTTTATTTGGAAAATAAAAATGGATTCTGATTACTCTGATACCATGAATGCCGAATGAGGAAAATATATCTCACGGAAATGAAACTTCACGTACGGGTTTTTATGGATGGGAACTTATCAATTTTATGTTAAAACTATGCAAACATTAATTTTAATTTTCAAAGGATGGTATTCATGTATGATGCTACCGGTATTTAGCAAACGGGGGGAAAAAATGGATCAAACAGATGCAAAATCCTTGCATCCTTTTTTATGATGTGGATGAATCATTAGGCCAAAAAAAAAAAAAAAAAAAAAAAATCTGCTTCCGATTACATCGCATTTGAAATTAGGGTAGGTAGGTAGGAAATTTTTTGGGGGGGGGGGGCAATTATTTTGTGTACGATCATATGGAGGTGTCTGCGTGTAGTCAAGGATAAAAGGTAGTAATTGATGATTTGCTGGTTTTTTTCCTAATTTTTCCCCCCAAAAAATTAGGGTAGGGGCTGTCAAAATAGGGTAGGTAGCAAAACTATTTTTTTTTTGGCCTTACGAATAATAAAGTTGGCATTAAGACTCAAATTGTTCACCATATGATACAAGAGTGTGTTGTGTAATTATGCAGTGACTAACGACATGTCTAATTTCAGTTGGCTTCTTCTAAGTCTTCTCGCAGAGGTTCCAACTCCCTGCCTGGCTGCGGTGTTCTTGGCTCAAGAGCGAGAAAAGTGCATAATTTATGTGACCTTTACAACATCCTCCTAGGCTCCACATGGTTAGAAGCCATGCAGGGAGGAAGGGGAAAACATAAGATTTGAGCACATCTACTTGACTTGCAGAGAGAACTGATAATATCGCCCCCCCCCCCCCCCAAGAAAAAAAAGAGAAGAAAAAAATTAAAACAGAAAACAAAACTGGAACAAGAGTAGATTTATGTCTGTTCGATCATGGGGCTTTTCTGCATTATGTTTTTTTAATGGTTTTGTTTTGTTTTTTGTCCATATGCGGTCAGGAAAGTTATATGCACGAACATAGTTCCATGACTTATGAAGCTGTTCTTTTAGATCTGCAGATATAGGACTTTAAAATATATATGCACCTTTAAGATGACATCCATGACACATGATGAAGTTATCCTGACATCACCCATTGTTTTTTGCCTGTAACACATCCCTGTCTATGTACATACTAAGTTCCAACCCAATCGGATTTATAGGCCTATTTCTGTAGGTATAAAATATACACATTTAAGATGATGTCCTAAGACCAATTGATGATGTCATCTTGATGTCACTTATCTAGGGCCAACCTATACTTGTAGGTGGGTCTTTGTATGTGCCTAGTTTGAAGTCAATCTGATTGCATTTTGTGTTAAATTTTGCTATTAAGAAGAAAATGTAAATGTTAAAAAATTGATAAAAAAAATGATGACGTCATAATCACGTCACTTTGGATTTTCGTAGTAACAGTATCTACATGTACCTACCCACTTTTTGAGTTTTAAGACAATCAGACTTACCCTTATTCATTTTTGATGATGTCATAACGTCACACATTTTGCAAAATTGTTGGACTTGCAGTTCTCTAGTATATAGGATCGTTAAAAATACACCTTTAAAATGACGTCACCCTAGATCACGCCACTCTTCCACATACAATTTTGCTATAAAGGCTATGTATAAGGCCAAAACAATTATAATAGTTCTGCTTCCGGTTTCCCTACCTACCCTATTCTGACAGCCCCTATCCTAATTTTTTTTATTGGAAAAATGAGAAAAAAACACCCAAAATCATCACTTTACCCTTGACTACACGCAGACGCCTCCGGGAGATATGATCAGACACAAAAAAAAATGGCAAAAAAAACCCCCTTCCCTACCTACATGTAAATTTTTTGACTGCCATGTAATCGGAAGCAGAGCTATTTTAATTTTTTTTTGGCCTAACCCCATTAAATACTGGACTTCCTCCGTATTAGTCCATTGCTAGGGTAGCAAAAAATCAAATCAAGATTGGAACTATTTGATTATCGCCCATATCGTTACTGAACTGCTTATTAGCGTAAAAAAGTTGTATTAAGTACCTTCAGAGGTCTACTTTCAGCCACACACCATCATGATGGCGTCCATATTCCTGTAGTCTGCTTGAGGTCATGGGTCATGAAGTGTTTTCTCAGTAAATACTTCAATATTTTCCCTGCTAAATTTGACATTTTAGAACATATTATCACTTTCTGATGGCTGACAGGTCACTGAAGGAAAAATTAGAACTTTGAAAGAAAAAAAAAAGAACTTTGCTTTTCCGTAAATAAGGCAATGTGATAAAAAATACACTTTATAACATTCAATCTCCCTAGCGCACAACTCAAAGAAAAGGGGAGGGGGGGGGGGGGTTATTGG
Source organism: Patiria miniata (assembly GCF_015706575.1). Taxonomy (NCBI): domain Eukaryota; kingdom Metazoa; phylum Echinodermata; class Asteroidea; order Valvatida; family Asterinidae; genus Patiria; species Patiria miniata. The sequence goes on along the minus strand of NW_024037069.1, from coordinate 28,046,375 downwards.
GGTGACCATAATCTGTAAAGTGCAACATTGACATAATGACAATGTACGATAATGTACGACAATGCCTGACCATCACCATGTTCACCATCCTTGACCTTGGCTAGTCTGTGTAATAAACCCTGGCCCTGGCGAAGCCGACCATGGTCTATGATACGTAAACAGATTCGGCGACTAATTATGCAACTAGACTGCGTATGACCTCGAAAAACTGACCAATCAGCAGGCGCCTTCTAAAGTTCTATACGCGATTAATTTGAGCTCCATGCGTGCGTAAACATCAAGCCCACGATGAGTAGCCTTAAAACGCGGCATCGAATTGACCAATCACAATCTTACTAGTCCTGATTTCGGAATGAAATGACGTCACGCATGCTTAGATATACATTATCTGACGTTAGACAGGAGACTGGGCTCCGTGGATAACGGGTGATACTCGGACTAGACCTTGGCTTGGACTTGGGGAAACATTGGAGTAATTGCAGAATACCCTGCCACTCGGAAATACACCCCTAAATTCTCTGGCTACGAGGTTGGAATCACTGGAAAAGAAACAATTCAAGTAAATCGCCAGCTACGCGGATACTGAGTGGGGGTCTCCTTGAGAACGAAGCAACACAAAAGTAATGGGAGTTGCTGAAAAAAATTCCAAACCAACTACCCTGTTGCCAGCTACGCGGATACGAAGTGGGAGTCCTTATAATAAAGTTATAATGCTTGAGAACGAAGCAACACAAAAGTAATTGGAGTTGCTGAAAAAAAGTCCAAGTCCAAACCAACTACCCTGTTGCCGGCTACGGGGATACGGAGTGGGAGTGCAGTGGAGCATGACGCATGGTACATACATCTGTACATGCAGCGCTGAGAAGGTTTATTGAGGGCAATCAACCGTGACTCCGTAGCCAGCTACGAGGTGCATAGATCGAGTGGCGGGGTATTCTGCAATTGTACCGAAACATTAATGGCCAGCATTGATTGAAAAAAGGCATGTTTCATTCTTAGTGTCGCTTTGTCTGACCTGTAACTTAAAGTACAGTTACATAAGCGACGATTAATGGAAAGGCCTATACTACAGTAGGCCTAACTATATTCATTTGTTCACCCATATACTAAGTGCAAACGAGGACACGAGGAAATTGGCGCAAACCAGTTTCATCACGAAATGGATGAAGTGCAATCACAATTGCGCCTTCCAATGATGGCAAAGCAATCCACACGTCAAGTGCTACGAAATTTTGTAAACAGTGCAATATATACTTGAAAAATAACCATAAATCATTCTTCATTAATGATAAAAACCACAAGCACGTGAAGAACACACAAACCTCTTCGTATCGGAGCTCCCAGCCATCTTTTAGGAGATCAGAAACTTGGAAAAACTCTAAAATATTTCTTGCAAATTCTTCAGCACTCAGGATTCCTTCCGCCATCTTTAGTAAAAGGTCACGCGTGAATGCATTTCACGTATGCACATATTTACCATACGGGGGCCAATGCAACAGTACAATGAGTGATTTCGAAGGGAGTAAGTAAAGCAAAACTAATACCGAGAAAATCCTCACCAATGGTTTTCCTAACTCCGCCCCTTTTTTTGCTTCCACAGCGGTTTCTAATTTCGCACAGTTTGCGCAACCAACTATCGTGGTATTGGTTCTACGTTTAATAGTACAGTACATGTACATGTACGTAGCCTGCGTAGAAAAGTTATACGCTGAGCTGGATCGTTGTATGTGCTAGTCAGTTCTTTGTTTCAAGATCGTGTTAAACACTCGCACAATACTTTTGCAATGAGAATTTAATGAAAAAGAAAAAAGAAGAAAGAAGAAGAAACACGTTCTGAAAGTTGAACATCTTATATTCTCACTGTTATATTCTCAACTCAATGTAGCCATCAAAATTGTTCAAACATTAATTCCAATTAGGAATATATCCAGAAAATAATTTTACCCTCAAAATAAAAAAATGTCAATTTATCTCAATTTCTAATTTAAAAGTTTCTGGCCTTGGGGGGGGGGGGGGGGGGGGCTCGTGTACACAAAAAGCATATGCTGCTTAATTCCTTTGAGTGAGGTGAAACAAATTCTAGCCTGGATTTTTTTTTTCATATAAATGAAATGAAATCTTTTCTTATTAAATAAAAGCTGCAGAACTTTTGTTTCACCAATAGTCCGTAACAATGACGATCCCGCGTCGGCCGCCGGATAGCTGCATCAGTGTTGCTCCAAAAGCCGATGCAAAAGTTACTTGGCACCAAGGAAAACAAGGTGTTCATGTGAACTTAAATTAAAGCCAATTTACGATTATAGCCAATTATGTCCTAATCATTATCTGACATTTTCCAGACTTGATCAGAGCGTACCTCCTACTTTACTTTTAGTGAAAGTGAATATTTCAATCTAGCCGGTCACAAAATGCGAACCCGCGTAAAAACTTCGGCGATGAATATTATGAATGAACGCGTCTTGTATTCCTTATGCCAGCATCCAACGGTTTCTATTCCCCCACGATATTCTTATCGGGTGACCAATCATGGGCTGAAAATGAACGGGTCATCAACTTGTTGCCATGGGACCGGGGTCATAGTCGGCCCTGATTACTTGACAGGTGCGTGACATGACAGTTCAGCTCCCCAGCATGTTCCCTAAAGGAAAGGGTTCTACGGTACCTTCAGACAACCAAGCCAGGGAAAAGTAAGTTTCTGTTCACTTTTCGATAATTCTGATCCGAAATTTCGAATCTACGGGTGTGATTTGGTGTGGTTTGATACCAAATTCGTTGCGATTTGACCTTAGAATCGCACAGAGAGACGTGTTTTGAAAGGGATGCCCCCACTTCTCGCTGTTCCATTTACCGTGCAGTACCTGATATCTCCCTCCGGTGAACCCCCAAAATGACCGTTTTTCTCTCTTTTTTGCCACTTTCCACAGGTTAGCTCTCTATGTATACGAATATTTACTCCATGTCGGGGCACAGAAAAGCGCACAGACATTTCTGTCGGAGGTGAGTTGATGACATTCGTGGGTCGGTCGGTGCGATATGCGGGGTAACAACTCCATGTTGGATTTCATTGACTGCACGGACCATACGTTTTGTGTGTAAATGCATTCACCGTGTACACACAATCCATGTGTGTGGACTGAGTACAATGGCGAACGCCATCTATTGCCCACCACATAGTAAACCAATGCAATGGAGTGCAATGCACGCACGCATGTGCATTAACTGTATTGCAGATTTTAAGAATTTGTGAGCAAATTTCACACATGAGGGAAAGAATACAGTACCATTACCGGAGATTTGTTGTACCCTTTCTGTTGTTTATTTTTTTAATGAATGTGTGTCGGTTAAGAATGTAGTATCCAGACGCCACTTCAGCGGTTGTGTACAAAGTCTATGGAGAGTCAAGAACATTTTCAAGTATTGCCTATAAAGTTGGAAATGTTTCTCAGTCCCAGATTCATGTCCTTTCAACATTTTTGCAATGACTGACCTTTATTGAGATGATAATATGAAGAAAAAAGAGGCGTCAGGTTGCAACATTCTTTACGTGTGTCATTTTTGTGTACAAAAGTGTACAGCTACTGTCTGGAGTACGTAGGCCTAAATAGCCCAATTTAATTACAAGTAGAATGTATACAGAATGTATGGGGCCCGGGAGGAATAGAAATAATTCCACAGTCCACACACAGCCACCATGCACCTTTTAACAACATGAACATTTATAATTTTTAACATTCCTTGCAGTGCATGCACAAAAGAATTCACTTCATTTACCTTTTCGCAATTCAAGCAACTGCGCGTGCGCACATCAGATTCAACGATTCAGTTTCGGGAGACAATCCTGCAAAATCCTCCGTTATTTCTTGAATTAATGCGGCCCTTGGAGGGGTGACCACTGCCTCAATCCTGCAAAATCCTCCAGCAATCACTGTCAATATGTTGAGGGCAGAGCCAGTGACATCCTGGAGCGATGCAGAAGATTTCAAGTATTTAGTCTAGGCCTAAATATATGCACGGCTGAGCATAAACAACACGAGGTCCGGCCTCAGACCTTGGCACAGTGCATCCTCTAAAGTCAGCCACACACTTAAATTGCCATATAACCTCAGTCCTGCAGAATCCTCCATTTTGCAAAGAGGATTTTGGAGGATTTGGGAAGGTAAATGGTTAAACCGGCAGTCCAGCACTTGCTTGGTACTGTTATGAGTATGACCATTACAAGCACACTATCACTGTATTGAGAAAGCATTTGCCTGCTATAAACCAACTGCCTCATGACAAATTATCTGAGCAAAAGTTCTCAAAATGCTTTCGCCATTGAAGGGTGCCATCTTGCATGTCCTGTGATAGTGTGCATTGAATGGTCGATAGCATGTCAAAAACAATATGCGGTACCAGTACCTAATTTCCATCAGTTGTGGCCCCAGACTACTAAAGCAGCAAATACATGTAGTTCATCTTTCAAAACTGTTGGACCGTGGAACATATTTTAATGGATACTTATTATGAAGAAAAAAGTCTGATAAAATGTTGCATGTAAGAACCCTGTTACTATTCTAACTAGTGAGCAACATCTCTGAAAATAGAAATTTTACCAAGTCGGTTAATAATACATTATTTTACTGCAAGCTTCTTAGTTGCAAGCACTTCACCATCCTAACCTACCTAAAAAAATGAATAATAACATGAAGAAAATAAAGCAGTTAGTCTAAGACATGTTCAAACCCAACAGTGAGTCCCACTAGTTTCACCAACAATTTTACCATTTAAAATTTTTATAAATATTACATTTTTTAATAATAAACATAAATTTTCTTCAAATACAATGCCTCTTTCGAATCAAGGTACCATGCCCTGTGTTGAGATTACCACTCACTTTCTTTGATTCCAAACCCCAGTCATGCTATATTTACCACCCTCAGTAAATCTCTATAGTTCTGGATAGCAATGATTACACCGAGGGCTAATCATGTGTAAAAGATCAGTTAGATTAACCCTCCCTTTTTCTCCACTAGACGTTAAACTCATCCAGTGCTACAGTAGATGATGTGTCACTGAATGGTTGGCCATCTGGACCATCAACATGTGGCAAAATATGAACTTTCATGTCTAATTATTGAAAAGAAAAAAAAAGTGCACTTGTTCAGTGGTTTTGTTCAGGTCAACAGGTGATTTGTTGACGTTTCCTTCCTGCACGGAAGTATTAAACATTGCATGATTTTAGAGAAAGGTGGTGCTTAGGCATTTACCTTGCAAATGGGATTGGATTTTCCACTCCAAAAGAGTTTAAATACATGTAATTTTTTCTCAGATTCATAAAGATTAAGCAAAATAAAAAGCTAATTTGGAGTATTCAGGAATGCAACTTTTCCTCAGATCAGCTGATTTCCTCTTTTTTTAAATTCTCATTTCTGCCATTCAAAATTGTAAAAACTGTACAAAGTCTTCTGAATTTTGGAATTTCCCCCTTTTTTTGGGGGGGGGGGTGAATTTACAGTTGCATGCCTAAGTTTTGTTTATAAGGTGTTGTGGACAAAGTAGAAAAGAACATTGTGATACAGAAAATATTTCAAATGTTTATCCACAACGATTATTAGGCCTACACTACACGTGCAAATGTGGCCTGTGTTTCTGGTATTGTACAGATTGTACAAAAAAAAGAGAGAAACTTGTAATTTTACACTTAACTGGGAAAGTAATACGGGCCTATTTAGTGTAATTCTAGTACAGAAAGTGATTCTTTGGAGGGAATGTGGGGTATTGTTTCTGAGTACCACAGAGTAGATGAAGATACCATGAGAATTCCAGTTGTGCGATTTTTTCTTTTTATATGAAAGCCTGTCACGATACGTATAATTAATTTAGTTGTCCTAAACTTCACCAGTTCAGTTTTGCGAATTAAGTTGAGCGAACCACCATGTATAAATTTTGCTCCCTTTTTCTCTCAAATTGACCTCACAGATTAGGTGGGAGAAGAATATAACGTTAGGAGAACCACCAGGATTTCTACATTCATGGTGGTGGTAAGTAGATCTATAAACATCTTTTTTTTTTGAAAATAATTTGAATACATGTAAAAGTTTGCCAATTCCATTCCAAATTCTGGATTTGAAGGCACTCTGCTACTGTGGGGTGCAAATGTGATGGCGTCCCAATTTCGACATTTTTTTCCTTCAATTTCTTGAGTCTGTTACATAAACAATCATACGTTTAATTGATAGTGTAAATGCCTAATATCTAATGCTTCAAGTGTATAGACTTTATTAACGAGTCGGCCATATTAAATCGAAAGCGAGATAAACGCTTCAGGTTTGGAATTTGCGAGTAGAAATGAAAGCAACAAAATAAAAGTTCATTACAAAGTAATACCAGTCCGCTCTGATGAATATTTTTAAAATGTGTGATTAAACACACCCGAATGTTTGAAGCCACATTTAAAAAATAGAATTTGCAAGTGAGGCTTGGAACCTCAACCGTAAAATAGTCTGGCGCCATCCCATTCAACAGTTTACAATGTATAAAACAGGGTCAGGGAGCATGATCGAAAATGGCTTCTCGTGAATAAGGTCCGTCTTGTATGTCATGGCAATGGATCCTATGCATTGGATTCATCATTGAGGTGCATGGAAACGACAAGACCTCCAATATGGCAGCTGGATGCACAAGGTCTATCCAACCGAAGAGCCTACTGGTGTTTACTTGCTGATCTATTAAATCCTGTATGTTGGTAACCTGTGAGGTCATTGACCTGTGACCCTCGCCCGTTGTGAAACCTCGAACCTTTCCCTCACCATGCTAAATCAGACAAGATTTTGGGCAATCAGCAATTTTGTTTGGATCTTGTAGGAGGCGAGCAATGAACAGAGGATGTATTATAATTGTCAGGTTCTGTTGCATTCACACGTAGCAATGTTCAAGTTATATATTTTTCTTGGATGCATTGCTGTTGGATTAAGTACATGTATGTCTTCAAAATGCTTACAAAACTAAACAGTGTCTTGCAGCTTACGTAGTACTTAGCCATCTTACAGTATCCAGGACTCAAGTATGTAGCTCATGAATAGCTAGTGCGCGGAACATGCATTATAATTGTTAGATTCTGTTGGATCTAACAAAGTTCTAGTTATTTATTTTTTGGTAGATTCTGTTGGATTCAGTAAGGTGCTTACATAATTCCTACAAAAATGCACAAAATCTAACGGCATAGTAGCCACTATCCAGGTTAAAGTCGAATAGCTAATATTAAACAAGTGAGATTCAAAACAAACATTTGACCATCATGGGAGGTCTGTTATTAGTAACTTGATTTTAACTTCCTAACTAGTATTTGCCGTAAACCAGTGTTTCAATATTTTGAATTCGCACTTAACATATAAAATTATCAATTGCAAACAAACAAAGACGATATTTAAAAAAAAATTCATCCAGTTTAAAATGACACATCCACAGTAGAGTTTATTTTTTGTTTTGTCAGTGATTTGGTCATTGGATGTAAACTATGGTTTTATTGGTGTGAATTGTTAGAAGTATTTCTGTATACATCCTATGAGCAGGAAATGAACTTGATACAGAGCAAGATCATAATACTGGATACTCCCATCAGTGCATATTGAGTCCTCTTTTCTTAGAAATTTCGTTCTAGGAAAGGTGTCGTTTCTGAGTAGGATGTTGCAACAACACCGCCTTTGGTTTAATTATGAGATTTTGAACAGGATCTCATTTTGGCATTTTCATGCAGTTTTGGGTTTTAGTCAAATTAAAAAGGTTTAATGGAAGAATTTGGCAAAGGAATACGGTATGTAGACATTCCTATAGCCAATTCTAGTCAAGACCAAGTTGAAACAATTTGTCACAAATTCTTCCAAAAATTGTTGGCATTGCTGTATTTATCTGTGAACCTAGAACTTCCTGTAAATATTTAACATGTTCCATTTTGAAGTACATGTATACGTGTACTATGAGGCACTCTGCATAATTTCAGTAAATTGCTTCAAAGTTTAAACACTCATTTTACAGACCATACATAACCGGAACCTATCTAAACTAAAATGTAATTTGCTGGATAAAAAAAACGTAAAACCTAAAAATTTCAAACCTCATACAAACATTTATGCAGATCTCCGGGCAAGCAGAACCTGATTTGGTAGTCACATGGTAAATTTAAAATCCCGTGTATGATTTTTTTTTCTATTGACTTTTATTATTATGAATTTTTGGGTTTTTTTGCTGTCAAAATTCAGATATATAGAAGTAAGAGTGTTTTTTTTTTTTTTACATTTTAAGCCTTAAATGTGGCATGTTTGGTGAACTACTTCAATGAAATGATTTTTAACTCTTGTCAATAGAGGGCAGCAAGCCGCAGATATCAAGTGCACAATGCATTACATGATGTGGGATTTGTAGTGTACATGTACAGTATACATGTCTATGGTGTGTGATCACATTATTTTGAAATGTGACAACACTAGTAGGGGGAACTGTACGTTTTTGTAGTAACCCACTGACACTGAAAAGTCTTCAGGCAATTTCATATAGGCCTAGTAAAAATCATCATGCACAAAAATCATACACACATGTACAACTGTGTGATGCTTACATGCTGGGCCTTACGATGTACATGTACATGCACAAGTACATGTACATGTATATTTATAAACATGTACCGTAGTAATAGCCTATACACGCTGTGTGCATTGTTCATGGCTTGTAAATTACAATATAGACAAAGCATACATGTCCACATGACAGTGTAACACCCATTTGTTTGTACATAGGATAGACTTAGAGAAATTTGTAAACAATGCTTTCAGTTTCAATTTTAAGTGATGTTCTTTTCTCTGTCGCAGTGTGCAGTGTTCGTAGTGTACCAGGGCATTGTACATATCATTGTCACATAATTTTTAAACAATATAATCTAAACGTTGACATTGTGGATATTTTTGTGTTGCAGTAATGCTGTGTATTGGTTTGAAACAGTACATATTTGTTTTATCATTTGGTGATAATTTTGAACGTTTCCTTTGAATTGAAATATTGTGACATTGTCAAGAAAAAATTAAGTCATTTTAAGTGTCTGGTGGATCGTTAAGTTGGTGAGAAAACTAATCTGTTAGTATGTTAGTGAACATCACATTGCTTTAGAAATTGTACTTCATGAAAGTACAACTGTACATGTTTCTAGTATTTTTTTTACTGATAAGAAAATATGTAAGCCTTAGACCTTTCGAGGAGGAGGTCACATAATTTGGCATCTGATAAAAAGTTTTTGGCTATCTTGCCACCACATATATTCATAAAATATATTTAAAATTACAATTATTGAATTTTCAATATAAATAAATTATTTTCATGGTTACCTGGGGCATCCCACTATAAAATATAGGCTAACTGACTTAATTAAAATATAAAAAAATATACTGATGCTATTTGTTTAACTTTGAACTTTAACGTAGAGGAACTTATGAAGAATATACCGTAGGCCTACACGTGGAACTGCAATGTAGTGTTTTTCCAGTCTCATTCAAATGCGCAGCACAACCCACTCGTACCGTCTGCAGTAAACTGTTGGATTTAAAGAGCAACCCGGGAGTCAGTACCAGTAAAAAATATCTAGTGTCCGGCCAGCCGACTGGCTGTCTGCATGTAATACTGTCAAGGTCTTCAGCTGGAGAACCAGCTGTATTGAATCCACACATGGACAGAGACAGTGTACAAATGATATTGTGTGTGATTTTTACACACAATACTGCATAAGACCATGGAGCTAGAAACAAGACTGACCTTTCAGAAGAAGCTAGGATTCATTCATATAAATTCACATGACACTGCCAACCCTTCCCCCCCACCCCACCAAAATATATTTAAAAAATCAGCCAAGACAACAATTATGGCAATTCAGTAAATTCTAGGTAAATAAAATTTTAATTTGTTTAACGGCTGTGGTTTCTTCGAAGACTTTCAACATTCACATTTTCATTTTTTCCATGAAATGTTATTTTTTTTACCGCAGAAAATTATGACTTTCCCCTAGACATTTAATTAAGAAAGCAATAATTAAATAAGAAATTGAGAGCTAAAAATCAAAACCATACTTGTTTTGTACTGATTTTGTTTTAAGGTAGAAAATAATAGTTTGACGCTTTTTTAGATAAAAGAAAATTTACTTTTAGTGCAACTGAAAGTGTAAATTTTGTCAAAAGTGCAATACATGTATTTCGATTTGTTTTCTATATTTTTTTTTTTTTTTTTACGTGCCAGTGGTTGAATAATTAAAACTGAAACAGGTTACGATAAATGTAAACAATGTAATTACTGGAAATGAAATGGAAATTAGACAAAGCAAAATAATAAATTGAGTTTAAAATGCTCTTCCTAAAAAAGCAAAAGCTGCTGATTATGTAAAGGTATTGATTAATATAGGCCTATCTGAATGAGTAACAGTACAAATATATATAAACATGAAAAAATAAAGTGAGCCTAGTTGGGGAAAAAACTCTGAATTATAATAATATTTTTTATCATGTTACCATGGAGATGGAGTGAAAACATGGCAACAGGCCAAATGTAAATACAGCCACCATGAGCATCAAGACCGAGCCAAGCAGAGAAATGACAAGAGTACGCGAGAGAGGGGAAAAAAAAAAAGCCGAGCTTGGAAATGTCTGATTAAAAATTCACCGAAACGGCTGCTTGCTCCACATCTTCGGCAAGCCAGCAAAATAACAAGCGCTGCTGGATTCAACGTCGACGACGGGCAGCTAGCGTCAGAACTCTCTGCCTGATGACCCCTCGTAGCACTAGATACGGAGACGGTATGCAAATGATCTGGTAGGAAGCTAGTCTCTGATAGGCCAATGAACCCCCCCCCCCTTTCCCTCCTCCTCCCTTATCATTGATCTTTGAAGGATTACAGAGCTTTGTATGAGCCGCCGTGTTAATGTTTCTGTTTTGTTTAATTTCATTCATAAATGTGTAGCTGTTGTCATGGTGATAGAGCTGCTAAGGTACATGATTTTTTTAAACAATCATTTGCTTTTCATATATATTACAAATGATGCAATGATGCTCAAACATATTGAGCATCATTGCACAATATCTCTTTACATTGAACATTTATATCTGTGGACACTGATCTGTTTTCTTTTTTTGTCTGGAAATTGGGTATTTTAATAAGCATCCAAATAACTGTGGGACTTACCAGTACACTGACAGAATCATTCTGAATACAAAGTTGAAATGTGTCTGTTTGACTTAAAGGGAATACAACATATTTGCTTTTGCTGTTATTTCAGAAATGGATGGATTTGGGGGGGTTAATATTTTATTGCCAATGTTGTTGCACTGACTTGTTTGAAGCTTTGTGTTTGTAGATGCTGGAAAAATCAAGAAAAACAATCAAGTTTTTGTAGTCTGGTTTCCTGATACCACTTAAGATGAAACAGAGCAATTTATAGACGTCGCAGAATTGTAAGGTCAGGGAACCAGTCTAGCTGGCTTGTACCTGTTCATAGGTGTGTAATCGATTGCAATCAAAATGCGGACTAACTAAATATGGTAAATTGGGGGCAGTATTTGAAAAAAAACCCAGCTTTTTTCCAACGCTGGTCAGCCGACCAGCGTTGACAATTGATACAAAAATACCACTTTTCTTGAAAATGTCAGCACACCAGGTGTCATGATTTTACAGGATGCTTTAGACTGTCATTCACTAACAGTCTAGGAAGGTATTTCATAATAATTTGGTAGTTTTGTTTTTTTATGTTTGCAAATATTTCCTATAAAATATATTCACGTTCTCCTTTGCTTATATTTATTATTACTGAGACTTGTTACTAAAATATTCTATGTTGCCTTAGAATTGACACGCTGTTTCAAAGCCGGATGTGTCAGCTATACGTATGTTTTTCTGAGCGTAATGTAAGCGAATGGGTTAATGCCTTTGCTCTGGTATAGACTGGCTACAAGTCTCATTACTTAAAATCTGTAGGCTGGTGAGGCTGAACTGGCATTGTAACACAATGGGGACTACAGGGTGAGTAAAAGATATGAAACCCAAATGTTCTGTCCACGGATCACAAAAAAAGGTGTGCGTTCTTTCAGCAAAAGGAAACAATTTCACACATCCCTATGTGATTTGTTTTCGTTTTGCTGAAAGAACACTGAACTTTTTTGTGATCTGTGGACAGAACCTGAAAACGGTGGTTTGATCTGTGGACAGAACCTGAAAACGGTGGTTGTGTTTAAAACTCCGTAACTTGAAAAGTACATGAGTGATTTGAATGATTCTTGTTCTAAAAGTAAGCTTATGAATGGGGCTTTCATATCCTAGATTTTGAAAGTGCTACATGTAGAACTTTACTGCACATCTTTCCTGCCAGAAACACCGAGGCGAACCCCTTCTCTAAGCGATAAGCGTTACTGGGTTCTTTTACGTGCGTTAGGCCTTATTAGTTATACAACATGCACACGGGACCTATCGGTACGGCTTTGCGTCCCATCTGAAGGACGAAGCAAGAATGGTTAAGTGCCTTGCTTAAGGGCACAAGTGTCCGCGCCCGGGCTCAAACCCACGTTACTGTTGCCTCTGAAACACCAGAACATGAGTCCGGTGCTCTTAACCGCTAGGCCATGATACTCCACGTATGCATACTGTAAGACTGCAATGGACTAGTGGCCAGTCTAGGCCCATTGCTTGATCAGTTAAATCCCAGTCGTCCAGCATTCATCCTCCTTCAACTGCTCTCCCAAGAGAGGCCGTTTGCTAGGACTAGCAGCCAGTCTAAGTGGAAACTGCAAGACAGGGAGAGACTAGTGGACAGTCTACACATTATACATACTGTAAGACTGCAGAGGACAGAGAGACTAGCGGACAGTCTACACGTATGCATACTGTACAAAGCACTCGTGGCCAGTCTAGGCCCATCACTTGATCAGCTATCCCAGGCATCCATCGCTCATCCTTCCATTGCTCTCTCAGGAGAGGCAGTTTGCTAGGACTAGAGCCAGTCTAAGTGGAAACTGCAAGACAGGGAGAGACTAGCGGAAAGTCTTCACATAAGCATACTGTAAGACTGCAGAGGACTAGCAGCCAGTCTAGGCCCATCACTTGATCAGCTATCCCAGGCATCCAGCACTTATCCTCCTTCAACTGCTCTCCCAAGAGAAGCAGTTTGCTAGGACTAGCAGCCAGTCTATGTGGAAACTGCAAGACAGGGAGAGACTAGTGGACAGTCTACACATTATACATACTGTAAGACTGCAGAGGACAGAGAGACTAGCGGACAGTCTACACGTATGCATACTGTACAAAGCACTCGTGGCCAGTCTAGGCCTATCACTTGATCAGCTATCCCAGGCATCCAGCACTCATCCTCCTACCCGTGCTCTCCCAGGAGAGGCAGTATGCTAGGAATCTTGTACATCCCTAAGAAAAACACATGCTTTAGGGTTAGTCAAAGGTGCCGCATACAGTGCTACTAGCTTACTTAGCACCAAGACGACTGGCAAGACAGTAGGCAAACTCAGGCTTGCCTTATCCAAACTTCAGCCGGGGCCGGGGTCGCTGAAACTGTAACGCTCCCAAAAATGTCTCGAAGGCTATGTAAACTCTTCAAGTCGCCCTTGTTGTTTTGTGTTGGTCTTTGAATCCTGGAATTCAGCTTCATGCGTGACCGGGTACATGTACGTTCTTGAAGTTGAATTTGTGAACTACATGTAGGAATAGGATATCATGGAAAGATTCAAAGTTTAAACAGTTTGGAAGAGTTGGTCATTTTTAGTCTGTGAATTCAGCGTCCTGCTACAAGTTGAATTTGTGAACCAGGATATCATGAAAAGATTCGAAATCTAAACATTTTGGAAGATTTGATAAAAAACATTTAGTATTTAAACGTCATCTCACCTATCGCTACAAAATACTACTAGTGCACGCAGGGGTTTTCGGGTGGGTTCGAGCGAGTACAGAAAATTGAGAGGGTTTTCGAGACACTTCGAGCGGTTTTGGGACCTCGTAAACACCCTTTGAGGCCCGTAAGTCCCCGAACTCGCTCGCAAATTCATGGGTACTTTAGGTTAAAGCCAGAGTCCATCATTTGCAGCTATCCAAAAAGTAACTGGCGTAAATGTTGTTGAAAAACATACTTGGTTGAAAGATAGTAAGGGGACTAAACTCCCTGTGGAATTATTCTTTCTGGCAAGCTGTCATTCTGAAGAAATCAACAAAAGAAGGTCTTTCCAATGGTGCTTCTTAAGAAGCACTGTAGCACCGTAGGAAATCCAAATTAGTAGTTTGTTTTGTTATTCAGCAAAGCGCGCAAGCATTGGCACGATGACACGCGCGCGCGGTTGCTATAATTCGTCAGATCAGTGCCCGACATCGCGTAGCTGCAATCGGCTCAGCTGCTCAGTGAGAATGTGTCTCGGACGCTGAATTCAGGCCAAATTCAAAACATGATTCAGCAACTTTTGATTTGAAATCAAGATCCTAGAATGTTGTTTTTTTCGAAATATACAGCTAAAGCTGAGCTGAAACTTCATCAGGTTAGTTGTTCAGCACTCTTCTTTAGATCTTGAGCACTTCTGTTGCTTCAAACGAACAAAATGCACAAACTACAAATGATGGACTGTATCTTTAATCATGCCTGTAGTAAACTGTAGTATGCAGTACTTCAGCATAGAAGTGGGCACAGCACTCGTAGTATTTTCTAGTATTTGGTACCTGCATACATAATTTTTGTAATACTTTGTAGTATGTGGTACTCTTCTCGAAATGAACTCTTTGGGGTTAAGGGTAACATAACTTTTTAAATTCAAGATTAATTACGGGCAGTTTAGCTCACTAGATAACAAACATTGATGAAGTTCTGCTAGGAATCACATGATTTGTATATTTTATAGATGTCTTTAGTAGTTTGCAACATCTTTTTGTTTCTTTCTTTAATTTTCAATGAAAATAAGTTGAGGTGATCTTAAGAATGCTGCAAATGGTTCAAAAAAGTATATTTTGGAAGAAAACAAAGGCTGCTGTACAATGTAAACGTCAACTGGAAGTCAACAAACAAATTAAACTGAAATGCATTTATCTTTATATTTTGTATACTCAAATATTTAATACTATTGACAATTGCGATTGTAAACTGTGTCAATATTTAAAATTGATATTCCAGTTTATATCAAATATCTTGACGCTGACTTTTAAGTAAGATTGATGGGTATTCATTACAATGGATACATGTTTGGAGCTATGCACTTGGGATAGCATGCTCCAGCTCAATGAAAGACGTCCTCCCCGCAAATCGATAACAGTACATGTTCAAGTTCATACGCCTGGAAGTTTGAACATGTGGCTCCCAAACAAATCACACTCCCAATTTGTATGAGTGCACGAGTTATGTACGTATGTAGGCTTATATTTAGCCCACTCTTGTTCTTTGCTCTGCGCTTGTGAAACACAAACTTGACCTCTCATTGAGGTCAAAACGTTGACCTTTCCAGTACTACTGGTTCCTGGTTATTGTGTGAATTCCTGCCGGGTTTCTGGTGTATTTGGTGGCTTTGTCTTTTTCAAAGTTCTCTCAATTGTGTAAAAAAAGAAAGAATTAAACATGCTTCATTCCTAGCTTATTGTTTCAAATAATCATATTTTATTGCTGTCTATACTTTATGCACCCCTTTTCTTTATCCAGTATGCTGTTTTCTTTGTAAAAAAAACAGTGGTGTTGTCAGAAAAATCTTAGACACAAAATCACTAAAACCTAGACCTGGTTGAATCAAAATCCAACTGCAAAAAAAAACAACAACTGTTAAATCTTGATGTTTAGTCCAAGCATTAAGATACTGTTGGAAGAAATACTTGGAAGTTGGGTTTAGATTAGAAGTAATCTCTTATTGACAACTTATTATAATTTTAGTGTACTCAACATATTGGGCCATGTGTATTCTTAACAGCAAATTTTCTTTGTGTTGTGATATTGTTGTCTAATTTTTTTCAATAATGACTTGGTGTCCTTGCAGTGTCTTTTGGGATTTGTACTGTGCGGCGCCGGAGAGGAGAGAAACATGTGAACATTCAAGCGAGGCGAAAGCCTTCCACGATTACGTGAGTACCGTCCTCCTTCGTTTTTGTCTCCAGTCAACTCATGCTAACCGTATACTCCGTTCCGTAATTCCATTGAAGTGAACCGGGTATTCTGTTAGGATCTCTGCGTCAAAACCCTCTCTCTCACACACACACACACACACACGCAATCACATGATGCAGTAAATTTGTGCATGAAGCTGTTGGACCGTTTACAGGCCGCCCACCTTTGGTCCTATTATGTAAATGTGGCCATTTACGAAACGTAGGCTTCATCTGTGGCTTTGGTTGCTGACTTGGAGAACTCTGGATGGATATAGGACCGATTTCAGCTTCATGAACATCAATCCTTTAATATAAAGCTCAAGTTCAGAGTATTCCCATTTTGATGCTTTTAAATATTCTGTTATGTTTCCCTCCCTGGTCGGGAACCTGGGGGGGGGGGGGGACATTAGAATTTGACGATTTGAATCCATACTTCAAATCAGTGACAAAATATGTATTTTACATAAAAGAATTTTTTCGAGCTTCGTTTCCTGTCCCATTATTATATCAAGTAAATAAAAGATACCTTTTTTGGACTTGAGTTACAGAGCTCGTATCAGGAGCTTGCGACACCATCACGGTGTCTTTATCAACTGGCGTTGTTATATTTTTTTTTGGATAACTTTTTATTTTTACTGTTTGTTCCTTGACTTGGTTACGTGATACAGTTGTAAAATTACAATGTACCGTATGATGTCTTTACAAACCATTCATGACAAGAGCAACAAGTTGTTTTTATCATTAAGTTAGCCCAAATAAATTAGTTAAGTCCTGATTGTTATTGTTCATATTTACATGAGTAAAAATCTGCCTACCGGTAGTTAAACAGGAATAAACTCAATTCAGAAATCATCATCACCTACTCACTTTTGTTTGCAAGTTTTTTTCTACCACAAAAGTACATTTCAGAACCTTTTTTTTTGGGGGGGGGGGGGGTTAGAGGAGAATGTTGGATTAACGGAACAGTTGAAGCACTAACAGATTTGCCTTCCTGATTGTCATGCATAAAGTGAGCCAAATGTGCAGATTTGGAAGATGCAGTAAAATTCCTGGAACCCTCCTTACAATATACTTGTGTTTTGTAAATTTATCCTGTAAAAACCTAATTTGTAATGTCTCAGCCCACTACATAAATCACATTTTGAAACTGGGTCGTTCTGCCAACAATTGGTGTTTTTTTTTCATGGCACTTCCTCGAAACAGAACCCATACGGTAGCCAAGAAAAATCTTGAATCTGGTTAATTTTGGAAGAGGTGAATGTACACAGTACCTGTAGGTTGGTAGTTTTTGAGCAGGGTAAGACATGTAATGTGTTGATGCGGCGAGTCAGGTCGTCATAAGGTCGGACAAACTGTTTTCAGTGGACACAGACCTTGCTGTCCGGCGCGTGAACGCGAACGTGTTTTCACAAGACTCCAGATAAGGCACTCCTTTACCTCAAGTGTTTTCATTCCGACTTGCAGTGGGCAAGGTGATGGAGATCTGAAGTTTGAATTTAAGTTTGGGTGTTGAGATAAAAACAGGTTTCTTGACGCCGACCAAGACATTCCAAGATTTTCATTAAAACTGATGTCTGCTGTCCTTTTTGTATTTTGTAAACTTTGCATTTTGAAACTTTTTGTAAGGCATACAATTTCAGAAGACGCTTTCAAATTTGTAGAAATTAATATAGAACTCAAACATATACATTTGTATATGCAGTGCATATTTTACACAGTCACAGGCAGTCAAAAAGTCAATCCTCTTCCCCTGCCATGCCTTTTACACAGGCTAGTCACCAACAGTCAGATCATATTTCAAGCAAGCACTGTGACTAGTCAAATTCAGTCAACAGACAAGTACGGTACGGTCAGGCACAGCTGGCTTATCAATCACCTACAGTCAAAGCATAGCTGTATCAAGTTACATAAACAGTCACAGCCAGCCAATCCTGCTCTATGTTGGCTGGGAGCTGTAAACTGTTGAAAACAGTCACTTGATTGATTTTGACTGCAAGGATAATTTGGTACAGAATGTGTGTGTTTGCATAGGAAGGTTAATGTAATTTTATTGTTCTAACAGAAGAAATTTTTATTATATTTGGTTGTGGGAATATTGCAAAGGAATCCATTGTCTCTTTCAATTACACTCGTTTACACCTGTGTGCATGTGCTAACGTGTATTCCAGAATATTCTTTTTAATATTACATGTGTAAACACATGAACTGAAAGTCACCACTTGCTAATGGTGGGCATGAAGTCAGTGATATTTTTTTCCCCCCACAAAACTGACTTTTCATTCCCATTCCAGAAACACCCCGGTTCAAAGCTTTTAAAGTCTGGTATGATACCCGATGCACCCTCAGAGGTATGTTTGAATATTCATCATCCTAACAGCCAATCGGTTTCAGTGTTCTGCCCAACCTCAAAATTTGAAAACAACCGATTCCCATTTTTCATCTTCCAGTTTCGACACATAAAATTTGAAACAATCCTTGTTTTCCCCGTTGTGTGCACAGTTTGTCTGTATTCCTGTGTTAATTTGTACCTCTAGCAGAACACTGAAATAGATGCAAATTTAACTAAAATATGCCGGTGCTATGTTGAAAGCAATCGGGTAACACTGCACGATTTGGTACTAACCAGACTTTCAGTTTAAGAGATGCCGGTGACCAAGTTTGGACTAAAAAGAAATTGCTTCACTGTAAATTAAAAACAAGGTACTCATATTGACAACCCAAGAACAGATACGGTACAGGTCATTCTGGCAAAATGAGATGGAAATGGACACAGGCCAAAGTGGAGAAAATTGCAACAAAAAAACAAAAAAAAACACCAATGGAGTGATTTTTTTCCTTCAATTTTCAGATTATGTGATATTTGTAATATGTCTTCTACACATATTTTAAAGATAAAATATAAAAAAATTTAAGGGAAAACGGTTGTCATATTTCACTTTCATGAATACAAAACTCAAAATTTTGAAGGCTTTTTTTCTCAGTATTTTACTTTTTTAACATGTTGAGAAATACAAACTTAAAACAGCCATAACTTGTCAACGGAATGTGCAATTGAAGTACAACAAACAGCATTACCAGGAGAATTTTATTCTCTTTCCTAATACTTGCAAACTCACATTTGGTCCTTGGCCTAGTTCTGTCTCATTTTGCCAGAGCGCCTCACATATTTCAAGTACATGTACAAGAAGGCATAAGGTGTTTTTGGAGCAAACTCGAGGATTCAATAAAGTAACGCAATCACTACCACCTATAACTGTAGGACTTGATTTTCTTTGGGGTGCTAAATACTGCTGGGCGAGTAACTCGAGTACTTGCGAGTAGATCATGCTACTCGTTGTTCTACTCGTGGTTTTTCATCTACTCTGGTACTCATCCTGGTGTGAGTAGAAGCAGGTACTCACGAGTAGCAATTTAGGGTTTAGGTTGGCACAGCTGGCTTATCAATCACCTACCGGTACAGTCAAAAGCAAAACTGTATCAAGTTACATAAACAGTCACGGCCAGTCAATCCTGCTTTATGTACATGTAGGCTGGGAGCTTTTAACTGTTAAAAACAGTCACTGGACTGATTTTGATTGACTGAAAGGACAACCTTGCACAGAATGTTTGCATAGGAAGGTTAAAGAAGCCTACAATGTATGTGCTGTCTGTGGGTATATTGGTACCGATACGTTAAAAAGAATTCTTGCGTTCGGTCTTTGGTAGCCTGTTATTTTTACGGCATTTTATCCCCGTCAAAAACTACTGGAAATTAGCCAAATGCTAATGTTGCACAACACATGTTGGTGTGTAGACTAGACTTTGAACCGCTGATATTTTATGGCTATGAACCTTGGAATTGAAAGAACCCTGTTTGGTTAGTGGCGTGCAAATAAGAGAATAGAAAGCACCAAAGACTACTGAAAGATAGTAACTTGTCGTAAATTATAACAAAACTAAGCCATTGTTCACGAGTGCCCGATGCATGTCGAGTTGATCAGATATTTGTGTATTTATTACAGTCAACCTACAACCTTATAACATAGGTAAACAGACTGCACAATGGAGCTGAGGCAAAAGTAAATCTCCAAAAAGGGTTGTGATTGGACTGATATTTTTATCTCATTCTCAAGGGTGATCATGGTCTTGAATGTTGTGCGCATTATCAGTGGCATACGCATAGTTCATTTCAACAACCAGATTCAAATGTATTTATTTTTCGTTACAAAAAAGAGTACAATTTCCAACTTTCTTTAACCCTCCTATGCAAACATACATTTTGTGCCAAATTGTCCTTTCAGTCAAAATCAACCAAGGGACTGTTTTCAACAGTTAAGAGCTCCCGGCCTACCAGTTAAAGCAGGATTGACTGGCTGTGACTGTTTACAATGTAACTTGATACATAGCTCTATGCTTTGACTATAGGTGATTGTTAAGCCAGCTGTACATACCGCTTGCCTGTTTTTTTCTTCTGTTGACTGAATTTGACTTGTCACAGTGCTTGCCTGAAATACGATCTGACTGTTGGTGACTAGCCTACAGGTGTAAAAGGCATGCCAGGGGAAGAGGATGGAATTTTTTTACTGTCTGTGACTGTTCAGATAGGAGGGTTAATAATTAATTTTTGATTCTGATGCCCAGTTTTTTGCTGTATCGTGAATTGAATTTGAAGGCCATTCATGACGTTTGTATCTTTCCTGTTACCCCATTTGGTTCCATTCAGTGTTTCTGATGACATCAAAGCTGGCTAGTGGTGACAAAAGGAAAATGTTAGTGATATATCTTTAAAAAAAAATGTTATACCCCTCAAAAAAGCTGTGACAACATTGAGAAATGAAGAGCATTTCCTTCATTCTGGACATAGAGAGCAGTGTTGTTGAGGAGTTGTTAATCCAAAATTGTCAACAGATGGAACATATATACATGTACAAGTTTGGAAAACACGAGATGTCACTTCTCCAAAATTCTTTGGAACCCCAGTACCTTTGAATTCAAGGAAGAGTTTCCCATTCTATAGTTTGAAGCAGGGTACCGGTAGATTGTGTTTTTTTTTCATTGGATCAGCAATGAACACAATTATGTAAATAGTCATTATTTTTCTGGAATTCTAGTGTCTGCGATAATGCAAATTTCGTTTGCTGAAATGGCAAGTGAATGCAAGTCAGAATATTTGCATAATGTTTCCTTGACTGTGCGCCGGTGTACTTTACCTGAGCAGTGATCAGCAAATATCACCAGGTTCATTAAAAAAAAACGCGCACCAAGAAACCCCTCAAGAGCAGTGTCCTGTTAAATAATCTGTAATGTACATGTGTGTTCACACTCCGTTGACACCACCGCTTATTTTAATTCACTCATCCGCTCGGTCTAGCTTCGGACCCGGACACCAGTTGCTTTGGCCTTTGGGTCGGCATTATAAGCAATGCTTCCCAATGCAGTCCCCGGCTCTCAGCTCCGGATGCAGTCTGTGTCACAAGAGCTGTTCAGAAGAGAGAGAGAGAGAGAGAGAGAGAGAGAAAAAAAAGAAGATTTTTTTTTTATTTATCAGGCGGCGAGTCCACAGTGCAAAGATGAGGTTGGCATTGCCATGGTAACTGATCTGGGAAACCTTGTTACATCGCCTATTCTGTCTAAACCATTTCCTGCACAGAGGAAGCTAACATAGAAAAGGCTCCCTCCTCAAAAAAAAAAAAATAGAACGCATGCTGGGAGGGGAGCTCATTTTTTTGTAATTTTTTTTTTTTAAGTTGTACATGCATATTATAAATTAAAAAGAAGAAACCTGTACTGCACACTGATATTTGTAAAAAAAGGCTGGCTCTCCGTTGCCGCCACAGGCATGTCAGTACTGGCCGCCTCTGGCCGCAGCGGTCACTAAATGGATTAACAGCCACGGGTAGCTAATGGTCAACTCAGCGCTCAAAACCCAACTGACTCGATGCATGTACGACTTGTCAAAGGCATGCTTAGTGGATGCTTGCCTCATTATGGACAAAAAATTAAAATGAACCCCCCAAAAAACACGGCCATGCATTTCCGGGCAAGTTGGATCATAAAATAGTAAATTTTACGAGGCTGTGTTAATGTCACGGTTTAGTGAACCCTCGCTTTTAGTTCCCAGCCATAGGATGTTTGTGCCTTTTTACACAAACCGGCTTCAGCAAATTTTATTTATTGTTTTACTGTCGGTAAGCTCAGCCACATCTTGGCTAGATTTTTTTTTTCAGTGGAGATTAATTCATGGTCAGGTACCACGCAGAAAAAATCTAGTTTTTGAAGCTATTTAGAATGCTGCAAAGTTTTCACATTAAAGACATAATTTTACAAGGTCGTGTATATATGAACGATTTTTATTTGGCATACACGTATTTTGTTGGTCATTCATAAATACCTGAGACAGTTTACCAATCCTATTGGTCGAGAGCCCGTCACATGGGTGGTTTAAAATCGCAAGGTAAAACACCGCTGCATTCTGCGCCACATCGTGCAGTTTGCTCAATTTCCGTTTTTAGCACTATGCGCATGAGGCACATAATGGCCGTAGATATGGCCAGAGGGGTGTTTCACAATACATGAAGTAAAATTGTTAGAAAGTTGTGAATTTTTGATTTGTTTTGACTTTTTGACCGAAAGGTAATTTACGAATTGGAATAAATATGTGCTGAAGTTGAGGATCATTATCTGCGACCAGGCTCCTAGCCGGTTTTAAACGTACTTGTTTTAAACTGGCCAAGCATATATTCATTCCCTTTTTTTGGCTTGTCTTTTTGTGTAGTGGCAGAAGGTCGAGCCTTCACGATCTTCTGATTGTACACAAGATTGAACCGAGAACAAGCAAGCAAGCAAGGGCAATCTTGGGCAACCTGTTGTAGCCGGCTATCACTTTCTAAGTCAGAGTTAAAGGGAATATACAACATTTGCAAACATCCAAAAAAAAATTAAAAATTCCAAGTTATTATTAAATACCTTACTGGACTATTAGTAAATGACAGTCTTAAGCATCCTGTACAATCGTGACACCTGATGTGCTGTCATTTTCAAGAAAAGTCATATTTTTGTATCAATTTCCAACGCTGGTCGGCCAGTGTTGGGAAAAACAATGGCTTTTTTTCAAATACTGCCCTTAATATACCATATTTAGTTATTCCAAATTTTGTTTGCAATCGATTACACACCCGTGAACGGGTACAAGCCAGCTAGTCTGGTTCCCTGACCTTACAATTCCCCGACGTCTATAAATTGCTCCGTTTCATCTTATGTGGGATCTGGGAACCAGACTACAGGAATATGATCGTTTTCTTGGTTTTTCCAGCATTCCAGTTTTTTCCAGTGTAACAATATTTGCTATAAAATACTAACCCCCAAGTCCATCAATTTCTGAAAATTACAGCAAAAGCAAATGTTGTATATTCCCCCTTTAAGCAGAACTAATCCCAACCAATTTTTGCAACCTGTTGTCCAGAATCATAAGGCATCACGTCATTTCTTTTTTCCCCTGTGAGGTTAATGATTATACAGTCAGCCCTATTGGCATCATGGTTTACTAGGAGCAGACTGTTTGTACTTTGTATCCATGTCTCCCTGCTGATCCTTCCAAAACAGCCATTCCCCTACTTCCCGTAATGGCTGTAGGTTTCAGATGGTCAAAATGTCGGTGTTTTTTTTTGCTGGTAGGGGTTTCGCGAGTTTAGCAATGGCAGCGGTATGTTTTATGAAAGGGGAGGGGCATATTCTTTACATCTGTGTGGCGGGGTATCCAAAGTGGTTCGGCAAATGATGACGTTAACAATTTGGTGTTGGGGGTTGGGGTGGGGGTGGGAGGGGATGCCTCCTTGCAATCATTTCATCTGCCTACATAGTGCAGTGCAGTCATCTTTGAGAATGGCACATAATGCACAGTACTGCTATTTTTGAGAGAGTTTGTACATTAAGCTGGGAAGGTCTGCCCGCCGAAATTAGGGGAGGGGTATGGATGTAGGACGGAGAAGATCAAATATCGGTGGCGACAAATCAAGACTAGTATGAAGGAGTTAGGGGTTACCCTTCCGGGCATGTTGAACAGTTGTTTCCAGGTTAGACCTATTCAAAGATTCCATTTGACTGTCTGGTCCTTGTATTCCAAAAAATAACTAATCAAATCGAAGTAAAGGCAAGCAAAAATGAGATGACTATCTGGAAGTTCTTGCTATCACAACATCCCTGTACATACACTGAACTCTTAGATTAAAAGCAACCTTTACAATGTATTCAGTGCATATATACATTGTTGTAACACATGAAGTCAACAGGATGTAAAAAGGTTACAATTGTATTACATTTGCACTTCTTCAGGATGCAATGTATACAGTTGTATTACAATTGTGTACATTATGCAGCTGCAGGGAATTTGTACACAAATATACTACTGACCTGCATTGCTGGTGACCTACATAGATCTATACTATGAATTACATTTATGTTTTGATGGTGGGGGATGGGGGAGGGGGTAGAGGCATTCCCCCTAAATCTGACAGTGGCAGAAACTTCAACAGGTTAGGTTGTGAACATCATTCTTCTTTGGATTTTGAGGGGTTTTATCGTTGGAAATGAACAAAATGCATGAAAAGCAAATGATCCTGCATGGCGATAACTCCCTAGCACGATTTACTAGGAACCAAACCCATCCTGGCAAATTCCAACACCATATGGGAAACTGCACACACATTATTTCTGACTTTCTGGAGGTTTGGCGATTAATCCAATGTAAAAGACTGTCAGTTTAGGGGTTCTGTATACCCCTACAGATTCCTACAAAACATGCTGTTGGGGTTTGATGGGTTGAGTTCTGTTAGGTCATGTTATTAATGTACAGTGTGTTGATGACGTACATGTAAATGTACACACATCCCCTGGTGCGCATTCTAGGTCGGTGTCAAGGCCCCTCCACTCCCCCCCCCCCCCTCCACTTCACACAAAAACCTGTCCTTCCTACATGTACATGCAACAGCATAAACATGCTGATAAATTTGACCTTCAGCTGATAAACTGAACAATTCAATACAAACCAGAAATCTGCAAGAGCTAGGCAAACATCTAACCAAACAACAGTATGCATATATCCCCTAACAGACTTATTATAATCCTTATAATATTTGAATAGATTTTTCCCCAGTTGAGGTAATACAAAAGAAAGCCATTTCTGACCAAAAAAGCACTTGCCACACTGGGCTCTCTATTTTGACTTCCCAAAATATTGTTATCTGTGCTGGGCAGAAATAATATTCTATTATCTCGATTTCAATTCAAAACTTGCCGAGTCATGTTTTGAATTGTGCCAGAAATCAGTGTCCGCGACAGTGTTGTCATTCTGCGGATTGCAGCTACGTGACGTTGAGCAATGAACCGACGAATTATAGCAACCGCGGGCGAGTGTGTGACTGTGCGCCATGTCAACGCTTGCGCGTGTGGAAATAAAAACGAACTGCTAACGGAAATTTCCAAAAACGCATCTTTAGAAGCATCTTTAGAAATAACCTTTTTCATTGTTTTCTTCTAAATGACAGCATGCCAGAAAGAATAATTTCACAGGGAAATTACCATTGCTATCTTTACACCAAGTATGCTTTTCAACAATAATTTCGTCAGTTACTTTTTGGATAGCTGCAAATGATGTACTCTACCGTACCGGTTCCTTTAAGAGGAATGGATTTTTACCCAAAGTATATTTTAGTGTAAAATGCATTGCATGGCTTCTCTGTTGTACACCTTGTCATCTGGTCGGAACATCAAGTTCTTCGAAGTAAAGGCCCCCACGTATTTACTTTCATCACACATAAATAATCACTGTTACACCGTGTTCACTAAATCTGATAACAAACCCTTATTCATTCCTCACCAAACCATTGGTACACTAAACCTTACCCGCCACAGTACGGGTAATAAAACCTACAAACGTACATACGTCTACACTTTCTGTTCAAATCTCACTGACAATAGACAACAAGTATCCTAGGAATGGCCTTTTGTGGCATCAAAGTGAAAGGGCCGGCTTAGGATTTGGCCAGTCATGCATGTCATGTAAACGTCTGACCCATTATTGACACGTAGTAGACTTTGACATTGTCGTTTACCCGGGAAGGCTGCTTAGAATTGGGTGGGTCTGGGTATCATGCGAAACTGTGAAGATTGCACACTGAAGGTGTACAAGCTTTAGAAAACAAAATATGGCCGACGTATTTTTAATGAAAGTGGTTCCCGAATAGTAAGTGAGGCATTGGCTGACTCTACTGTGTTGGAATAGAGTGGAAACATAAATTCAAGATTTGGCCTTGAACTTTGCTAATAAAAAGTGTACATTGACAGTTTTTGGTTGTTGAAGATTTAGTATTGCATGTTGAACTCCCTGTATTGTTGTACATGTATACCGTGAAAACTTAAAATGCAAATATTTCTTGTAAAAATTTAGGGGGGGGGGAGGATCTCTTAAGTTCCCGATTAGGCCATTAACCATCCTTCTCTCAATGCCAAAATGGAGAGAGATACCTGATCTGTCAACTTTATCAAGCGACAGTTTTTAACAGTTTTGTAAATTGGGCTCATATTGCTACAATTGACAAGCTGTGGCAGTTTTGTCAACTGAAGGTACCATGCCTTGTCTGACAGAAATATAATGTATGATAAGTTTTAGTAATGCTGAGTGCCTGGCAATGATTGATTTCTCATGCATGTCCCAGCAAAATACAGAATTGTAGTAAAAGTTGTTGAAGTATTCAAAGACACCCTATCTATCAAACTCCTTCTTAACAGGTTTTGACAGTTATGTGGTTTAATTCGTAACGGGTTCTGGCAGTTGGTGACCAGCCTTTACAAAAGCTGTGAGAGAGGAAGTGGCTTGTTTTTTGGTTTTTTTTTTAGAGTTATCAGTAGGAGGGTTAAATTAAGGATAGAAGGATGATACGCAACCACCAAGAGTGAGCGCAATTTTTACTCGAAACCGGTAACTTGAAATGAAATGTAAATTCTGAGTCAGCAATTATCTATACAAAAAGCAATGTGTGTACTGTTACCTCAACCCTCCTGGTCTTCTGCACTTCACATCCCTTCCAAGTTTTTGCTCAAGGCAAGCAGGCCGATTCGGTCACGCTTCAGTGCTCTCCGCAGTGCTGTTTTCTGGGTGCAGTGACTCTAGTCAGTGTGACAGAGTTACTTGTAACACTTCATATCCCTTCACTTGAAAACCGACCTGCACGTTTTGAAAGGGTTTCACGTACATTGCTCTGAATGTTGACTTCTAACTAGGAGGGTTAATTCACATTTCCCTACGTTGACAGTCGCGTTTTGTACATGTATGTATGCCATAAGTGTGACCTGTTGCATACTTTTGCATGCCCTACAGAGGCGTAGCAAGGTCATTTTTTATTTGGGGGGGGGGGGTTAAAAAGTTTGTAAAAAGGGCACTCACACTCGCACAAAATCAAAGGGGGGTGATATCTTCCAATGGGGCGCTGTTCAAACCTGCGATAATACACACTATCATACAATAAATGGCGCTTCTCAGGTCAGCACTATTCCCACTTTAGGGCACTTTAATGGAAAAGGGTAGTCTTTACAAAATATTACCCTCCCCCACCCCCACTAGGCCTCTGCCCTATTAATAATGGAATGGAATGGGGGATGCCTTTATATTCACCTGTAGAAGTTTGTAAAATATTTCCTAGGTTGGGAATTGCGGCTTGGCGCACGACGCATAAGATTTCGACTGCCAGTTTCTTACGTGTTCAAACACCACGTAGACACCTGACCCCAGTGCAGCCCACACTGCACTGACTCATACTTGATAAAAAAGCCCTGTGGTCTACACTGAAACGATTGCGGTCCGGGCCCGGCGGTTTATATAGAACCTCTTACCCAACATTGGGGGTTGATCGAGGAAACCAACGCTTCCTGATTCTGTCTTGAGATTTCCTATGACCTTGGCATCGGGAGGGCAGACCTAGATCTTGTGGGAGTGTGGGCAGGCGGGCCATTGTGGTGCCAACCATTAAAATCTCGAAGTTTGCAGCAGCGTTGTGGTGTGAGTCCATCACAAGTCCTCACGAGTGAACGACAGGTTCATTCACAGTAACAGTGGATGAACATTAACTCTAACATACTTGAATCCATCAAAACCCACACCCCTGTTTTTGAGGATTTCGGCAGATTCAGGATGCTTCCATATCAAAAAAGTTGGGGGATTTTGATGGATTCGGGACAGTAAGCCTAGCAGTACTGCATGATTTTGATGGATTCAGGATACCTCCAAATTGAGCAGTTGGGGGACTTCGATGGATTCAGAATCTCAAAGTTGGCTATATGTGTGATGTGTACGAGGTACACATGTACCGGTATACTACGCTGGTGGATTCTGATGGACTCACTGGTGGATTCTGATGAACTCAGGACACCAACATTTTTTTGCATGACAAAATTTGTGGATTTTGGCAGATTCAGGATACTTTCTAGTAAAAGTGCTCAAGGGGTTAGGGTGACAAACAGAATACCTTGGTCCATTCACTTTGTCAAGGTTCACTTGCGACTTGACTTGAAGCTGACCAGAGGACTTGCAGTGGACTTGTGATTGACTTACTACAACAATTGTTTTTCAGTCAGTTTTGTGCCATCGATAAATGAAATGTGCCTTCCATTTTAGGTTCTTGGTGACTTTTCATAGTGTACATTGTACAATGTTGCTTTAGGCTCTAGGGTTGGAATCTTCTTAAACGAATTTAAGTTTTGAGCACATTTGTATCAGGTAGTATTCGGCTCAGGCCATTATCAGCGTCCAGGCCCGAAGCCGGTTTTGAACGTGCTTGTTTAAAACTGGCCATATTCATTACCATTCATAAATACCTTTCTGTCAAAAAGTTAAAAACCAGTCAAAAAGTATACATTTCCAACCATTTAGCTCAACGATTTTACTTCATGTTTTGTGAAACACCCCTCTAGCTATGTTTATAGTACATGCGCGTGCCTCTCGCGAGTAGTACTGAAAATCTCCTTATATGGAGATTGGCATACTGCATGATGTGGCGCAGAATGCAGCGGTGCCGGTGTAGTGTGAATTTAGGACTCGCGAAACACTGACTCATTGGTAGTATATTGCGCATGCCTAAGCAAACATTGTGAAAGTTCAACAAATATAAGGGTAACCAGATTTTGTAGGAGTCCAAATTCATGTGACACTAAAAAAAAAGTGTTTAAACACCAATTGGTGTTATCAACTGTTTAAAACCACTCATGTGACGGGCTTTTGACCAATGGATAAACTGTCTTATGGATTTATGAATGTTTTTTAAAAACAAGTGGGCAAAATTTAGAATGACAACTGGTATGCAAAGTTGTGAAGCTTTCAATGTGGGGGGGGGGGGGGAGCATACCATTGAATATACTAGCTACCAATGAAAATTGAATTGTAACCAGTGAAGTGCCCATCAAGGAAATCCACTTTCCTGTGGTCGCTTTTAATACATTTCCTGTATCCACGATTTCCCAAGTGCTTTCCATCAATCTGGAATAACTCTCAGCTTTGTATGGTGGGTGGAAGCTGGGTGGTTCTGCTTCTCAGAAGTGCCTAGCAGTGCCGGTTACCTGTCCACACAAGGGCAAGGTTATAACAAATTATGTTTCCTGGTAAATCGTTTTGAAGGCAGTAATTAGTTTATTTATAAAATAACCTATCAGGGTATAGCACTATCTGCTGTTAATAAAGTGCTCTTAATTGGAGCCAGTGGTACCTTGTGGTTCATTTTTTTAATAAACAATCACAGGACTTTTTGAGTTTTGGGGGAGAAGGTTGTTACACACACATGTTTGATCTAAATTTGTTAGGCCAGCCCAGTTATTCTGTATTCAAGTCGCTCTTCAGGGACATGTGCATTCCATGAAATGTAGTACTAAAACTGTATTTTGTGCTGTTTGTTTTTTCATTTAAAGTCTGTATTGCAGCCTTTTGTGGAGGACTCATCCAAAATAATTCAGATCCATTGTTATTCAGATAATATATTTGGCATTGGGCCTGGGTGAGAAGTGGATTTTTGTACTAGAGTACTCGCAAAGAAATTACTCGCGAATAGTCAAGTACTCATGAGTAAAACCGAATGAATTCCCATAATAGCAGAAAAATGACATACGTTAGTATAACATGACGTAACTACAAGCACATAGTGTGCAAGTCACACCGCATTCTACAGCACTGAGATATCCACACTGCGCGACATTTTGAGTCATTTACTTGAACTTTTGTTGTTGTTGACAAATGGAATCCCAGGGAGAGAGAGTTGGAGGGAGTGATTCCCTGTTTGCAGGGGACGTATTAAGCCGTGAACCCTAAACCCTAAATTGCTGCTTTCGAGTACCTGCTTCTGCTCGTGCCAGGACAAACACTTGAGTAGATGAAAAACCTCAGGTAGAGCACTGAGTGTCATAAACTACTCACGAGTACTCAAGTAATCGAGTTACTCGCCCAGTGGTATTCGGCATTGCATGTGTTACCAGGCAAGGTAAACCGTATGGTGTGCCAGTGTCGTTATCTTGCATGATGGCCAGTCAGCCCCAGCAAGCTTGGTGGTCATCTGCACTAAATAAGCAGGTGTGGGTTCGAGTCCCACTTGAGAAAGCTTGCATACATGTACATGTGTATGTTTTTCTTCACTGTAGCTTTTGGACAACACCGAGTATGCAAAAAAATTATAATCCAGGAAGGTCAAAACCCTGTCATTGTAAACTATGTCATATTTGACTCTGACTTCAGTGGGTGAATGCCATTTGGTAAATGGACCGATCCAGTAAGCCCCTCCCACTGCGCACTGGGCAAATTAACATGTGCTCCTCTCCAATGCCACGCTGCATTTTCCTTTCGCGCGCATCATACAGGCGTGCACGCATGTCGGACCTTTGTGCACGCATGTCAGACATAAATCACGGCTGTGATTGGTCAGAATACCATGGGGCGGTGCTTACTGGATCGGTCCATTATGAGGTCACCTGAGTTTGTACATATACAAATGTACACAGGGAGCTTTTGTTGAGTGCTAATCAGTGCGACTCGAAGGTATGAGGGCGCCATTCAAAATTGACATCGTGCTTAATTAGAGGTCCTTGTAATATCCTCTTGAGTGGTAGGAATTTGGTTTTCTGGGAAAAATTAAAATCCAACAAAAAAGTTCACAGGTCAGCACTCGACCTACCAATTATCACTTGACATTTCAACAGCACAGTTCAGGTGTTATATCCTATTTGCCCACTTCTTTGTTGATTACTTTTGACTGTAATTTACACTTGACTCTCACTGGAGGAGTTCACATAATTACAAGTTCATCAAGAGGTTATGCAGCAAAAATGTGTGTACCTTGCGCTTATTATTTACGACACGTTGTGATGTGACTGTGCTTTGCATAGAGTACAAGTACGTACTCTAGCATGTTTGTAATTAGCATCCATACACAACAACCACCATGTGTGCATGTACTGTCTGACATAGTCATGTACTAGTACCAAACAGTGGAAAAGAAGACACACACCTGATAGAGCCATCTCATCCATTATCTACATAGGGCAAATGTACAGGGGCATTGTTACTATGTCAGATCTGTACCATCAATTACATGGATTGATGGTACAATCCAATGTAATCTGCAGTTGTTCTGGCATTTTACTTTTTGAAGGTGTTGATGTAGGAGACCTTCAGTTGTTGATGTTAGTTTTAAATTTTACTTAAAGGTATCAATGTACAACATTTGCAAAACATCAACAACCACAAAAACCTACCAAATTATTATGAAATACCTTACTTGACTGTAAGTGAATAATAGTCTAAAGCATCCTGTGAAATTGTAGCACCTGGTGTGAGTCATTTTCAAGAAAAGTGAAATCTTTGTATCAACTTCAATAAGGAAAAAAACTGACTTGTTCAAATACTGCCCCCAATTTACCAAGTTTCCACATTTTGTTTGCAATTGGTTACACATCCGTGAACGGGTGCAAGCCAGCTAGTCTGGTTCCCTGACCTGACAATTTCCCGAGGTCTATGTCAGCGAACAAGACAACAAGAACAGCATTTTTTTCTTTGTGGTTTTTCCAGCATCAATGAACACAAACCTTTTTAACAGGTCAGTGTAACAATATTTGCTGTAAAATACTAACCCCCAAATCCATCCATTTCTGAAAATTACAGCAAAAGCAAATGTTGTATATGATCGTGCTTTTGTACTATTAAAGAGTTTTTAGCTCTTTTTAGGGCATTGATGTAAGATCCATTTTCCTTGTAGTTTGCCCTGAGAATATTTCAAATTTTCAAATTTTAAAGTTGAGTTCAAAAGTTGCAGTGTGTTCAAATGTAAATTTCCAGCACAAAATGTGCACATACTTGCCAGGCTTTGATATTTTTGGTTTTATTTTGTGCTGACGGTTTTGCTGAAATATCATTTTGCATGATTCCTGGTATGATTGGGTGGCCAAGGAGAACTCCGTTGTGTTGATATTTTTTTTTCTAAACAAAAGATCTTGCGGTTAGAACAGTTTGGTCCAATTTGTTTGATCACACACTGAGATATTTTACTAACCTTGAACTCAAGATTGGAAATATTGTAAAGGATGTATCAAAATGTTAGTCTGTTCTTGTGTTATCTTGCGCTGTGTGTGCATTTTTGGCAAATGTCACCAGTTGGATAATTATACAAAAGCTATAGGCCTACAAAACACACCGCAGGCCTACACTGTAGATTATATCACAGAGTACATACACAAATTGTGTTCTTGCAAGTGCTTGCAACGTTTACAATTTCTATATATTCAAGTGTGTTTTTTTTGCTCTCCTTTGAAAGGCATCTACTGGTAGTGTCAGGCAAACAAATATTCAAAATTGTTGTGAGTCCTTGTCTGGTTTTGGAAGGGTCATCCCTTCACCCTCGTTTTTTTTATGCCAGAGGCCCTGACCCATGCCCGAAATGCTTTGTTCCAGGCTGAAAGACCCCAAGGTCAACGTGAGGCATGCAGGGTGCCTCAAGGGAGGTTCCATTTCTCTTCTTGAGGGGTGTTCGACTGATAACAGTCGTACCATTTCTAGAGCTCCATGGCTTTCTGTGGCATGAATTAAGGGGGTGGAATTCTAAGACAGTGGTTTGTCATGGACTTTTTTTGTTGTTTTAAGATTACATCGTGTAGCGTTAGTAGATTGATTGGATCTGCATGTGTTGCTCCGTCAATTTTAAATCTTGTGTAGGTGGGATGTTTTGGTAATTTTTAAAATTTGCCTAACCCCTTTAATATTTTCCTTGAAGTTGAAAATGCGCAAAGGTGTTCAGAACCTTTAATTTTCATCACTGACAGTAGTCAAAACTGGAGTGTTTGAACCTTTTTGGAAGAAAAGTAACAAGAAAACAAAATTTATTATACATGTAATCTGCCAGCAGATAATTCTGAATAATTTATTTCAATGAAAATGTCGAACATAATTCACACACACGTACGGTACATCAGGAATCCTGCAATTTTCAAACCCAGAACTTCAATAGCTACCGTATATCAATTGTCATGTGTTCGAAAAATATTCTACCTGATTTCATGTTTTAAACAGATTTTTTTTTTTGGCCCAAAGAACCCTCTGATAAACACAACTGTTAAATATTAACTGTTGAGCCTGAATGCGGCTCCAGGAATGAGCTGCTTGCCCGAGCCCCCTGATTTGCATAATATTTAATCGTTCTGTCGCACAATCCCCACGGAAAAATACATGTGCTCTCCCAAGTGTGTGAGGCCTCGCTCAGCCTGCTGTGGCGCTATGTGCCTCGGCCTGTGTGGACAGACAAAATGATGGATACAATAACATTGCAGCGTCGTTTCTTTTCTTTTTTCTGTATCTCTCTCTTTTTTTTTGGTCTGGTCGTTTTAAGATCGTTGTAATTTATGCTCTGAAAATTAAGCATTGCCGTGACTACTTGTTTGTAGCTTCGTATTGTACAATTATAATTGTAGAATGTTTTCAAGAGAACAAAATATTTTGTAAAAATGAATTCAGAAATTTGCAATAATGGATGCTCACAGAATCATTTCAGCTGAACTAGAAATTCAATATTTGTTGAAAAAAATATTCGGGATGGATATTTTTAAAGTCGAATGCTGGCATTGATTTCTCTGAAAAAAAAACCCAAACATGCAACACAATTGTCATAAGTGTATGAAATCAGCAGCATTTGTTTTATTTGGCAAGCAAGTACGCAAATTGACATTTTGAATTTCGAAATCGTAAATCATTTTTTTATGACCTTTTCGCATCTAATTTGTTGTACAGCTTCAAATGTGTTCAGTTATAATTTCACATATTTTTCGTATTTTTTTGCCACTGCAAAATACTTAATTTTCATGTTGACACGTAACCCCCCTGGTGTGCTTCTTATACGTGGAATTGAGAAATTTTTTTACACATTGTGTTCACACACCAAATTAAAATATAACACGTGGGGTGGGATCGAAATTTTGTGCATTAGTTTCACGCATTCAATTAAAATATATCTCAAGTGAGAAAGCATCTTTCTGCGGACTGGAAGCTCTTCTGGAAAACGCTCCGTGAAAACAACCAGCTGCAGCCTGCATGTTTTCCTATTTGGATTTTTTTTTTTTTTTTTTTTACCGCACACAGAGAAACTTGCCCCTACTTCACAGTCAGTCCTCCAAGATCCTCTGAATTTAGACAACCAGCTTCATGGTCACGTGACCAACGCATGACATTTTCCAAAGGTGGCCCCCAGGGTCAGGACCGTACCAAAATATTGACGGCAATCGTAAAAAATTCTCTTATTTATTTTTTTATTTTTTGGACAAGTAAAAATTTAAACAATTGAGTTTTTTTTTGTCTGACGTGATTGCTCATTAAGCATCAGTCGTGATTCAATTCAAAATAAAAATATGAAAATCATTCCGGGCTATTCCAAATCACAAATCATCAGTAATGTTTCCCGTCTCTCTTGTGCATCACCAAAACACCCCTTTTCTAAAAAAATGCAGTGTCCCTACTTGGCACACATCCAGGCTTCTTTGACCAACAGAATGTGGACTGTCTCAATTGTAAAACGGAAAAAAATATTACAAGAGAAAATTAAAATTCTGTTTTCTTATACTCCCTTGTAAGTTGGAAGTCCTTTCCAGGGTTTAAGTTGCGGCGGAATTTGTTTTGGAGAAATTCCCTCCGGACGTACACATTACACAGAAAAAGGATATGTGTAGTTTGTGTGTGAAGCTGTTATATGTAAATTTATGCTAATTAGGACCCTGTGCTTTAATTTCAGTGTCTGAGAGTGGGAGCCAAATATTTGATCTCTTGTTGTTTTTTGTTCGGATAATTTTACACGAAATTTCTGTGTGGACAGTTGCCAAAGAAACACAGGAGTGAATTTTTTTAGCTGTAAATAATCCAACATTCATTGGGCATTGTATTTTTTTTTGTATAATTTGTTATGTTATGGGTGTGTGTTCCATGAACACAGGAATAATTATAAATTGCAGTTTGAAGAATATCAGGGGTCAATTTTTCTCACAATTATCATGGGACAGTGTTTTTACAGCATGTTTCTGAAAATTGTCCACGATCTCACATTTTTTTTAATGTTTGAGATGTAGTTTTCTTAAACGCACTGTGCACACTGTGTCAAAATTTCTGAACAAATATTT
This sequence comes from Patiria miniata, assembly GCF_015706575.1. NCBI lineage: Eukaryota > Metazoa > Echinodermata > Asteroidea > Valvatida > Asterinidae > Patiria > Patiria miniata. Next base: position 28,010,599 of record NW_024037069.1, on the reverse strand, counting down.
TTAAAATCCAAAAGATTTTTAATGCTACCACAGCAAATTTACTAATACATTGCTATTTCTTCTTTGCAATTGCATCATGTTCCATAGCTTCTATTAGGCCCTCGAATCTTCTTGATTTCAATTTTGGTTTTGTAACAAGGCATGTTGTTAGGGTCTCCAAATACTGCATATATATGTGTACAGTGTATGAAGCATCACAAGGCACTAATAAACGAGACCGGTTAACGTGGCTGTTGGCATGTAGGTTTGCACATACAAATGCATGCCCTACCTATATACATGTAGGTACACAGTTATTGAGGTCTTTCACGCGTATGTGTACCAAATAAAAGATGTATTTCTGCTGGTAGTTTAAAGAAACTATGTCTGGTCTGCTAAGCGTTTCTGAATCGGTCTGCATGCATGCATATTTCATTAAATTTTTGTCTGAAATCAGACGTTTTGATTCCGAGAGAAAGATATTATCGGTATAGACAGAAATTCCATCTTTCAGACCTTTCATCCGATTTTAGAACATTTTCTTAATTGACAGTCACATCCCTATTCATCTTAATCAGGTGTTGCATTTATTGTCTTTGAGTAAAGAATTTGGACACTGTAATAAATTGTTAAATGTTGCTGGTCAGATTTCTTATTATCGTCCCTTGAACAAAGATATTGACTAATTGGGGAACAGCCAGGTTCGCCAACATAGGAATGGATAGCTCAGTTGGTAAGAGCACTGGAACAGTTATCCAGAGGTGGCAGGTTCGAGCCTCGCTCTAGTCAATGTCTTTGTTCAACTTTTCAATTGTTGTAATTCACCTAGTCAGTTTCTATAGCCAAATATCTTTCTCATGACATACTCGGACTGTGTGGCAAACTCCATCATCAAAGGCACTTCACCTACCGGTACTTGTATCTACCATACGTCATTTTGCATTGTACTTAGAAAGTTAGAATATTGGTGGTCTCCCAATTTCTCATTGTCTTTGTTCAGCGGTCTACTGTCGGAAGTCACTCAAACGCAATTCGTAATGTCATGAGGTGAGGATTTGCTCATAATTACAGTGCAACCCGGGATTCAATGGTTTTGAGACCTTACACTGTCACAGCGGATGTGACTTCAGAAAAGCTTCAAGACAAACTTCCTTGGTGATATTGAAAGTTTAGAGTGAAGGCAGGAACGTGACTGGTGGGATGTAAACCGGTGACCTACGGAATCTTGGACCAGTGGTTAGCCAGCTGAGGTTCATATAGGACCGTACGAGACCAAGAGGGGGCGCTTTTGACCCCTTGCGAGATAAGGATGCGACGTTTACACGTTTAAATGTTGAAACAAATCCATTTACAAACTTCTTAAAACGTTTTTAATGAAACCCGAGTTATAAAAAAAAAAGAGACCTTTGTTCACAGGATCTTCCTTAACCCTTACAGAACTCAACCCATCAATCCCCAACAGCATGTTTTGTTGGAATCTGTCAGGATGGGTACAGTACCCCTAAACTGACAGTCTTTTTACATTGGGTTGGCACACCTCCAGAATCAAAGGTAGAAATATGTGTTGGAATTTGCCAGGATGGGTATGGTTCCTAGTAAATCATGCTAGGGAGTTACAGGGTTAAAACCCATTTAATTTACAACAGCTTAAAAGCACTGCAGTACTTGATGTACATCAAGTATTTACTTTCTCAATGACTGCCCGCGTTTTATTATGTCAATCATTGTGGATTTATCGTGTCAGTCGCGCCGATTTGTAGTCATAATGCATGGGCAGGCGTCATTCTTTGTGGAATGGCTAAACGTTTAAACGGTTTTTAAAATGTTTGCTGAACGTTTTACAAAATAACATAAAAAGTCACATCCGTATTGCGAGTGCCCGGTGGACAGAACATGCCGCATGTCTGGGCATACTGGTTAGAGAAGTACCGGTATGCACGACTATTTTATTGTGAATGTGCTCAAAGCATCTTCACGTGAGCGTCAGGCGTCAACGGCAATGCGTTAGAATGTCTCTCCCAGTGATTTCCGCCAACTCTCCCTTTCTTACTGTTGAGGGGGTAGTTGTTCAGAATGTGCACGGAGCCTGTGAGTTCCATGTTGGCAATAGCCTAATTTGTACAGTGAGATGTAGGTTTTGCCTTCAGTACAACAAATACCTTGGATAAAAAGGTAACCTACCCTAATGGCATGGTAAATTTGACCCCATTGTGATCACACGTTACATTTCTTCAAAGGCAATAGCTCTTAAAATATACTCAATTTGATTTTTTCATGTTTTTCTTGGGATTTTTTAAGAAAGTTCTTTCTTAAATTACCTCCCCTCAAATATCAGTTATTTGAGCACCCCCAAAAAACTTTTGAAACAAAGCAACCCACTTTTCAAAATTAAGAAGTATAATCCAAGAAGCAAATTTCCATCATTGAGCATTGGAAGTACCGGGTAGTTTGCAGAGATTACTGCAAGTTATGACAGTTCCATCCATGAAAGATGTTGGAAAATGACAATTGATCACTCCTTACTTTTCGCTGTCGAAAGTTCAGGTGAACCCAGGTTTCAAAAATAAATGATACAGTTGGTAGGGAAAAAGAGCCTTTAAATATGTACTGTTTGAATGCGAGTTTGACTTTTTCAAGGTTAAAGTTTCCATTTCCATGTAAGAAAAGTGTTGTGGGAATAAAGATTTACATAACAGCTTCCCCACCCTTCCTTGGATAAACTCACTTCCTGAGGAAGAGATGAATGTCTTACATCTAGAAGTGAATGCCCTCTCCCTTCTCCCCTCCCCGAAGAAAAAAAGAAAAAGAACTCACACAAAGAAGGTTTCACAAAGAAAAGTGAGTGTTAGTATCTCCACCATGCAAAGCCTCAAATCTTACTTAAAAGTGAGTGTGAAGAAACTTTTACTTAATGTCTACTCTTTTTTTGTAGTATAATCATTTTCTGGAAATCTGATGAGGGTTGATGCTTAAGTCACAGCGCTGTGATCTATATGAAATTGCGCTTTATAAGAACTTATTATTATTGTTATTATTATTTATATCTCTAGCCCCCTTTCCGTTAATTGAGCAGAAAGTGTGAAATGGTCTGAATTCAACAGAGTCTGATGACAGTAAGAACTAAGAAGTGTTTTGTTTTGGTCCCATCAACAAAATCCAACACAGTTTGTAGACTGTTAGACATTGCTGGATCTTAATGTTGGGCAAACCTGACCTGAAACTGAAACCAACCCCAAACCGACTTCGGGTCGGGTCGGTTCGGTTTTTCCATCATTTCAGTCGGGTCGGGTTTGTTCCAGTTTTGCATTGGCAATTTTCGGATCGGTTAAGCCATTTTGTGAAAAACCCGAAATAAACCGAGCTAAAGCGAAACAGTTTGGAAATTCATGAAGTGCAATATTATTGTAGGGTTACTGTGCCCGGTACGACCAACGTCACGTTGGCCACCGTGCAAATGTGCATGTGGTTTGCGGTCTATCACGCACAGCCTATAACGTGTAGGCCTGCCAGCTGCAGTATGTCGCGTTACGATTCTGTTACTAAGAGACGACGATTTTCATGCGATGCGGGTAAGTTCAGGCACAAAAAGCGGACACAGTTGCCCAAGCCAGATATTCAGGGTTTTTTTGGTTCTGTTCGGTTTCAGGTCGGTTGGGGTCGGTTTTGCTTGAATTTTTGTCGGGTCGGGTCGGGTCAGATGTTGGGAGTTCAGATTGGTTTCGGTTCAGATTCAGTTGATATTTTTTAATGTTTCGGTCGGTTTTGCCTGGTCAACCCGACCCGATGCACAACATTACTGAATCTATCATGATTTTTACTCCATCTAAAAAAGAAATCTCTAATAGTGATTAAGAGTCTCCATTATCATACTGTATGTTCAGACTGGGAATGTGTTGATGGCCAGCAGTACATTGGATCAGTTATATAAGCTTATGAATATTATGATGGCTAATCCGTTCTGAGACAAAAGGCGGAGATTTAAGACAAGGACAACACTGATTGCCCATCTGTCGGTCTGTTTTGTACACATAATGACCATACCGTATACCAGACCCAACTTAAATGTTTTACTGTCCCGTAGCAAATTGATATCATTTGCAGTATTCAAAATACATGTTTTTATTTTTTGTACCCATTTGGTAGTTTTGCCTAGAATAGCCCGGGCCCGTCGCCAAGGCGGGGCCTGGTGGGCACCCCCCCCCCCCTTTGGCGAGCCATTGCCCCCCCTCCCCCCCCCCCCCCCCCAAAAGCCATACATAAGTATTTTTCGTATTTTTTTTATGGTAGTGGGCCCCCCTAGTTGATTCTATGGCCCCTCCTGTTGCTCGGGGCTGGTGACGGCGCTGGAATAGCCCAGTTTCTTGTGGATCTTACGGGGAAGGCCTCTGATTGAAACTGCAGTAGGAAACCATTCTAAATCTTAAAGGGAAAACACAACATTTGCAAACATGGAAAAACAAAACTTCCAAATGTTTACGAAATACCTTACTAGAATGTTGTTAAATGACAGTCTAAGCAGCCTGTAAAATTATGGCACCTGGTGTGAAATCATTTTCAAGAAAAGTGGTATTTTTGTATAAATTTCCAGCGGTGGTCGGCCGACCACCGTTGGAAAAACCTAACTATTTTTCAACTACTGCTCCAAATTTACCATTTGTTTCCAGTCCAAATTTTGTTTGCTATTGCTTATATGTTCATGAACGGATGCAGGCCAGCTAGACTGGTTCCCTTACCTTACAATTTTCCGGCATCTATAAATTGATCCATTTCGTCTTTGGTGGAGTCAGGGAACCAGACTACTTGAACATTTTTGGTTTTCTTGGTTTTTCCAGCATTTTCGAACACAAAACTTCAAACATGTCAGTGTAACAATATTTGATCTATTACACTAACCCCTTAAATACTCCATTTCTGAAAATTACAGCAAAAGCCAATGATGTACATTCCCTTTGGGCAAACTTGTACAGGATTGGTTGATAAAGTGGATTGAGAACTTCACGTTCTTAGAGTTTGTGAACGTTTTAACAATTTTTATTAAATGAAAGTCATTGTTAAAAGTGCGTTTTCTTGTATAAAAAGGTTTCCTTGGGGTTAAACTCCCTTTAATGCATTGTTATTTTGACTGTTCGTTTTCATTCTCATATTGGCAATAATAATCACCATATGATCTGACAATTGTGATTCGTTAATTATGAGTTTCTCATCTATCTTGTTTCCCTAGTGTTGTTGGACAACAATATTTATAAATGCTACTTGGGTATTTATAAATGCTACTTGGGGGCGTCCCTTTCTGTGGTCAAACTATCGACAAACTATATATTATATAAGATTTGAGGCTTTGCATGGTGGGGTATCGGTATCATTTCAGTTTGCGGTAACACCATGTGGTAATAACTACTGCTTAGAAGATATTAGTTCTGAGAAGAACTTGTCCTGCTTATTATCAACTTTGCTAAGTAGTTTTTTGTTCTGTTAAGAACAGTCCTGCTGTAAGTTCTAAACGAACTTGTCTTTAACAGAACAAAAAACTACTTAGAAACTATATATTCACGATAGTTTGGTGGATTGGCCAAAACAAAAATAAATTTGCAAATTTAATTCCTGTCCTACCCCTCAAAAAAAAGTTGTCCTTTTCCCTTATGTGAAAAAAAACTCCCTTAACTATTTTTAAAAATTTCCGTCCTATCTAACCCTCGAATGAGCAGTGAAATATCATAACCAGTCATTGTCCTCAACCCCATGATCAAGCCTGTGTCCTAATACAAAACCACAGCATGCACATAACACAGGCAATCTGGCACAAACACACACATACACTCTGTGGCCTATGATTACATAACCCTGCATTATTTTTCATGTATGAATATATTTAAATATGAATAGCCAGGCTTCTTCGAGCCAGGAAGTCCCTAAGCCTATTACTCTGTGGGTTTCTCTTGTCTGTCGGCATGCTTTTTGCCACTCTTGTCCTCCTGGAAACAAAGGGCTCACCAAAGCGTGCACAGAGAGACCATTGGGGAACCACAAAATGTTGCATGTTTTGCTGGTAGGATATCCATGCAGCTTGATGCTGGGCAATTCTTGGGGGCAGTGAGCTTTTTCTTTTGTGTCTCACTTAAAAGGTCCCATGTGGCATTGAGTCTGTAATGCTACAGGCTGTAGTGTAGTTTCCGAGAGGCCAAAGAAATGCAACTGAACACAAAATGATACATTGCTAGCCAAATTTAGTCACAAATTTTGTTGTTGTAAAACTGTTAACTTGGTTACAGTACATGTAAGGCCAAAATTAATAATAGTTCTGCTTCCAGTTACCCTACCTACTCTATTTTGACAGCCCCTACCCTAATTTAATTTTGGGAAAAAATTTGGAAAAACCCCAAATATCATCAATTGCTACCTTTTACCCTTGATTACACGCATACGCCTCTACATGTATATGAACGTTCACAAAAAAATGCTAAAAGAAAAAAAAGCATTTCCCTACCTACCTAACCTATTTTCAAATGCCATGTAAATGGACGCAGAGCTAATTTTTTTTGCCTGAAAGATACATGGCTCAGAATGCACACAATACAATTAGCTTTTTCAAATTTCAAAACTTACCATTAATACCAAATACAAACTTACCAAAAAAGTGGACCCACTGATCTCCATATACAATATGGATAGCCCATGTATCTACCAGAAGTGAAGTAACCGTCTGCCATATTACCACGCAAAGAATAATAGATTTGTTAAGAAAGCTTTTTAATTCAATTAATGGGTACACTTTTTTACTCAACGATTTAATTTTATGTTTTCAAAGAAATCAAAATGGCAATAAAATTGTTGTTTCTTAAATAAAATTTCTTTTTTAGAAAAAAAAAAAAATTATTTACTTTTAGACGACTATATTTTAGTTATTGTGAACAATGGGAGTTGTTGAGGCTGGTTCCCTCCACACATTCGAATGGAGAGATCGGGAACCACTGCATACATTGTAGCTTCATATTTTTTGGTACAGCTAAGAATGGCCAAGAGCTATCCAGATTTTTTTTACGTGGAGATCAGTGACTGGACCTGTAGAGATGAAGTTCTTAGAGATAGAGGGCGCTCTTTATATTTCATGTCCCATGTACAAAATTCTTCACACCAATTCTATTCTGTGTACAATATTCTTAAAATCATTGTTGTTCACGTTAAAGTAACGTACAAGAAATTCATTTGTAAAAGGCTACAGGGGAAAAAATGGGTGTTCTGATATGTTCAGCAGTTTTTTGTAATAATCACTTTTTAAATATATTTATTTTGCAATGGAAAGACATTTGGATGCCTGCCTTACATTTGTTTGATCATGGAAGAAATTCATGTATTAAATTAAAGCAAATTGTTTTCCGTACCCGTACATGAAAAAAAAAATGAAGAAAGAAAGAAAATGGTGTGACCTTGCTTAGTTGGCTTATGAATTATTCTCCATTAAAATTGATTTGACACTTGTAATCCGCTGACTCGCTTCTAGGAATGGTGATTTTATTTTTTGATTGATTTTATTCAGTGAACCACTTTTGTAGGATCACTGATATTCATGCCCATGTATATAAACATGGATTGAACGTTGATAAATTGTTGTGCCCAAGATAATTTGAAGTCAATACTTTCCACAGTTCTGATTATGTAATGCCGCTTCCGTTTTCATATGAATTATCCATACTGGCATTTTCAAAGTCTAATAAATTTACCATTTTTTTTTTAATCCCCTGATGTTTGTAACGTCTCGCGTAATTTGAAAGAAAGTCTAAATTCATTTGAGACTCGGATTACAAAAAAAAAAAATCCTTACTTGCTGTTGATTTTGTTTGTATTTGTGTTTGCTGACACGTTATACACTGTGAATCCCTATGCATACAGACTCTGGCAAGCCATAGGGTCACATCAAAAAGCTTGCGCATATATAATGAGCCTCAGCCACCAAGGGCAAACCAGTGGCTGTTACAGGAACCGCTCTCACTCCCTGCTGTCACAGTGCTTTTGATACCACCAAAGCCGTGTTTTTGCTTACAGATCAGGGGAGAGAGAGAGGTCACGCGGTCACTGGTTGTACCGCTACATGTTGTCACTGGGACTTGTTATTGCATAAAGTAACATGAAGTTAAATATTGTGCCCTGCGTCCAACGGTGAAGGATTTGGGGGTTTATTGTTGGGTGTAAATGTAGTGGAAGTTGAGTAAACTAGAGCTTTGCCGCACGCTACATTGCCAGCTACATGGGGTGGCCCATTGTTACAGTTTATTGATCAGAAGTACCCCGAAATCTCCCAAGCCCCTGGATTCTTTTTTTTCTTTTTTTCTTTTTTCATAATGAAAAGAGAGGGGCGAAGCATGAGCTATGGAAGTCATCGTTGTTTATTTAGTGACCCTGAATGGGGCTCTGGGTGTTGTAATCTCTTTTGTGTGGATTGAACAGATTTTCTGGAAAAAAAAGAGCTTGTTCAGGAGAGCTGATCTCGGGGTTATCTTGCGACACAATGTACGTACGTGCGCTGTGTAGTTTAGCGTGTGTAGGCGGGTTTTGCCCTCAGCCAGTTTTGCGAAGGTTTAAGTGGGTGGATACAATGGTTATGGGGAACTGGTGCATGCTGGAGTGTGTCTCAAGGTCTGATGAGCAGCCTTTTCTCCCAGCCAGTTTCAGGGATTGAAAAAAAAAAGAGAGAGAGAACTTTGCTATTTATTCAGTGGGCTGTTAGTGTGTGATTAGCCATGGCCCTTTATTATTGATTTGATGTGACTTGGTGCTGATGTAGGCAAACTTTCAGAGTGTCGTTAAGCTTATTGGGCAGGTGTTGGTTAACAAGTGTTTGATGGGTCTTCTTTTGTAGCATAAATTGCTGCTTGATTGTCCGGAAGTGATTGGGATCATTTACATGGCCGTAATTGATACAAAGTGGTGTACATACATGAGTTTGGACACGATACATGAATTTGGACACAAATAACTTGTATAGTTCTTGAGGGTTTTTTCTGTAACCCTAACAGTCCTGAATCTTCCAAATTCAATACTGAGTGGTCCATCTCTTTCCAACACTATGCTCGACAGGGACAGTTGGGCCCAACTCATCAAGTCATCATGAAAATGAATGAATGAAGAAGAAGAATACGATTTTGCACACCCCCTAGGGAGTTAGGAGTAATATTCCTGTTTTCAAATTTGATAACAGGGTTTGGACCACATAATAATTAATAACTTTGTAAAAAAAAATTTTTTTTGCATTTTAGTGCCTATAATTTCATGGTTGATAACATTCTTATGAGTGTAATTATTTAAAAAAAAACATACTTTGGTGTTTGCTTGTAACATTTTTTTTTATTCAAGACAAAATCACCCATGACCACTTGAACCATAAAACATTTTTTCCCTTTTTTCCAGTTTAATCTCAAAGGGCCAGGCTTGTATAATACATTTACCTGTAGTAGTCGTAACGAACGTACAATACAGGGCCCGCCACACATACCACAGAACCGACATGGGATATCTTGACTTGTTGCATTTACACAACAGTAGATGCCGTGGCTGCCTTTTCTTTGTGAGGTCGTAGGAAAAAAAAAGTCGGGGATACATTTTTTTTTTTGAGTTCCTGTCTGGCAAGGAGGTGCCGTTGCCCAGAGGGAAGCATTTTTTTCCCCCCACTGACAATATTGTACGTCAAGTGGCACTCCAGCTTGTGCAGAATTATTAGCAAGTTCTCCCTTGCTGACGTTATTTCGTTGAATTTAAATCATTCTCTTCAATTTTTTTTCCTTTTCTTCTCCTGTCCTGGATTTTTCAAGTGGCCAGAAGTGAGACTGTTATTACACAGCTGGGCATAGCTAGTTTAACCTGTCAGATATTATGCACACATGTATGCATCTTTTAATTCAGGAGATCGAGATAACGTTTTGAAATAAGTTGGTAAATTTTTGTTTCATGTATAAATTTATGTATGCAACAAACATATAGTTGTATGAGAATTGTGTAAATGTACCGGTATGTAAATAGATGAGTCTGTCTTCTTAAATAATGCTTGTCCCATCCGTCAGTCAAATCCAAACAAAACCTCCGAAAGGTTTGTCATAAAAAAAATAAATAATATTTTTGATACAGTATACGGTGGAATGTCGCTATACCGAACACCGCTATACCGAACATTCGGCTATACCGAACATTGTCCTTGGCTCCTGATTTTTGTGTACAAAACTTAACAAACATTGTTGTTAAAAATGGCAACAGAAGAGTGGCAAGTTGCTATTATTTCCCTGAGGAATAGAAGGGGAAAGCCCCCCCCCCCATTGATGTACATGTAGGTAGTAAGCTCAATTAAAAACTGTGTAATTACATAATTCGATAGTCGGCTTGTGTTCAAGGTTGTCTTTCTGTAACTACAAGGGCCGGCATGCATGGTAAAGTTCTGGGCACTATTTATTGAAGTGAGTACCGGAGCACTGACACCTTAAAATCGCTATACCAAACAATCGAACAATTTCTGTGGATCCCGCGAAGTTCGTTATAGCGGTGTTCCACAGTACACGCATTCTATCGTCGTTTCCTATTATTGCTTATTGAAAAATTAAGACTTTTTATGAAGGATCACCCATCATTTCCCTGAGACGTTCATAAAAGTTGCACAGCCCCTTATTCGTGAATGCAATGTGTCCAATAATTTAAGATTGCGAGTATCAACAGAACACCATCTACAAGTTCCACTGTCGAGGCCAATATTGTTCAGAGCTTGTAGTTCAGTCGACTGTTGTTAATTATACAAACTCAGGCAGACCTAGCCACAAGGTTTGTTATATCAGAATTTTGTATTAAGTGGAGGGCCAATCCTATTCATTGTGCACATAACGCGTAGTCTGGACCAAGGCTTTATGTTTGCTATAACCAGAATTTGTATTAACAGTGTTTGTATATAACGAGAGTTGACTGATCAACATTTGCAGAAATTTATGTACTAAGAAAAAAAGAGACATGTACTAAAAAACAAGAGGCAACCAGAGATATGTTTACAAACTAATAACTTGGAAAAACAAAGACACCCTTTTAGTCCAAAAGAAAAGACATCAAAGCAAAGTGTAGTTCACAACATTTTTTCTTTAATTGACCCTCTCAAACATTTATATATTTGTGATATTCATTTCACTTTGAGTACTTTCTTATCAAAATATTCTATGCAAACTTCAGTGCTAGCCTGAAGCATTTGCAGAAGTTGTCGGAAACAGTGGCTTATTGATTACCATACCACAATAGGAAGAGGGTTACATGTTGTAAGCACATACTGTATACACGATGTATGTGTTACCGTACGTGCCCTGAAATCTTCCCAGAAACATTTCAGGAAGGGGAAATGAACCTGAACGTTTCCTTGTTGAGAACGTTTTGGAGGAAATGATCGGGTCATTGTATCCTGCCACTAGATAGGACATTACTGATACTTACAGTACTAAAAACAATACCAGAGAATTGTGGAGATTGTACTTCTTTATGTTAGAACTTTACAGAGAAATTTTATTCATAAACAGGAAAGTGAATAAACCAATATTTTAACAGCAAAACAAACACAAAGCATTTGCACTCACAAACCTTGGAAAGGGATGTTAAAACTCTGTACTACATTGTGTTACATTGTGTTAATTCACTGGTGAATCCAAAACAAAATGTCCAGTGCTTGGGCACTTTGAGGCGCTACAGGGAGTAAAAGGCAGGGCGGTTTGGGGCGGTACAGTGACTGATGAGTTAACTCTGAGGTGGTACATCTAACCAAAAAGTATCTTGTCTATTTTACATACAGGCCTCCTTGAAATTGTTTTAAAAATCAGTGAATTTAACCATTATTTTTTTCCCATTGTCCACCTGTAGAGAGGGAGGCCGAACCCACATTTGGATGTCAATGGAGAACAACCTGTAGCACCATTTCTACACAAGGTACAGAAAATAGTCTTCCCGTAAAATCTAGGGTTTGTGTGTCCAGTAGACCAGGGGATTGGCCCGATTAAGGCCAAGTTCTGGTGAAATCTTGCTAACTTCTGTGCGTTGAGCGTTTAATCTCCGATTGTGGTATCCATGCATTTTTACAGCACTGTCTAGTTAACAGACTAGAATCCGATGTGCTTTTTGTGCAAAAGAATTTGTTAAAAGTTTCCTTAATTTTTGTTTTTGAAATACAAAAATGACATTGGCACACCAACAGAACTGCTGTTGCTCAGGTTTTCTCATTGTGCAGTAGGGCAATCAAACCCTCAGTTCAAAATCCGAGTTCTCCCTTGACATCCTGAATGTTGGGGCTTAATTTTAAGGTACATGTGTGTAAAGAAAATGCAAGTATCTAACGCAAAGCCTGACCTTCCAAGACCATTCAGAGACCCACTTCTTTTTTTTTGGGGGGGGGGGGATTTTTTACACTGTTAGATAACCTACAATGTATATTTCTATTGCAAACAGACCAAAACAGTTAATTAAATTGATCCGGTACATATGGGTATTTGTAAATCCCCCGTTCCCCCCCCCCCCCCCCCCCCCCCCGGCATTTGATAGGAATTTTGACAAGAGGTGTACAAGTCAAACATTCTTGCATAGAAAATTAGCACTAGATTCAATATTGTGGGGGGGGGGGGGGACCCCAAATACTGTACACACACCCACATCATCTGTCCTCATTAAACAGTGCCGCCCTTGGGTTCAGAGCACTTTATGTCTGTAATGTTAATTCTCGTAAGGGAACAGATACATCAACCCGCGTGTTGTGGTACAAAAGTGCAATTTGGGGCAGCTAAAGTATATATATTTATGGGTTGATGGGACAACCACATTTCCTGGTCTAGCTCCTTTATTTCCAGATGTTTATAAAGACCTAGTCAGTGTCTGTATATTTTCTCTTTTATTTTACACGTGGATTTTTCTAATTAGTTTTTAGATTCAGTTTAAAAGCGTTTTGTCTTTTAATACCAGACCCTTTGCATAGTAGCCATCTTGTCGATACCGGTACAGCGTCAATTAGTGAAATGTATGTGTCCCGCCCATGGGACGTCGTTGCTAGGTAAAAGGGCCCCCTCTTTGTTGGTGCACGGATCCCATAGTGACCCATAAGCAATTTTCAAATGTATCATTTGGACTAAGGGCCTCAATGCGCTCGTTTGTTGTAGACTGAATTAATGGATAGGTCCCCAGTGTTTTCAGGCATGCAACTTTTCCTCAGATCAGCTGATTTTTTCTTTTTTTTACTTCCCATGTGTGCCATTAAGATTGAAAAACACTGTACAAAGTCTTGGAAAGATGTGAATTTCCTCTTTTTTGTGACTTTCCAGTTGCATGCCTGTGTTATACAATGGTTAAAATAATTCAGGTGCAGCAGCCAATTTCCAATTTTTCCTTTCAACTTATAGATCTTTTACAAGTTATGGAAATGCCCTCCCTCCTTCGATATTTGCAGTTTGAATATGAGTAGCCCATTGAGCAGATCCCAGCTCAACCAAGTGAATGTCACGTCAAGTGTAAGCCCTGTTACCATCCGTAGCTCAGTCAGTTTCATCGCATCACCTAGAGCATGCATCATACAGCATTTCCTGCAATGACTTCCCTTGATAATACAAATTTCTCACAGCCCCCCCCTCCCCCCAAGAAAGTCTTATCCTGCCTAGCTTTTTCCTCTTCGTTATTTGTTTCGCTCCTTTTTTCCCCCCTTACATCTAAACTCCATGGTTGCAAATCCGCCACAGGCTGTAGGAGAGATCCTGAAGTCGGTCAGTGTATCGGCGGTGCTGACCTGCATTTGTATTTGTATGACTCACAGCTTGCCTCGCTGATTCGTATCGTACATATATACACCAGAAATGACCAACGCTGAAAAAAAAATGCTCACCTAGAGGTTTTCCCCGAACTGCTAAATAAAGATTAGCCACGTTTTAGGTCAAGTAGTGACTGTGTATATCAAGCAACTATAAGAAAGTTATCCCACAATTTCTCAAAAGACTTGGTTTTACCTTCTCTGTATGAGATATTTTATTGCCTTGATACGTAGAAATTATCTTCCACTTGTACCATTCTAGTTAAACCTGCCTTACATTTCCCAATGATGTAATAGGCCTATAATTATGTTCGTTTTTCTGCTATTCCCTTTCCAGAGCGCTAGCGGCGCAGCTCCGAGTCCAATACCTTAAATCTCTCAATGAATGAGTATTATGATCTTTCTGCCGTTCTCATTCCAGGGCAATGCAGGTCTCAGTCCAATGCAGGTCTCAGTCCAATGCAGGTCTCAGTCCAATGCAGTACTGTGGATTTCTCAGTGATTTAACATACAATCCTCTTTCTTGCCATTCCCTTTCCAGAGCGGTGCAGATCCCAGTCCAATACGTATTTTCTGCCGTTCTCATTCCAGAGCGGTGCAGGTCCCAGTCCAATGCAGTACCCTTGATTTTTTTCAATGATTTAACATACAATCCTCTTTCTTGCCGTTCCCTTTCCAGAGCGGTGCAGCTCCCAGTCCAGTATTAGGTCAGATGCCCCCTAACGATGGGATGCCTCCCAGTGGTCCAATGCCTCCAGGCTTCTTTCAGGTAAGCTGGCCTCATCCTCATTGTCTCATCTCCCTCCTCATGTCTTGCATGGAATTGCCTTTTGATTTGGAGACAAAAAAATCCCGTTAGTTTTTTTTTTTTTCCAATTTTTTTTCTCACTGTTTGTGTTCATTTCCTTCATTGCAAAAAAAGAGAGACAGTTTTGTTATTTCTAAAAAAAACCCCAGTTTTGTTGTAGTTGAGTCCATCGCAAGTTCATCACAAGTTCAATGACACTCAAGTCACGAGTCTAGTCTCCTTTCCAGTCACAAGTAACTGCGGTGAACAATGACAAAGGAATGCTTTAATCACAGTTCATTTGAATAGCTAGTGACTTGACTGTGGACGGGATGACACGTGATGGACTGTTGATTAACTTGTGACTCAAATACAACGCTAGTTTTTACCAGTGGTGTATGATTGCTCGTCAAGGGGCAAGTTCGCGCAAGAACTATTGTTGACCAATGGTTAGCCATAGTTTGACTTAAGTTAGTCCGAACTCTGTCTAGTCAACGATGGTTAACTACACTAGTTAACTACACTAGTTGACTATTTGGAACCAGCCTACTGGGCCTGGTTGCATCGCTAGTAACCAACAGCCGCATTCATAACGTATAGCATGGAGCCAGGACCCAAAAGTTTTGCGATTACATTTTGACCAGTGTTTGACTAGAGACGTTCGCACGTTGCTATTAGTGCGCAGGCGTAAGGTACGTCACAAATCAACCACTAGTCGACTAATGGTCCTTGCCCGAACTTGCTCTTGGATTTAGTTCTTTGAAATCACTTAATTCCATTCCCGTATGCTTTTTGTAGTAATTTTTAGAGTCGGCAGCTCACATGCATGCACCACAAATTTAAGAATGCTTTCATTCTAAATGTCCATATATTCCAATTTTCAAAGTAAACATAAAAACGAAAGTTCAAGAAAACAAAAAAAGCTTTGTATCAACTCTACACTACTGGTTCTACAATTTGATGATTGTGTTTTGCATGAATTTTAGTTTGTGTGGGTGATTGTGGGTTTTGTGCATGTAATACTGCGAAGCCTTTTGAAATCCTACAGTTGGATTTTTAAAAAAGGAATTATGCTAATTGTTTTTCCCTGAAATATGAAAAAGAAAAATTGATCACAAAGGGCAGAAAAAAGAGAGGATAGCCAGAATATTACCGCCACATTTCCTCATAAATGTGTCGCTCGTCACCCCCCAAAAAATAAGACATCAGAAAGTCACTATCAGTCCAATTCTAAGCAGATACAGTGAATGCTTGTTTATTAAGGAGAATCAAATCACAGCTTTTTCATTTTGTGCCCAGTTTTTCCAGTTTTCACAGATTTCCTTGCCTTTTTTTTAATGGGAATAGCCAACCACAAACCAAAATCATTGGACTGTTTACAACCCTGTTTCTTCGTAAATTTCGTCAACTTGGCTTCACATTAGTATGAAAATAGTTTGAACTACCTCATTTCTGGGAAATATTGGCATTGCTATATATGCAGCGCATTTTGCCGAGCGATTTTTGGCATCAATCCATTATTTTGCCACAAACGGAAGGAATACACTAGATCCAGCAGCACTTTCAGTGACACTCAAGAGCGTCCTTGAGAAAAATGTGTGAATCATGAATGCGGAAGGCACACACGGAAGACACCAAATTTGACAAAGTCTGTGAAAGTGGGTGACCACTTTCGCATCTTCAAGACATTTCAAAACTCGGACTAGTGAATTTCTGATGTTTGCATTAAAAGAAGTCAAAACAGTGTTTTCTAACATCATCTCATGTGATGTGTACAAAGTGTATCACGTGTGCACCTCACAGGTTTGCAAAATGTATGAAATATTAAAACACATCAGTATGCATATATCGTTGGGTCTCCACTGCACTTTAAGTACCCTAGCATGCAGAAATACATGTTTAGCTGGTAAAATTATATTGAAAGGAACCTAGATGTAACGCAGCCTTTAAACTAGATCAGTTCTTGTTTGTTGTAGCATAATCAATACAACATCAAATTTCAACACACAAGTGAACAAAATTTGACAAGGTCTCTGAGAAAATTTCTAAAGCAATTTATCAGTGTAATGAAATCCTGATCTTGTCCTACTAAGTGAGGTAGCCAGTTAAAATTCGACCATCCCGGGTTTTTGTTTTGAGACACGAGCTGTAGCGCGGTTGAAACAGCATTGCGCAAATGTAGTGCATTAACAGTTAATGAACAAAGCCTCGCCGAGTGAAATTACCCACGCTGTTTAAATGTAAACCCTCGGTATTTATGATCCACGTAATCCATTACAATGGATGGCATTACTCGCAACATGTTCACACACACAAAAAGAAAACCACTGACCAAACCCAACCTAACCAAACCACACTGCCCCATGCCAACTAATCAATGCCCGCGAAACTACCCCAGCGCATCTCCTGGCCGCGCACTGCCATCCCTGACCAGGGGTATCCATGGCAACCGTGACTCAGCCTCCCGGCCCCAACGGCAGCAGTTCATCTGACGTAACCATGCTTTCTCAAAATACATTTTTTTTTTTTTTTTTTTTTTTTGGCTGGTGACCATCCTCGGTGCCTTATCATTCAGTATGATGTAGCATTATGCCTGAGTTGGTTTGCTGTGAACCATTTGGCCGCGTATTCCTTAGGTGCATAAGTAAGCATGACCAAATGAGAAACGAAACAAAAATAATAGCAAAAACTTTGGTATACCTTGTGCTCAGTCATTTGAAATTTGAAAACAAATTTGCCTTGTTTTGATATTTTTAACATTCTTTCAGAAATAATGAGCTGGCTAATTGTCATCCTGTGTTAGGAATCTTCTAAATTTGACAAACAAATAGCAACAAAAATTTGCATAAGCTCCAGCTTACATATTTTTCCCTGTCATTTTTGAAGGAAAATGCAATGCAAATTAAATATTTTAAATTTGACAGAAATTTTAAATTTGAAAGAGAAAAAATGAAGTACAGTTTGAAAATGACAGACAAGAATAGGATATTCCATTTGAAAATATGGGGGAGTGTTAAGTGAGGGACACATGGCACAGGCAAATGTTGTCACTTTAACCTGCTGCGATTAATGTTCAGTTTTGTTAAATGTACCTGAACGTTGGGTACATTTGTTGTGGTAAAAACCTAAAGCGTCGTGTTTCAATCTCGCATTCACTAGAAAAGGTCTGTCAGTTCAGGATTCACGCATACCTGCACATGCATACGTATACCTGTCCGATACATAACCTACATGCATACAATTGTTCTGTGTGATTCGTATTAACCAAACAACTGTAAATAAACTGGAAGGGAAAAAAAAGAGAGATGACAGTAATTGCATGCACCAATGATATTGGCAAGTTTCCAACAATTCAGTCAAACGTAGGCTCTACAGGCTGTGTATATCATGCATTTCCCTGCGATGGGGAATAAAGTTCAAGTCGTCTACTTGTCTGGCTGTTCACACACACATTGCGTGGCATTTCTGTCCACCAGCAACAACCCTTCATTGTACTTTTTTTTTTAAAGAGACATGTACGCGCAAATACATGCATGTGTATGGAGATCAACCTAATTATGAAAAATGTATTTTTCATTTTTGTGTGCGATCTTAACCAAGATGGTTTCTGTCACTCAAACCATGCTCATATGAATTTGGGTCATTCTATAAATTTGGGGTCCACTTTTCCCTTTTCCCTGTTACATCCATATATGACATCTACATAGTAAACGTATGATTTCATAATTTTTGATGCACTCTTTAATGCAGTCATCCTCCAAGAGTGATTATGAATAGCAAACTACCTACTACATGTAGTCGAGTGCTACCCAACAAATAAAACATCGTTTGAAGTCATTCTTAATGATACTTGAATGGCAAATTACAAAGTTCACAGGTAACAGGGACAGGAAAAACATCACACTTTGAGCCCTAAATTTATATAATGACCCATGTACATGAATATCAATTTGCACTTGAATGGTTCTGTTTCAAATGGCTAAACATCTCTCCAATCTCAAAGCCGCTTGTGTATTGTATAAATAAATGAATATAATGGGCAGAAACCAACAACATTTTGTAGAAATTGTGTGCGGTACATTGTAGAAAAAAACATGATGGGCATGTACAATGTACATGTAGTTACTTGTAGGGTGTGAAAACATGTAGTAGAAATAAAAATAAGATAAAAAAAAATACTCATTTTATTCTGAAAGATGAGTTTCCTTCAATAGTTAACAAAAAGTAATCTCTGGCAAAATGATGTATTCATAAAATATTTGTATCTGCAGAAACTTGTGATTCTTTGCTGCCTAATCTGTAAATATTTGATAGAGTTTTAGCCACGTCACAGTCATATTATTTATGGGACTCCACCCAGGCATTGTGCGCACACCTGTAAACACCTCAATTAAAGGCAGTCTATGAATAGAAAGTTATGTGGTCGAAAGTGAAAGCATTTTGGGGGAATAGACGGGGATATCCTTATTACACCTAAAATGCTAGACTGATCTGCATAATTTCTTTTTTTTTATAGATTGAATTAAAGGTGCACACCAGTTGTACTCATTTTTCGATTCATCGAGCTTCACACAAATGAGCTTTTGTGATTTTCACAATCTATGACTTCACATTGTCTGAAATGCATTCAGCATTGCAAATATCGTAAGTCACAGATTTATATTAAGCCAGTGTTCTTCAGAACAACATCTTTTCAGTTTGTCATGGTTGTAGAAGACCTGTATATTTTTGTATGAGGAGGATTCTCAACCACTGTTTTACATACTTGTACCAGTAGTTGTGTATAGATTTATAAGAAATGGTATTTTGGATTTGTTGAAGAAGATTGCCACGTTGGGAGTATCTACTTGCGTAGACAGTATCCAATGGAGAAAATTAAAAGTGTAATATTTAAAAAACAAAAGGTACAGGTTATCAAAATTTCATGGATTTGTAGTGACTACTAAAAAAACAAATGCTAAATTCCCCATCAACACCTCCCTGACACCTTTCCCAAGACCAAGACCTAACAAGCGTAACGTCACATTCTGTGAACCAACCACAATGCAGGGTTAATCGCAGCCTGCCTCCCTGCACACGAGCGTGCAAGTAAAGATTCCCCCTCTTGAGTCTTGACGCATTCTAATCATCGGCCAGTACCTCGGACAATGGACACGGAGTGGGATGGACATGGCACAAGCCTACCTACCTCTCCCCCCCCCCCCTCGTCTATCTTATCGCCTCTTGACCTTGAGAGAGGTGCTAGAAAAATTAAGTGGGGATCTCGTGCTTGAGTGAACTCGCAAGTTGGGGGAGTTTTATTTGCAAAAGTGTGATGACTCCCTTCACGCTTATTTTGCTTGATACATCTACAAGCATTTCAGTAGTACCAGAAAGACTTGCACTGAATTGTCGAAAAGAATTCAAATTGACAAGTAACTTGGGTTTAATGTTGCAGTATTTGATATCAGGACTTTTGGAACAATTGCTCTGTGTACTTTCTTACATCTCACAATTATTGGATGATTTTTGTTTGAACATGGAAATCTACGGTAGATGTGACAAAGGGAAGATGAATTCTTCAAAACATTATCAGTTTTTTAGAAAAAGAAAGAAAAGAACGCTGCCCTGTTAAGCACACTAACTCAGTTTTTGTCGTTTTTGTAATAAAATTTGGTGCTAGAATTTTTCCAGTTGACATCAAAAGTTGAGTCCAAGGTTCCTGTGCGAGCTTATCCGATAATCACCAGACAGTCAAGACAACCCAGGAGGTTTGTGCCCCATGTACATTGTAGGCCGGGACACATTTCTCCAAGGATTTCGCTCACCCGCGAAGTCAAATTCCCCCCTTCCTTGAACCCCTTTTCCTAATTGTGTTTACTCCTCTTCCGAAAGATTCATGCCATGAAAAAGTTTTACTTCTGGGTCTCTGAGCTCGATAGGATCACAAGGAACGATGGAATTTTTTTTTGCGTCAGGGACGTGTTAATTTTAATATTAGATTCTGCCCTTCACTAGTGTAGGTGTTAAACCTTGGACTGGCCTTGCGAAACTTTTCATATTTTTTTTTTGGGGGGGGGTGGGAGGGTGTAGAACTTTTAAACCTAAAAGATAGATGTTGCAATTTTCTATTAGCGTGGTATGTACCAAGTCTACTAGAATCTACTATCACATTGCTTTTGCAAATGTGATTGTTTAAAATTAGTTTTTGCTTTTCATGTTAAAGGATGGTTATTGTGGGGATTACAGTTAAAGTAAAGAGTTGGAAAGAACGTTGCAACCTGACGCTGCTTTTTTTCTTCATATATCATCCCAATGAAGGTCAGTCATTGCAAAAATGATGAAAAGACATGAATCTGGGACTGAGAAACATTTCCAGTTTTTGGTAGGAAATACTTTTAAAAACGTCTTGACTCTCCATAGACTTTGTACACAACCGCTGATGTAGCGTCAGGTTGCACCATTCTTTCCAAAGTGCTCGTGATCACATCACATTCACTTCTTATGAGTTGTGGATGATTTCTGGGGAATCAGACTTTGGCACCAATTTTTTTTTAAGCGAGGAAATACAAGATATTTCAAATGAGTTTTCTAATTACAAGCCTCTGGTACAAAAATGGTACAAGGTTTTAGAGAAATACGAGCCAAAACATGTTAAACAGCTGAAAATGTGAATAAGACTTAAGCTTTTCAGCAGGGAAGGAAAAGCCCTCAGTTATTGACAAAAATCCACCAGGTGGTGGTCTGGGAAGCCAGTCTAGGATTTGATCCCTGCCTTGGCCCCCATAGTTCCTTAGCCCACCGACACTGTGAGAGTTGTACTTGTACCAGTACCTCCTGCATCAAGAAGTGTGCCGAGGTAACCCGATCATTTGTTTCTCCCCGTGATCTCTGTCAGTTCGTTGCCCCCATGGCCCCAACAAAATAGTCCTTGGGGAGGAAATGTGGAATTTCCAATTTCTGTATGCATGTTCATGAGGTAGGCTGTGAGGATACCGTGAAAGTTTCAGTTTTGGAAGTTGGGGTTGGTGGACAACAGAGGGGGCTGTTTTGAAAACAGCACCACAGATGTAAACCTACATGTACATGTTTATACTTCAATTTGAGAACAGGCTTCAGCTCTCTCATTTTCTTCATTTAGCAGCTCGCTTATTCCTGCAAAATGAAGTAGATAACTTGAATAATATCTGCCACAATGTTGTGTTGTGGCAAAACTGAGGTGTGCTATGAGTGCACATGGAGATCATGTGCCTGGATTGTTTGTGTACAAAGCGGCAGCATTTATATATCCACAACGACATGGTCGCAAAACTTTGCCTACTTTAATTCTTACAAAAATCATGGGTGATCACATGCCTAACCCTAACCTTCCCAACTCCATCAAAATCCATTCCCCCTTTGGGGGATTTTGGCAGACAAGCCATCTGTACCAAGTCCATCAAAATCCACCTATAGTAGTGGTGGTCTTGTGGTGGATTTCAGCGGATTTGGTCCTGAAGCAATAATATGTGAAGCAGGGTCAGTGATGGATTTCGGTGGACTTGGTCCAGTCCTTAGTAGAAGACAGTAGGAGTTAGGGTTAATTAAAGAGGTTGTGAAATGCTCGAAGACATTTCCGTCATTTTTTGGGTATATGTAGCCTAAGGTGTGATGAAATAAAAACGACTATTGTTTCTGTCATAAAATGAGTACAAAAGGTACTTTTGAGAGCTGATTTTCAAGTCCTGTCATGCCTGTTTCGACCCGAACGTGCAATTTGTGTAAAAGTTGTCTTTGCAGCAAACAAAACACAGTAAAACGTGACGTAATAAACAGGACTCCCGATGCAGAGTAGCATAAACGAGTCCTGTTTATTACGTCACGATTTACTGTGTTTTGTTTGCTGCCCGCAACGACAACTTTTACACAAATTGCACGTTCGGGTCGAAACAGGACCTGAAAAATAGCTCTCAAAAGTACCTTTTGTACTCATTTTATGACAGAAACAATAGTCGTTTTTATTTCATCCCACCTTAGGCTACATATACCCAAAAAATGACGGAAATGTCTTCGAGCATTCCACAACCTCTTTAATGTCTGCACAACCAGCATATTATGCACACAATACCTTGAACAAGAGTTGGCTGATACTGTGAAGGGTGTTGTAAAAATAATATTAAAGCTGATGAATCTATTGGACGATTGGCTGACCTGCTTGAGTGAACATGTGGATTCAAGGTGTGTTAGGTGCATTGGCTTTTTTTACAGACAGATCGGAAGAGCGCAGCGAAGGTGTACATGTATGCTATATAGCATCCTGTGACAGTTTATGTAACGAACGCATGCTATATCCTGGCACAGTTCAAGTTACAAACTGGGATTGTGTGCTGTGCAACCTGTCCCACATAACAGCACTTACTAAACTTTCGACGCAAATTGCAACTCTGGTCGAATTTTTGTAAAAATAAAGCCCTGTCTTGCATCTGGACCTGTTTTTTTTGTGCCTGGACCTGAGAAATTTCAGCGCAAGTCCCAAAGTTAGTTTTATACGTATGCTCTCTAGTGGGAAAGGAACTTACAGTACTTATTTCCCAACTTTTTTTTTTTTTTTTTTTTACTCTTAACCGAAACTTTGAAGTTCGCTTCAAAACCTACATGTATGTCAACATGTAGGGATGTAAAACTTAAACACAGTTCCTCGTGACCGGGTGAAACCAGTTCAGGGCACCATAACCAAATAAGGACAACCGTGCCCCTCCTTCAACTTAGAATGGCGTCCATGTTTGAAAAACATGTTTACAGAATATCATACCTGTGCGTTTCCTCCCCAAAGACTCAGACATGGTTGTCAGCCCAACTTCCTTGTCGCCTGCGCTGCGCGGGAGTCCGCTGGGAGTAAATATCCTGCATACTGGATTTTTTTTTTTTTTATAATGATTTTTTTTTTTTTATGGGGGTTAGTTGATAATGTTTCTTGGGAGAGGCAGTTGTAGAAAGCCTTACTCGGAGCATGGTTGTATCAGGTTGGACAATCTATTTTGTGTGTGAGGAAGTTCCGAGGGTTTTGCACCCAGGTCAGCTCAGGCATGACCTATATTGGTTTACAAATCTAGGACAGGGTGGGATCCGGCAATGCAGGTGCAGTGGTTCTGAACGTAATTGTGAACATAAACAGGATTCTGGCAATGATGGTTTGAACCTCTATCGGCGTTGCTGTGCCTTGTGTTGTCTCGCGCAACTTACAAGGCAGTTTTCTGGATATATTTATGGGTTCGTTTGAATGGAAATTGCTCAGACACAGGAACAGTTGGACACAAGTACCCTTGTACGAAACGTATGGGCAGCTCGTGACTGCTGTCTGTTTTGTTGCATGTTTAGCCTTCCATTTTTAGTGCCACTTGTTAACATCTACATTCAAGGATGTTAATATTTCATACCTGAAATGTACTATTATTTTTTTCATTGTAAATTGTGAATTGTATTGGAACAAAATAAAGGTAATGAAAAGGATATTAAAAGAACAAAAACAAATACAAATGACAACTTCTCAAGTGATAAACAAATAATTGAAAATAGAATCAAAGCAACACTGTTCTTACCTGCAAGCTTCAGGTCGAACAAACTGTTGTCGGGTACTTCAGGTTCTGGGGTTTAGAGAAAAAAAAATGATTGAATTCGTTAAAATCAAATATGACATTTGAAGTCGGTCATTACTGTCAATGTTGTGGAGCCAAATATCCAAGCATCCAACATAGCATAACCTATAGACTTAGGCCTATAGACCATTATGTTGCAGCCATCTTGATTTTTTTCCCATTCAAATCAATGTAACCAAAGCAAGGCTGGAAGGAAAAATAGTCTGGTTCCTTTTTGCACAAAAAATTATCATTCAGTTCTGTTATTGGATACAGGGAACATGACTGAAATGGGGGCAGCTTGATAAAGGTCTATTGAGTTCTTGGCAGAACCTTTGAAATAGAGCGTGCTAACCACACTTGACATGCTATTATGCTATGGGAATAATACAATTGTTGAACGTATACCTGTTGCAAAATGCATTATGTCCGTACGTTCGCCTGTTGGATTACATTAACAGTCTAAAATATGCGGTTGTAAATGTTTGGTTGAAATCTGTGAAGGCTGGTAAAAATCATTGTTTTTAAGATTAATTTTTTGTTTAATTTGAACCAAAAATGCCAGATGTTTGCCCCAGAAAATATTTTGAATTACATTTAAAATAATGACAGTCTGAGCTGTGTTTTTTTCCAAACAAACACATTTTTTTTCGTCGGTTGATGATTCTGTGCTATCCTTTTCTTTGTAAAAAAAAAATGAGACATTAATTTGACAATTATTGAATTTAAAGAAACGTCAATCGTTCCAAAAATAAAGACAAAGCAGTAATGCAGAGAACCCAATCTCCCATTTGCATGAATTGTTTGCATGAAGATTTCAGAATTTGCATGGTTTGTTTTTGGTTTTTCTCTTTCTTTCATTTTGTGTGTGGTTGTTTGTGGCTTCCTGCATTGCATGCTCCTCCAATGTGTCTGCAACGTACATGAACATACTCCATCATCTTCATCGTTACCAACCAAATCCTCCCATCCCACCCCCTCCAAAAAACATCTTCATTGGGTAGAATCCCATGCGGCACTCACCCTCACACCAGAACCCTGGCCCCGGGGGACCCCCTGGGGGACCCCCTGGGTCACAGCCCTCACCCCACGCTCAGCATCATCACCACGGCAGTCCCATGATGCAACAGAACCAGGTGGGTCGTACCATTCTCACTGAAGGGGACAGCGTCAGTACCATTCTCACTGTGAAGGATGTGAAATAGAGTGCATTCTCATGTCATTTCTGCAACGTCTGATTTGGGAACAGTGTTTAAGCCCTAACTTGAATTGGAATTCATGTTTCCGTTTGAATTTTTTTTACAAATTTTTATTAGAGTATTTTGTGTTCAAGGTAATATATACAACATTCGCAAATTTCAGAAAACAAAACTACCAAAAAGTTATTGTGAAATACGTTACTTGACTATAAGAGAATAATAGTCCCAAGCGTCCTGTGAAATTGTGGCACCTGGTGTGCTGTCATGTTCAAGAAAAGTTGCATTTTTGTATCAATTTCCAACAATGGTCAGCCGACCATTGTTGGAAAAGAATGAGACACCAATACTGCCCCCAATTTTACCAAATTTAGTTAGTCCACATTTTGTTTGCAATGGGTAGCAAGCCAGCTATAGTCTGGTTCCCCGACCTGACAATTCCTGACGTCTAGAAATAGCTCCTTTTTATCTGAAGTAGGGTCAGGGAACCAGACTACAAGACCGGCATGTTTTTTTCTTGGTTTTTCCAGCAACTATGAACACAAAACTTGAAACAGGTCAGTGTAACAATATTTGCTGCAAAATACAAACCCCCAGATCCATTCATTTCTGAAAATTACAGCAAAAGCAAATGTTGTATGTTACCTTTAACGGTAATGCTCATTCCCTTAATGAAATTGCCATCTCCCGAAAGACCACTTTGTTCCAGCTGCATGGTTGTTGTAGTGTAGTCTGGCAAACAGTATTCCTACATATGCATGATAAGGGAAAACCTGTTTGCATGAGAGAAAAGTCTAATCAATGTTAGTAACAATTGTGTTTAACCTTCTGGCTTTAGTTGAACCACACACAAAGCCACAAACAGTCGTTATGAAATACAGGCTTCAAAACACTCCACAAATAGTAAAGATTAATTTCAACTGCTCAGCATGCAACAATATATTAGCTTGACATTAAGAGTTGTGGACACACGCGCCGCAATTCTCATTCACAGGCTGCACATAAAAATGGCTGCATCAATGGGCAAACTGGGAATGGTGAACAATAAAAGTTGATGATGTTGTTGATTAAAGCCAACAAAATAACAAAGTTGATTTATTGCACTATTTCAGTTGTTGCTAGGGTTCATTTGGTTTGGAATGGGGAAGATCGTTACATGCTGGCAATAATTTGATGTTCTTTCTAACGTTCCTTTTTTTTTTGGTTTGTATTCTTTTTTCAGCAGTTACCTCCTCATCACATGGATGGAAATCAAGTAAGTTGTGCCAATGACTGAAATTATTTGTGAAGAGCCCAAATATAAAGACACTTTAGTAACTCTTTTAAAGTGACACTTTAGTAGCCAGTGGAAAGCGATTGCTATCTTACTTCCCCCAAAAAACATGAATTACAGATTTAATTCATGCACCAACCTGGAGCAAGCGCCTCTCAAAAAAAAAAAAAAAATTTAATATACAGCAGTCAGCAGCAGAAAAGTCCAAAGCTCGAAATGCTTCATTCAGAAACAAAAATTGCGTTACCTGTGCCATTAATGCCCTTTAAAAAAAAATAACATGATACGGGCAGGTCTCAAGCAACATATTGTGATTTGAGGGGATCTGGACTGAAATTTGTAGCGAAAAGCACTTCAAAAGTTTACAAAGCGAGACAGCGCAGGGATGCCTTGTTTTGCTTTACCTTCCCACGCCGCGACCTGAGCCAACCCACACAGGTCAAGACGGCGACCTTTACAGTCTACTCCCACCTTGCCGAGTGCTTATATTTCATCTCTCGCGTTCTCCCCGGGGAATCTTTGTGTCCTCCCACTTCTGTAACTGGAGAATTCCTCCGCTTTTGTCTGTTGGGTGAGTCTTCTCCCGAATCAATGCCCTGCATACATAGATTGAGAAAGGTAGAATTATTGTGGGGGGTTTTGGAAGGTTCGAGCAAAATGACAGGTTTCTTGTTCTTTCCACCTCTCTCTCTCCCTCAACTTCTCACAGTTATCACCTCATCGGCTGGATATGAATCAGGTATCGTAACTAGGATTGCCCAAAACTTCTGAAACACCCCCCTCCCCCGCCCCCCAAAAAACCTTTAAAAAACTATGAAGAAATTGAAAACAAATCTTCAGAACTTGCAAGCCGATTCCAACTTAAACAAACAATAATAATAATAGTTGGTATTTGTAAAGTGCAGGTATCCACCAGGACTGGTGCTGAAGGTGCTACATCATTATTACCCTGCTCATTTGGCACATGAAACATTCCAAATACCATCTCAGCTCCCTGGGGAGTATACAGCTCGATGCTGCCATATTGGCGCAAAGCAGCTACATCAACCACACTAACCATCTCTGCCCTCACAGGTACCCATTTACTCCTAGGTGGAGAGAAGCAATGAGTGACAAAGTGCCTTGCCCAAGGGCACACCCACCATGACCCCTGGCTGGACTCTAACCCACAACCCGCAGCTTTACCCAAAGACCACGAATCCAGTGCCCTTAACCACGAGACCACAGCGCTAGTGATGATTGTGCCGTCATTGTGACCTTATAATCCAGCGGCAGCAAAGTGTTGTAAACTTAGAATGTATGAATATTCCCACACTTTAAATAAAAGCTTTAGCTCTCTTGTCTTGAAATTGCACTTTTCTCTAAATGTTTGCAGTATTCTTTATTTTCTGTGAGCTCCAAATATTCAAAAGTGTATAGATTGCCAACCAGTTATATTTTCTGCACTGAAGCAGAAAATTACCAGGGGAGGAAGATTCCTAAAAGTCCAATTGAGTGGGGGATAAGAAGTTCAACTTTTGATACGCTGATTTTTTTTTTTCCATCAGCCAAATTCTAATTGCCCTCGTTTAAAACAGTTTTCTTCCTTCACTTCCAGCTTTTATCTTGAGTTATGACTTTTTAGAACATCTCAGTCGCACTGCATTTTGTGATATGTTTCTTTGCTGCCGCACATCTCAATTGCCTTTTCAAAAGCACATCTCCAAGCTCATGAACTCCAACATGAATGGCAACAAGTGCTGTTGCTAAATGTAGGCTGTATTCTCTGATTCTGTACTTTTACGCAGTGAAACATCAGTCCCAAACATTGCTGTCGCCGAGTTAGAGTATAGACAAAGGCTCCTTGAGCCAAAAGCTACCTGTTAAACTTGCATTAAACTTGGAGCACATTGTCACATTCGCTTTACTCTTTGAACAAGATAGAAAGAGTGATATTTGTCCAATCAATTTCCTTACTTTAAAAAGTCTGGAGCCTCTTTTCACATCTTGAGCAGTCTTTCAAATGGGTGTGAATTTGTGACTTAGTCTAAGGGAGTTGTGTCTGTATGTAACAACCATCACGCAGCATTTTTAAAAAAATCCAAACTCCCCTGGCAATCTGAATAGGAACCTCATCGAATCCCTCAAAATCATGGACTGTGCAGGAAAGTGCGGCAAATTCTGTGTACTTTTTTTTGCAATTTAGTGCCCCGGCTCTACCTTTTATCAAGTTGCAAAATCCTTCAAATCCCTTCAAAACCTCTGAGGAATCATGGAGATACTAGGATTAGTGTGAAAGTTCTTTGCTGTGAAAGTAATTTGCTTCATACAATAGAAATAATCAGACATAAAGATAACAGGTTTGCCATGATGTTTTGATGATGTTTTCTCCTCTTTTTGCTTATTTTTCAGCCGTTCATGTCACCCCGCTACTCAGGCCCAAGAGGTGGTCCCGTCAGAATGCCAGGGAGTCAGGTGAGACGCACGGTGCGACACTCAAACATTCTTTCATTTTCTCCCCTCCCCCCAAACTTTCTTTTCCATCAATCTATTTACCAACAGTTTTTGACAATGCGCGTGAAGTCTGTCAGTAAAAACAAACACTCTCACAGTTATTATCTACATCAGCATAACTGCTGGAATGAGGAAATTGTGGTCTCCGTTCTCTTTGGGAGTTATTTGACGGGCAGTGACAGTGATTGACGGACGCCACTTTTCAGTGGGGGTTGTGACCCATTTTGGTTCAGTTTTGAGACTCACGATCAGAGGGTTAGAGGTTCAAATCTGGACATTCTGTTGTGTCCTTGGGCAAGCCCTTTTACCCCTACTTGCCTCTCTCCACCCATAGGTTCTGGCATTGGCTGGGGAGTAACCTGCGACTTGCACCACTTTCAGGGGGGAATAGAGTTTATTTCAGGGGTTTTTTTCACGCGAAATGCAAATTTGCAGATGTAGTGCCGTTCTAATGAGAAATGCCACATGCTGCCCATTCAGTGGGCACGCAGGAAAAATAGGTTAATCAATTTCAGATTATGAAAATCTGGGTATAGGAATATGATCATATTCTAGCTCTAGCCGACAATGTGCCCAGGCATTGTATGTAAATGTATGCTACATACCAGCACTATTAGTTACATGTACATGTACATGAACATGTATGCCTGTTAGGATTTTCTATTTTTTGACTTCCAGTTATATCATTTATTAACTTATAAGCTTGTCCATTCCAATGATTCAAATTTGAATTCAAATTCTTGGGAGAGTACACTTTGCCATTTTACGCTTTGCCAGTTGCATTGTTATGAATGTGGCCCAAAAGCAAGTGAAATGTAATTTCTGGTGAATGTGAACTACCCCCTCTGTTGACAGCAATGAGCAATGTCAGAATCCTCCTTCTGATGTGCAATGAGAATGCTGCCCTCTATTGACAAACAATTGATAAATCCTGTTATTGTACTTGTCTTATTCCCAATTTTGTTTAATGCAAATTTGTTTGAATTCTTCGCCAAAAGTTTGCCACGGAATGTTCGCCTGAGCCTGGTCTCCTCTAAAGGAAGACTCCTTTAAAACCAAATCCTTTATTTAATTTCCGTCAATTTCACGGTGATTTAAAATTGAAGTTTTCTTTCTGAGCCTGGAAATTCCAGATGTTCGGGTTTATATATATGCTGGCCAATGAACTATTTCATGCAACCATAGAATCTTTATGTTTATTGGATCATTCACAGACAGTCAAAAATTTCTTCCACTTTCCTTGCCATGTGTTTGTATACAGACTAGTTAAAAACAGTCGGATCACTTTCGTGTAAACACTGTGACCAGTCAAATTCCATCAACAGACAAAAGAGGTAACTGGTAGGTACAGCTGGCATATCAATCACCTCCAGTCAAAGCATGGTTATATCAAATTAACAAGGGAAATCTTGACTGTTAAAAAACAGTCACTTGATTGATTTTGACTGCTGTGATGGCGTAGCTGAATTTGCCAGCTAGAAAATGAGGGTTAAGGTATCTCAATGGGTAGTACTGCATGGACCGCATCGATGGAAAATTGCCGAGTTTTAGAAAGTTTCCTTAGCGGTGTCTGGATTTCGAAGGAAAATTGCTGAGTTTTAGAAAGTTTCCTTGTTGGTGTCTAGATTTTAATATTTATTTTTACCTGATGTTTATGCAGCCTCCACCCGGTGGTATCCCCAATTCACAAGGCATGATGCCCAACTCCATGGACCCAACGAGGCCGGGTAAGTCCTTCTCTCTCACTTCTGTATCGTAAAAAAAAAATAGGAGCAAAACCAAAATGACTTGAATCTTTAAACCCTCACCCTCCAGGGTATGTTTGCTAGAACCCTGCCAAACGTAGCAACGTGCAACACTTGTTTAAGTGACAAGCACTTGGCAGTCGCAGGTCTATGACAAGACCGTCACTAGTCATCCTGACTCAAGTCTGGTGACTAGCTGCCGAAACGGACAGTGGCCAAGGGCATTCCTGACAAGCGATTGGCTCTGTTGCAATCCTGGTTTTACACGCAAGGTATGCGGGATGTGTAGGATAACGTGTGTGAAACTGAAATTGTTCGTTCCTCGGTTTCATCTGAAAATTAAGTGGTAGATGTTTGTGAAATGAGGTCTCATATGAGACTGCGAATGATAAGTGTTGATCTATGGCGAGGTTGCCCGAGCGTGTTTAAAATGAAAGTATTCTAAGTGAAAACCGAATCTGCAGTTTTAGATTTGTCGTTGTTCCACTGCCTGAATGTTGACAATGTGGAATCGCTCCCTATGGTAACCCTGCTTCAAGGGTTGAATCCTGCCAAATCCATCAATATCAGATTGTGAGAAAAAAAACCTTGCTAGTGTGAATTCTTCTCAGTCTCAATCCAACAAGACACAGGCATACAACTTTTCCTCGGATCCGCTGATTTCCTCGTTTTTTTTTTCTTCTCATGAATGCTATTACAAATTGAAAAATGCTGTACAAAGTCTTGTGTGGTTTGGAATTTCTAGTTTTTACTAAATGCCAAGCTGCATTCCTGAAGACACCAACAGAAAGGTTCGAAGGTATTTTGGACGCAACTCATTTCAACTATACAAAACAGCATATCCCCACTGTAGAATATTGGATATCGCACAATTAAGGTTATAAGTTGCTTTTGATATTGCATTTGAATGCCTTTTAGATTTCATAGTTTAAGTTTTTTTCCTAAGTTTTGAAGCTCAGTTGCCTCTTCAGATGCATCAGCTTTCTAACATCTTAAAACATTCAACAACGTGTATGGTTTTGAAACCTATTTTAGTTGGGAGTTCATTTTTGCATTGTTGATTTTTGTTCTTTTTGTATGCGCATTTTTATTGTTTGTACAAGAGTTGATATGCTGGGCGAGTTCTTTGAGTTCTATTCTACGATAACGTTAAAAACACGTGTGGGGGTGTTTTGCGTTTTCCATGTAAATCAAAACACACATTTACGATACATCTGTGTTAGGAGTAGACGATCAAATATGACATTTTCAGTATTTTCCTCCTGGACTGAAGGTAGTCCCTTTACATGCATGCAATGTTTGAAAATTACGGAAACAACATGTGCAGACATGCAAATGTCGATGAATCATGCACAGATCGGATTGCATTTATCATGTGTTGTTTGCCCGGTATGGCCAAGTTTTCTTTAATGCGCTTACTTTTCGTTTTCATGAATTGCATGCTTTGCATACAACAAAAACAATCTTCCACGAAACATTTCTTTCGATTTGATTTCATTTTCAGAGCCTCTTGTCGGCGTCTCCTAAATGACATAAATCTCTTTTATTATTAATTCAAATGTATTTCTACTTCACATTTTGTTTTTCTTCGGAGTTTTTTTTCAAGTCAGATTATTCTTCAGCCTTTTATTTTAGTTTAATTAGATTGAGCCATTACTTCACCCTTCTTCCCAAAATTGATCTCTTTGGAATAAATATGTGGCTGTATGTAGGTGACGGCTTTTGGAACCCATTGATTTGTTGGTCTTAAATTTCATCCCATCGTCTGGGTTTAAAATTCGATCACTGAAGGCGTATAGGATTGAAAGAAGGTAATTGATGAAAAGTACTCCGATTCCAGCATGCCGGGATTGTACATTACGGGCCTTCCATTAAGGTGCGTGCACAGCTCAATCAAGACGTGCCACCTTGGGCCCGATTGTTCAATAGGTTGTCGCCTTCCTTGTGGACAATCTCCGGGTTGCTGAGGGATCCACGTACAGTATATTAAGAGATTATGCTCCGTTTGCATGACCTGCATCAGCCCACAGAGGGGGCTGTGACTCTCTACTGCTCTGCAGTTGCCCTTGCTTTTGTGCACATGTACTTGGCCAAATACTGCAGTCAAGTGTGTTGTGTGACTTTTTTTTCACGACATTGTCTGCAATCAACATTTATACATTTCTGGATACGTTTGTCCTTAAATGTAAAAATGAAACAGTAGTAGGTGGAAAAGACGCTTCCATTAAATAGAAGCTGCCTGTTAATGTAAGAGGAAACTTACCCTCGTGGATTGAAAGTTGACACCGACAGACTTTCATTTTCTGCAATAGTTGTCCGTCCTCAATACACATGATACGTGACATCTTTGTCGTGTGGAAGGCTCTCGTGAATGATTTCTAGTCATCAATCTGGGAGGATTGAGTAAAAGTATTTAAATCAAGCGAATTCAATCAGAATGCAAAGAAATTGTAAGGAAATATTTCAAAAAACAGGACACAGTTCATATGTCAACTGTTTTGTGTACCCTATAATCAACCTCGATTAGCAAAAACTGAAATCAAGATAACAGCACAGTTCTTTTGTTAAGACATTAATTATACTTTGATATGCTTTAGATTTAGGAGTGTCATGTATACATGTACACATTTATGGTTCAGCATTATGCAGTCGTTTGTCGTCTTTGGATGAGTAATTTGAAATGTCAGATTTACCTGTGAATGTAGATAAATATCTCCTCCGATGTTGATAGATTCCGCCACCCACTCTTTCCAGTCTTGTCCCGTATTCCCCAGCCCGTGTATCGTCTTCCCTCCCGATCCTCTGCCAGGTCTATCAGAGACGTCCGTGTCACACTAATTGGGAGCTCGCCTGTTGATAAATGCACCTGCCTGTGGTCAGACGTAATCATTTGTTTTTCGCCGGGGTTTTGCGTTGGCATCCCCATGCCAGCATCATCGACGTTGGATAAATTGGTGTCGGGCTTATTCACCCGGGGAAGATTATGTTAAAAAGTAAAAGAAATCAGGGAGAAACATCCATTCCCGCCGACATCGCCGGCATCAATATTGGTCACGATATCAGATCAAAAAGTGGGCCCTCAGACCCCTGTCAAAGTCTCGCAATCAAGAATTGTGCCGATTGGCATCAGAGAAATGATCCCGGCGCATCCAGCGGGTCGTGAGAAATTTGCATTGGAAATGTGAACCACAGGAAAAAAAGAAAAGGGAAAAAAAAATAAATAAATGTCGACTAATTGGATTGCTCTGGAATGGATCAAGAGATCTTGGGTTGCAAATTCATTACCGGACCTCATGAATACACGACATGCGGTGGATTGAAACATTAGGGCCTACCTGTTATACACCGATGTGACAGACGTACGCTTAATGTTAGCACATTCATTTTTAAAGTGAGATTCAAACGTTGAATTTTGTTCTGGTTTTACTATCACTAAATAATTTGCAGTTGGGAAGAAAAAAAAAGACTGCGAGGAAAAATCACTTCCATGAAGTCCCCGTTAGGAGGCCGTGCCCTAGCTCTACGTTAATCCGAAACATCTGCTTTAAAAAATGGAGCCGACAAATGATGGGCGCATTCAAATACTCTTTAACAGAGAGGTAAATATTACCGTTGATGGTTGCGTCTTGCTCTCTCTCTCCCCCCCTGCGGGATGTCTTCATCATCATCGGGACGATATTGATAAAAGCCGGTGAATTGTTAGGATGTCAGTTGTCACCTGTTGGGATTGATTCCATTCAGCAAGCACAGCCGAGCAGGAGAGAGATTCCTCCAGGCATTGGAAATTACGGAGAGAAAGACGTCGAGAGGAGCATCTCTGTCAAAAAAAGTAAATGCACGGGTCTGAATTGAAGAGAAAAAGATGAAAGCTGCAAGAGGATTTGGAGAATGTGTCAAGCAAGATGGATGTTTTCTGTGTTCAAGTTTTTATGCATCCCACGCATAGTTAGGAAATAATTGAATGTAGTCGTGGAAAAATTTCAAACTTAGTGTAGAGTCGTTAATAATAAAAACATGAAATGTTAAAAAAAAGAAAAAAAAGATGACTTTAGTTGGGAGATTTGACTGCTTGAGTTTTAATAATCCAATCAAGTGTGGTGTTGATTTATTGAACTGGTTAAAACTGAGATGACTTCCATATCATGTTGACATTTCTTTGATTGATCACAAACCCTGAAGAAACACAAACAACTCGGCCGCATACATGTATATACCCACTTGTAATCATGGACAACGTCACGTGTGCCTTACACCAATGTTTGCAGAGTCTGATTTGATAATCTAATTTTTTTTTTGGGGGGGAGCACTTGTTCCCCGATGGCGTTTGGGACAGCTTAAAAGGTTACTCCTTCGATCTCACAGGGCTGTTGGTTTCTGCCGGGGGTATTCTGCGGGATTCAGTAACGGACGCGGTAAATGGAGGGAACTACTCTAGCAGACATTTAATTATAGAAGATAAACGGGATAACCTTTTAACAATTCCGGAATCCGGGCACTCACTCGACCCCCCCTGGGCCTGGAATCTTGTTTCCAGTGTACGTACTTTTGAAAACAATCCAGACACAATTAGACGACGCACGTTTCTCCGGACTTCCACCTGCGCAGAAGGAAGGAGAGAGAGAAAAAAATAATAATAAAAAAACCTGAGAAATACAGAAAGGGAGAAAAATTGGAGTTGAAGGTATCGGTGGTATTATTTACGTGTACGTGTTATCGCAATGATAAATTCAGCTTCTGCAGAAGGCAAATATTTGTGTAAGATTCCGGCTTGAATAGCGCCGATAATATTGTGTTTTTACAGCATTATTTTGGTGTTGATTTTGCAAAGCAAGGAAGCTCTTGCAGGCCCTTTTTTTTCAACGATAAAGATATTAGTTTTCATACACGGTTTGCAGGAAAGGGGATGTTAATGTGAGAATATGCATACAAATGCAGCCTGCAGGTCGTTAGTCAGGCGAGGTGACCTGGATAAGTATAGTCTCAGTGTGATTCATTACACTAAGTGGGTCTTCACTTTTCGAATCATCCCTCCAAAAAATCCCCTCGAAATAAATTGCGCGTTTAAACCACTCAACGCAAACATTTATCCTCATTGCCAGTAACACACCGGTATGATACATCAGCAATTTTGCTATTGGTAAAAAAAAAAAAAAAAACACACCGCAACCGAAATCTGGCTTTCTTTAAGTGCCTGCCCTGGGTATGAAATTCAGGAAATTGAGTTATTGAAGAAGAGAGGAAATTTGACGCGGGAGTGGGGACAACTGTTAGTTTAGGGACTGGAGGAAATGGATTAATAAAGAAAGAAGGACTAGGCCGTTATTGTGATAGCGTTGAGCTATATATATGAGAGAGAAGGAGAGAGCGTGTGCGCATGTGGCAACATTGACCAGATGCCTGAAGGTAATTCAGGAATGTAGATTAGGGCCCTTGTAATGAATGAAAGACGATGGGCGAAGGAAAGAAAAAAAAAAAGCAATGGGGAATATTTATCATCTATGGGGAAAGACTATGGCCCCTTGTGCTGTCAACCGGGGAAATGCCCACAACCCAAGAATTTTATGCTCGGGGGGAAAACAACAAACGGGGAAATCTGGACACATGATCTGAAACAAATTTCTGGTACTGTGGGGAATTTTATAAAAATTGGTCGGCTAGAAATGGGATACCTTCATTTATAACTAATCCGACTCTTATGGCCCTCCAAAAAAAATAATGTGGAACAGATGGTGCCTGGTTATTATTGAGGTGTTTTTCATCGAAACTGACTCGAAAAACCTTCCGTGGCACTGTAATTTTCTTGAAACCGTGGTTTGTTTTACACTCCGTTCAGGATGAGCCAGTCGAAAAACTGTGAAGTATTTGCTGATTTTTTACTAAACCAAATGAAAAAAAGGAACAAAGAACTCCTTACTCCTTGAGTTGAGCAAAGACATTTTCATTGAAGATTAAATCGATTGATATGTTGTTTTTTTAAGACTCGGAACAGATGCAAAACATTCTTAACCCGTTTCACGCCTGATTTGCAAAAACAACCTCCGGCCATTTTAGTCCACCGAAATGAGACTGTATCGTATCCTTTGAGAGAGAGAGAGGTGGGGGGGGGGGGCGGAAAAAATGTATCACTAAAGTTACAACATGAGAAATCCAATTTAATCTCCTGACTTTCAGCCTTTGATGAAAAGCTATTTATCAACCGATATCCCCTTCTTTTTTTTTCCCCTCCTCTCCTTGGATTTGTATTAATGCAGAGCCCCCCGACAGCTTGTTGGGCCCAATCAAGATTTCATATTGTGATTAGAATCGGTAGCTGTCAGGTTAATTTCAGCGGCTTTGTAGTCAATGTCAGGCAGGGCTTGAATTTCCTTCCTTCTTTGAGGGGGAATCGGCAGGAGAGTTTGGAGGCACAGGTGTAAGGGGCAAGGTGCATTTTGAATAGAGGTTTTGAAGAAGTGGATAGCATAACCTCATAGAGGGAGATGGTTCTGCCATCATGCTAGTCAGTTTTAACCATAGATTGTTTCAAATGAGTTTCCTTATCGATTCACACAATAGATTACCTACATGCACTTTATAAACCAGCCACAAACAGGCATGATTCTGTTAACATGTACATGAAATTCTGCACTTTTTTTTTACCTTACATATTTTCTAAAGGAACCTGAGACAGTAGGCATATCCTTGATCAGATTCATCTGATACTTAGTGATTGCAAATTATGTCTAATTGAGGAGAAATCTGGGGGTTTTTTGGTACAACTCAAATTAATACGCTTTCAGTGCCCTTCATCAGAAGACAGAGCATTCTTTTTGTTATTACTAGAAACACATGTAATTAAACTAAAACTCTTAAACCATCTTGTGCATACTTAAATAAATTTATCTCTAGTTTTTTTCCTGTGCCTTCTTCCGCCATTTTTCATGTACAAAGCTCAGCGTCCACGTTTTTATCCATGCCTCTTAATAGTATACTATCTATCAAGCCCTCAATCAGTATAGAGTCTATATTATTTCGCCACTCTGACACCCCAGATTAAAGGATTGAAAGAGACTTAGCCGGTCGGGGATGAAATAAATAAATACAAAAAAAGCCGCTGAGATTTAGAATTGAGATATTTGAGTACAGTTGGGTCAAGTTAGTTTAATGGGATTTTTTCCCTCTTTTTTTTATTCATCAGTAATGGGATTTTCTCTTGAGCCTTGAAGTAATTTTCTAAGGTTCTTGAAGCCGCCACTGCCAATTTCATAATGACTTTTATGATAATTTATCTTTGTAGTTCTGGATGATGTTTTTTTTTTTTAGCAACAGGACAAACAAAGTTACATGTAAGTTATGCCAACTGGCGATTTTGACATTTTATTGCATGCATTTAAAGCGTACATGTACTGTACATTCTCAATTGGCAGTGAATTTTGATTCGTCCTCTTAGGTACTTTCAAGGTATTACAAAATCTGGCCTTCAGATTACATTGCATTATCCCTACGTTGATGTACAGTTGAGCATGC
The DNA here is from genome assembly GCF_015706575.1 of Patiria miniata. Taxonomy (NCBI): domain Eukaryota; kingdom Metazoa; phylum Echinodermata; class Asteroidea; order Valvatida; family Asterinidae; genus Patiria; species Patiria miniata. The sequence continues at coordinate 27,972,235 of NW_024037069.1, read as the reverse complement.
AAACCGTAGGTCAAGACCCCCCCCCCCCCCCATTTTGCCTTTGAATAATTTCCGGACCCTTTTCTTGAAAATTACTCCGTTTCTTAACCAGCACAACGGAAAACTGCTTGTGTATGCAAGCCCCCACACTGACCCAATAAAAAGCCGTCCAGTGTAGTGCCGGCAATATTACGGTTCACTCCAAACCCAAGTCCCCACTCAGCTCAAATGTATGCAACTCAAAAAAATTCACTCTACTCTACTCTACGGCCAGGGCGCCCAAGACCTGATATCCGATCCCTCCACATTAACGATATTACTTTAATGGCATCCACATTAACTTGTAATTTACTTGGCCCCATTTTCCAGGCTGGCCTGGTCCGCCCTACTTTATATTACACCGGATTGGGGCTGATCAATAAATTGAATTTGGCGGGGCCCCACATTTTCACCTTCTCTGGTTCCAAAGGTCCAAGGCTTTCTCTCATTAGACAAAAGGAAACTGGCTGATTTTTCTAAAAAGCATCATTTATGCCTGGTTTCTCCGAGAGTGGGTGGGTCATATCGCTCATTTTCGGTTGAGCGTTGTGTGTTTAACCCCTTTGGAGACACACATAAATATATCCTGGTTTTCTCACCGGTAATTAAGGAGGCCGGAACTTGCCAAACCCCCTCCAATTAATCAGGTTATCGTACCAGTTTGAAATGTTGCCAACCAGGGAGAAATAGATTGATTTATAGTGGTGCCATCTTAAACATTGATTTCCAGAGTGGGGAAGGGTGTCACGTCTGTCGCCACTCCAATTATGGGTTCATTTTACATATTTTTTTTAAGGCCGTGTGTGCAGTGGAAGCATGGAAGAGGTAGTGGTTCAGCAACTCACCTTAACAAATAGGAGAGAAAAATGTGGGTCGTTCACAAAAGAAAAGAAAGAGGGAACGTTGTGATATTATTTCGGAAAATGCTTGTTGTTGAAGACCATCACTTATTGTACTTTGCCATTTTTAATTGAATATTGGAAAAAAATTAATGAACTGCATTGAACTAAAGAATACGCAATTGTACTTTGTAATTTGTTTTGTTTAGAAACACATTATACAGGGTGCCCCCCCCCAAAAAAACCAGAACAGGATACTTCCACTGCCTTGACTCAAACCACCTGTACCAATGGATGGAGAATCTTTTCAGAAGAAATATGATACCAAGATCTCCCGATTCGCTCCAGTAGTTTTTGCTGCAGAGCCTATTTTGTGAAGCACACATCTTTCATGTGGGTGTTGTTACATAACAAATTATCCCTCTATCCAATTAAGTCATATTCACAGACACGGTTTTAGAAGTTCATTGGGACAAAAATGACTCCCGACTTTGTTTCACAAAATAGGCTCTAGAACAAAAACTGCTGGACCGAATCGGGCGATCTTGGTATCCGTTTTCTTTTAACAGAATTCCCCATGCATTGATTTAGGTTGTTTGAGTCTGAGGTAGCGGAAGTACGCCGTTTCGCCTTTCGGTTTTTTTTTTTTGGCCCACCCTGTATATGAATATAGAAACACAAAAGTTAGCCGTCCTTGTAGTGATCATACATGCGACACATGAATGTACATAAACTAGTATCAAGTGTCTATTCCATGATCTGCACTTGCAGGTATAATTGCTATATAGAAAAGGCAAGTGGGATAGTCGTGTGAGGAAACTGTGTCTTTTCTTGTACAATTAGCTTCAGATTTTAGGGAATGCAAATATATTATACACAGTACACACAAATTCACATGTGCATGTACATTATAAGCTATCTGGTGCATAGTTTGGGCAGGTTTTAACCATATGTTAATTTATGCGGCAAAGTATGTTTTCTTTCATGCCGTTCCACGACACAATGTTGCGTTGTGTCGCAGGAATGAGATAAATCAATTTGAACAGTATCCTGATTGGATTAAACGCAATTTTAGAGTCTTTCATATTGCTCGGAAGTCACATAATTCAACGTCACCTCCAAGCAATGGTCTCGAAATTCACTCACGTGAATGCGGTGCTGTTTCCAAAAGGTTGCCCATCTGAAGCCCAGGGCTGCTTTCTCAAATGGTGAGGAAAAAAACACACCCCCCCCCAAAAAAAAGGAGAAAACTATAATAAACAATTTTGATAAATTTCACAGTAGAGGAATCTGATCCAAAGCCTTTTAAACACATCACGGAATTGTTTGCTGCTGGCATGCACTCTAAATCCAGTGCTATAAGTGAATCATATCTGACCCATTACTGTAGCCTGCTGTGTCGGTTATGGTTTCAGGGGGTCGTATTCTGGAACAATTTTTATCAAAACATCCGCTCTCTGTCGTTTTTTTTTTTCCCCCAACCAGTCCGACAGCTGTTGCAGCCCGCAGGTGAGGAGAGATCTCGCTCATTTGTTGACTGAGCAGTCAGGAGAAAAAGAACTGTGGATATCGATATTAATTTTTCCCCTCAGGGAGACTGAAGTTTCTAAAAATTCTAGCATGAGAAGATTTGGTTTGGCGCAAAGTAGAACAGAAAAGCTGGGTTATAATTCACTCCAATGCATAAATCGATGTGATGAAAACATTTGGGGGGAAATTTGCCATAGTACAAATGTCATCAACTTTTACAAAAAAAATATACATGACCACTGTCAGTTACCATGATGTCATAAATTGTTTATATGCCAAACTTTTTGCCACTTTGTTCCTCGCTACTCCGGTAGTAGCTTACATCTTAAGTTCTATTGTGAATACTGGAATTATTATTTTAAATTTTTTTTTATTTTTTTTTTTACATAAGTTGCATATCTAGTGCAAAACACACTTTCTTTTGTGCATAATAGCCAACTACTCTCTTTTGAGCAGGAACCACCCGTTTAGACACATGCATGTGCATTTACGTATTTTTACGTTTATTTACATTCATGTTCACATACAGATGTAACGCTGCTCGTGCAAGCACTCCCTATTAAATGTTTGTCCCATGTTGGATGGCTAAATCAGACACAAACTTAACTATAATTGTACCCAGTGATTAAATGTCTTTACAGTCAAACAGCATTTTTATTTCCGGGAAAAGATTCTACATACTATAGCCTCTTTTACCTACTGTAAGCTCAAGCCTAATTTAGTATCTTGTGGGTCATTTATTGTGAGGCAGATCAGTAAGCCTTCAGTTTGCGACACAGCAGGATTGGTTGTTAGGCTGCTCAAGAATGCCAACAAATTACCAGCACTGCGCCGGTACCCCCCACTCACGGTGCCAACTTTTCAAATTTACAGCTCTGTGTTCATACGTGTAAAGCTTCAGGCCATTCTGAATACAGAACTCCATGACTCAGGAGTTGCAATTGGTCACACTGTTAAAAGTTCATCCCCATTAACGAGTGCCAATAAAGAAACAGAAAAGACACTGTCACACCCGAGTTATTTTTGGGATTTATCCTGTCCTGTGGCCTATAGAATTTCCCTCTAAAGATCTCCACGGAGGTGGTATTTTAAACCCGGAACACCCTTGTATCCATACACGTGATGGCTCTCTGCTTTAGACCTTAATTACCAATTAAACGGGACATGTTGGGCCGATGATTAGACGCTTGTCACACCAGGCTAGCATTTCAGCCCGATTGGTGGTATGGGTTGGCCTTTGAATTGGATTTAGTCCGTTCAGAATGCCAGTCAATAACTGATGTTAACAAGAGTCGCATGTAATTTTAGGGGTTTAACGAGTGAAACACGTACTCCCCCTGGAATTTTTTTCAATGTGGGAAGTAAGGTTAACCTGAAATAACGCTGGCGAAATTTAAAAATAACATGGCTGGTCCCTTTAACATGGAACATGGCAGTGAAAACAAAAATCTTCATTGAACTTTCGAAAGTGCATTTAGCACCAGTAAGCCCAGATTATAATTTTAAATGGATTATCTTGGAAAAACAAAACGTCAAGAGAAAAACAAATAAATGCTTAAAAAGTTGATTTAGAGGGATAATTATTTACAGTTTATTTTTTTTGGGGGGGGGGGGAGTACATACAGTACATACATTTTGTAAACGAGTTTTCGTAGAAACTGGAGTAGGGAAGGGATGTTGCAATTCATCGTGATAGATGATTGTTTTCACACCCACACCCATCAAGGAGTTTATTTGGACAGGGAAAACGTAATTGTAAACTTCCCATCAATTGTGTTTCCAATTACTTTGGAGGGAGAACATTTATTACTTTTCTATTGGACAGGCTGTGAGAGCACATTTACTGGCATGTTGCCAACCTCCTTCTGATGGCTTTTTTGCGAAGTCCATTACAAAAATTAATCGAGGGGAAAAACTGTGAGGAGATGTAACTTTGAATATTAGATTTTTTTCTTGCTGATCTAATTTTAGGAGAGCTGTTTTTTTCAGCACCGACTCTGATAGTTGATGAAAACTACATTTGTAATTCACATGCTTGCTAGGGTGGGATTCGAACCCTAAACTTCCTGCCTGTTTGTGCAGGAGAGTGGTTCAGACGTCTACACCAGTACGCACGAGGTCATGGGTTCGAGTCCCAATGCAGCAAGCTGCTGAGTTTCTCTCTGCGACAGCTTTTTAAGTGTACCATAAAGTTGCGTTGGTGAAGGGCAGAACCCCAATATGAAAATTCCTTGGAAGGGGAGAGGTTGACTAAACCCAGGAAATTTCCTCAAGATGTCCGCCCCGACGGGCAGGAATTAAAACAGAAGTTATTAACTGGTTCTCCAGGGTATCTTTGGGTTTCACGATCAAAATCATTGCCAGGCAACACAAGGAAATGACTGCAAAGCTTTCCTCAATATCGGAATTGTCTCGATAATGACGTCCTGATCATTTCAAGATGGGGCAGACCTTACCAAATAGAACGCTCTTTGTCATTTTGCTGTCGTTACTTCAGCGATTATCAAAAGAGAATTCAGTGTTTGATGAAATGAATGTTCAACGGGAAGTTCATTTGATGAAATGAATATTCAAAAGAGGCTATGTTCAATGGCAGTGAGATTGCAAGAGATCTGTGAGCAAGCCGAGTAAAAAAAATCATAGTTAATTTCATCATGACAGCAATGTAATTGGCTTTTGATGAATGTGGGTCATCATCCATCAATCTCGTAATTGTTTTTTTTTTAAATTGTATTTTTGATAAATGCCATTTGCCATTACAAAAACATAAACTTGATGCACTCTGGAATCCCTATAATCTGAAACCCTAGCTCGGAGAAAATCATCTTTAATGACATTTCCAAGACAAATTTTATTAGCCAAAACCAGGTGTCGGCCCGACGTTATTTATGAGGAAAAGAAAATGCAGGGCATAAATTTGGATTGTTTATCGTTTTTTGGGGGGCAGGTGTGGTTGTAAAGTTGAAACCGGAGCAGCGACCCTCAGCCTTTGGGGCTGTAAATTCAGGGGATTTGTTTTGTCTTGTTCATTACTGCACAAGTTGTTCTTTTTGTTTTCAACTGGGTTGACTTAGGAGTTGACTTGTAATTTGTCTAAATAATTGGGTGTCAAGTTATGTGTATATGTATCCTTGGACCCCTGATGTCATGGTTTAATCTTGGAACACAGACTTGCCAGTAATGCAATTGTGACCTGTTTCTGCAGAATGAGAGTATAAGATAAAGATGTCATTAACTACTGACCCCTTCTATTTCTCATTTCTTGTTTTAGCTGCGGGATAGCCGCTCAACAAATCATCATGTCTCTTCGTTAGTCCATTAGTTATAGTTAGTTAGTTGATAACAAACGTTGACATTGTCTATTGCTCCCCACATATTTTGACCGATTTCAACCAAACTTTGTCAAAAGTATCAGTAGCCCAGCCCCAACATGTCACATGACCAACCTGGGGTCACCAACCTGGGGTCACTGTGGTCAAAAATCTGATTTTATTTTACTCAAAATTCTCCTGCTCCCAGAAATTACATGGCACAATCACGCGACTCGTGCATGAACGCGAATTTGTTGGCCTGCAGCCTCCGAGATATGTCCGATCGAGCTTGTCAATGCTACTGTTAAACTTTGGCATGTTGTGATGACTATTAAATTAGTCGCAGTAAGTTAATTCAGCTTTCTTTTTTTTTTTTTTAAGTTGAATTCAACAAAAAGCAATGCAACAGTACATGGGAGTTGTATCCCTAGGCATCACTAGCACGGAGTTACATGTGTTAGTCATCCAGACTCGCATATTTGTCTGCACAAGATAGATGATCAATACACAGAATATTGCAGTTATTAAAAAAATACCTTACCTCAGATGAAAGCCCCTGTAAAATCCTCATGAGTAGCTCACAGTCCCCACAGCTACAGCAGAACTTCAAACTATTTCTCTCTGCAAAACACAAAACACACTGATGTTGAATTGAAACATCCACCAGCCAGCGATGGTAAATACAGGCACACGCTGTCACATGCACACACTCGCTAGTGACTGCTGAAACCATCCTGTCGGCAATTGCCACATTTTTAGTGCTTCCCGTGATTGATGAGCCGATAGAAATTTCAATTTAATAGTGTCTAGGGGCCGGGTTTCCCTCAGCATGCAACTTGCAAGGGGCCACCTCTCTTTTTCTTTTCTTCCTGACTTGTTTCCGGGTCCCGTTTGAATAATTGGTTTTTAGAAATCCTGAATGTGCATTGTTGGTCGAAAGGGGGGGGGGGGGAGGGGGGGATGGGTAACCTTCTCAACCTTTCCGTGATTGGGAAAGTGACTGGTTTGCGACGAGCGACGAGAAAAATGTAATCTCTTTTCGCAATCTGTGCAGACATCGGAGCACGAACCCATGTCAAGTTAAGCCACGGCGAGCGTCACTCACTGGGAATGGACTGAGCATTTTGTAATTCTCTCCTTTTGAATTTCGATTTGTGGTGGTGAGGAGATGGATACGCTTCACTGATAGATTTCATTAGCTTAACAAAATCAGATTATTATTTTTTTTAGTTGCAAATAAGAATAAGTAAGAAGCACCGATGCATGGCTGGCACATTTGAAATAATTTTCTCTCCGTAATTTTAGTGACAACTCACGCATACTTTGGTGATGTGAAGAATGTATGTACAGCAGAAATGTTTGAGGATATGGGGCTCAGCAATTTTGCAGGTAACCCAAAACACTTAATTTAACTTTGATGAATGCATGTACATGTATGTCAAAACAACCATTGCTTTGGGTGAGTAGTGCAAACACATGCACAGCTCTTCTTCATGTACTATTAAGTGTATCCAATCCAATAAGCCAGACGTTTAATTGAATTGAGAATAATGCGCATTGTGTGCTTACCATTCTTGAAGCATATCATCCAGTCGTTTCAAAGTTGTGCACATGTAAATGCAGGGCCTTGTACTATTCCACCGTTCATACAGTCCTTTTGTCCGACATGAATGTCTCCAACTGTACTTGTAGTACACCAGGTGGATTTCATCGACGGGGGACATTGTTGCAGGCTCAATAATGACACTCCTGATGGATCTCCGTCATCTAAGAAATTGCCCTAATCCTTCCAATCTTGAGACCGCTCCACCAGAACCTTTCAAGTTGAAATCCCTAGCCTTGTGGGTAATATGCAAGGTGCACTTAGAAGGTAACAATGGGTCTTGTCGCGCAGGAACACGTGAGTCATCTGCAGGAGAGCGATATATCGCATTTACAATTCCATTTCGTTGTTGCCACGCGTCTCCATGGCAATCGTGAAATGCCATCTCCAGTGAGGTTTTTTCGAGGGGAAATTGGCGAGAATTGAATATATTGCTGGTCTAATTGGTGTGGCGATATTAAATGTCCTGTTTGTTGTGTGACTTTGCCGGACCGCTGGTTGCTGAGCTGCCGTGCAAGGAGTGATGTCCATGTCCAAGGTGGAGCTTGCTGCTTCGCTGGTTTTAAGATAATTTCCACTGATATCCAGATATGCACACGCAGTTGTAGAAAGCCTTTTCTGAGTTGTTTGTCACAAAATCAGAAGAACAGAGCAAGTAAATGTTTTGACTTCTCACCATGCTGAATGTGTTTACTTTTATCCATGGTTCCACAGGCCTTTCACCCCTTTTTGTTTTTGAAGATCCGTCTGACATTTGACAAAACCAATTTTCCGTTTGCCATGCAACGTACACACTCTTCCATCTCATGAATGGTATCCCAATTGACCTATCACGGTAGAATCGCTTCAATGCAGCTTGTGAAATATTGTCCACTTACATGATGTACAAGTGGACGGGGAACACGCAAAATCTGAGACAAACAAAATTCAGTGATCACAAACTCCATAGGGTTGTCTAAGGGGCGTGGCTAACTCGCAAACGGCGATAGGTCAATTGGAGAAGTTCTGACCATCTGAAGCTTGTGTAGAACCAACAGAGCTGCAGTTAAAGTAGCCAACGCAGTGTATAACTGAGGTGGCAGTAAAACTCCTCGAAAAAAGGCTCCATAATCAACGAGCGTGTCTTGTGTTTACAGCTTCTTGTTTAATGCCGTGCCCATTCCTATCTTAATGCCACTCGCCGTGAAGTGCACTCACTTTACATTACACTCTGGTCCATTTGGAGAAAGGTCACCGGCAGGTCGCTGCGGGTTCTCTAACTTCCATTTTTGTGGCTTGGGTGTTGGGAATCACTGAGTGGGGCTTGATGATACATTGATGGTTCTCACTGCCCAGTCCTGTTATGGTGATCCTGCTTGGAGAAGAAAAGAAATCCCTCCTATCATGGGATGTAATTTGAAGGCGATGACAGTGGTAAAACTGGACAAATTGAGCCACAGTTACAACTCTCTCGCACCTGTAAATGGCAGGCTTTGTATTTTCCCAAAAGTGGTCAAGCTGCTTGATATTACGCAGGTCTTTCTCCAAGGTTGTGGGTCTTAACATATATCCACGTGAACCTGCCCAGCAGTGTGATGAAAACTGGTTTATCCCAGCTTTTCACCAGTGGGTGCAGTCGTATTATGATGTTGAATTTTGATGCATTTTCCAAAACCTGAATTATGGTGGTGAGTGACAGGCACTGGAACTTACAACAGCTTGAAGGAAAGTTACAAAAGAAGTTGATTCATTGTAAAAGTTGTACAGACGATTGCTGGACGTTTACTAGAGGTTTGCCCACTTGTAGCTCTGAAGCACTGGAAACTTGTATCATGCAGTACCAAGTTGTTTGTAAGCTCAGTCATCTGCAAAAATAAAACAAACTAAGTGAAAAACTAAGCAGTAAACATATCAATAGATGTGGAAATTTCTGTCAAGGGTGGCAACGTCATGGATCTACTGGGCACAGAAACTTCTCGAGCACAGACAAATATTTCCTATTAGCATAGAAAACATTTGCTAAGCCAGAACGGGTTACCAACCAAATTTGACATAGACGTGCATGTAAATTGCTTGAGACTGGCTCCCTGCGGACACGTGCTTAGCACCAAACTTTGCTTGTTATTTTTCACTTGTCAGCAGCAACTGGGCCCCTGTTGGTGGCAAGCCACCCACAACATCACACAGCCCTGATTACAGTCCACTACGACCAGAAGGGCTCAAAATAAATGCCCTATCAAAGAAAAGGATTCCAGTACAACACTCTGTGTGTGAAGGTGTCACAGCTTGACATTCTGTGAAAAAGACCTATCCAACCTTAATCAGCCAGTGTGTAAAAAAAAGCAGTCTGCTCGTTCAGATTGAAAAGCAGTTGCATTGAATAGCACAGAATCGATTAGCTTGAACAATTTCCAGCTTGGAAATAAACGGTCTGTCCATGCTTGCCTGTGTGTGGCTATAGAGCATTTTTCAAACACCTAATCAGAGAGAGAGAGATCTTTTTGAGAGAGGGAAATGATGCTCAGAGGCAGCGCCTTGGAGCATTTGGCCCGACGGATTCTAAAGTCTTTTTTTCTTCTTCTTCTCATCGTCTGAGTCGTTGGTTAAAGGCTCTGGCTTGAAGGTGGGAAACGGAGGGGTTAATGGAATGAAATTAATCACAATGAAAGCAGCTGTCCCTTCAAATGTGGAAGGAAAATAAACTGCCGGACTTTTAAGTGCAGTGTGTTGGTAGTAAACATGATGTATGGCCTGGCATGTTGGGATTGGGTGATAGATAGTGTCACCAGAAAACGTGTCGTGAATATTCATGATTTCATCTGAAGTTGCATGTGTTCTGATTTGTTGTTAGGATTGGAAGATTTGTAGTTTATGTCATTAAGGTGTCGTGAATATTCATGATTGCATCTGAAGAGGTTTTTGCATGCGTGTATGTATCTTGGTTTGATTGGGTAAAGATTGTGCTTTTCTAACATCTCATGAATATTCGTGGTTTATTTTGCATACTTTGATTGTGGTTGGTGCATTGTATATGGTGGTATAACTGCAGATGCAAAACGTTGCAGTTTTCATTGGCAGGTAAACTGTGTCATTATATTTCAGGGCAGGACAGCTAGATCCTGACAAAAAAAATATAATTAAATTGTCTAGTTGACAGATGATGTAATGTATCTGTGGGGTTGTTATCTGAGCACGACAACTGTGTGACAGGAATATATGGGTCATTCAAATAATGACATTAAAAAGTCATAAATCAGGCCAAGTAATCAAAAATATCAGTTTATCGTCCAGGTTCCTTCAAAAAGAGGAGGATGAGGGGCTTTATAAGTTTGTTTTTTATTTTTTCCAAGATGGCCACCATGTATTTAAATTCAAAATAGCCACCGACTTTTCAGTTCAAAATGACATTGAGTTTTTTTTATCAGCTATCCTACTAGTAATAAAGAGTAAGTAGCGTCAAAATATTGAAGTTAAACAATGTTCTATGTATTTTACCCAATTTACAATGTATGCATGTTTTACGCAGGCCAAAAATAGCATTTTGAGGTGAGAAAAAATATTTAAAAAATTATTAAAAAAGTAAAAGGATGCTGCATCAAAAAAAGGATGCGGGCGGGGACGATCAACTGGTTAATTTTATTACTTGGCCTAATGTGTGCGCCACGTTGAAATTCAGCATAAATGCATTTTCTTCCCCTTTGGAAAGGGTATTTGGGTCGTTCCATACATTTGGGGTCCAAACGTGTGACCATTTTGTTTGTGTCCTTGTTACACCTGACCTGTGTAATTTGCCATGCAAGTATCATTCAAATTGACTTCAAACTATTTTTTTATGTGTTTGGCAGGCACTTTTGCTCTACATAATCCCTGTTGGAGATAGACTTAGGGGCAATTCCACGGTTACTCACGTTACATTTTTGATGTATTTTTGAGTTTCCTTGGGCTGTAATTACCTCACTGAAAAGGTTTAATAACTGTTATCCTCATGGTAGATAGAGTAGACCTAGACCTACCTAAGCACCAAAGATGACATCCAGAAAAATGTGTTATGTATGATAAACAAGACACACAAAATTGGTTACTCACTTTACGAAAATGTAACGTGAGTAACCGTGGAATTGCCCAAAGGCATTATTAAAGAATGTGTCCTGAATCACAAAATGTTATACATGCCAGATGTCAATTTGTAACAGGGACACAAAAAATTGGACCACGTATTTATGGAATGACCTAATTGTAATGCATGTTTCGTTTCTCAATGGGGTATCACACACTTTAATAGTACATGCCATATACATGTATTAATTGTGTAAGTACAGTAGGCAGTAGGAGTAACCTGTGAGAGTCATGTCATATTTATTTTAATGTTTTAGTGATTTAGGTAATGCTACTGAAACCTAATTCATAAGATGGAATTTGTGTCGGGTGATGTAAATCAATATTAGGTTTTGCCCTTCACCGACGTATAAACACTGTATACTCAGTGTGTTACCTCCCGAGTGAAAGTCGGCAAAAATCACTCGGGTGGGACTCGAACCCATGACCTCCTGCTTTTTAGTGCAGACGTCTTACCACTCGACCACCGAGCTTGTGGGATCGGTTGGCTGGGTCGAATCTGATGTACATGTAGCAGCGGGTACCGCAATTAAACAAATATAAGATGGAATTTGCGTCAGGGTGAAACCGAAACCGCTGAAAACATTGTGTGTAATTTTACATCATTTGTTCTTATGGCATGTTTTCCTTTTGAGGAGACCTTTGGCAATTTCCCAACAATTAAATTCAACCTTCCAATCTCTGTACGCACGCACTGTATACATAGTAGAAACTACCAGGTTTATATGCATGCATGCCTCGTACCTGTACGTACGTGCCTGTTTAAATTGGCTATAATTTAAACGGCGCGGCTGGACAGTGTTGGACAATAATGTGGCTCATTTAGCTGAAATTGCCCCGCACAGGTGGTGTGCTGCAGAGGAGAATTTGCTCGTTAGCATCCAACATGTGTAGGTAATTACACCCAGACATTATCCTCACAATGAAAAGGAATAAAGAATAAAAAGAGGAAAGGAAAAAAAGATTGCCAGGGGGACACATCAAGGTTTTTTTTTTATTGGCAAATTTGTTGTCGCTTGAAATGGAAGTTTTATTGGATTGTCGAACTACAGAGTGACGTCAGTTAGGTTTTTTTTTTAAAATCTGGAATTCATTTAGTTGTTGAAAATATCAAGTAAACTGAATTTGCAATTTATTTTATTGGTGATTGATTGCGGAATGGTGATTGATTGCGGAATGGGACATGCAGGGTTTCATTTGCCATGAGTTTCCTATTTAAAATTATATATTCCCTGACAAGGTTTTCCTTTTCTGTTTGAACTGTCCGTTTATAGTTAGCTTTTTTTCTGAGTTAGTTCTTAAGGCCGCTTCACACTCCATGTGAATGCAAATGAGAAGCGGATTTGACATCTTGAAACATTCACTGTGAAAGTCGCTTGGGTTGAAATGTGTTCAACTTTTTGGTGAATTCGCAGTGCGAAGACTCGTCGTGGTGGCACAAATCCGTGTACGCCTTCACTTTCACGCCGAGCGCGACGCGGCGCTTAGCATGCAAACGTGCACATGCGCGTCTATTTCAAGCAGTCACTCGGTATTTAAGCTGACAGACCGGCAGCTAATTTAAGCGCAAGCGTAAATGTTGTCGGCTGATTTGTCTTAATGCCATTCAATCGCAGGGGTAAATGCCTCCCGCTGTTAGCTCTGAGTGCCGCAACTAAGCTGTTTCTGACTGACTGCGTGAAGCTGATGGGTGCATTTGGTTTGAAGTGTGCAAGGTTAGCGTAGGTAGCGTTAGGATACTGCACAGGAAAGTTACCGGAAGGAATTTTCCGAGGAAGAAAAGAGCTTTGACTTTTGCATCTACTCAGATATCGGCATTTGTGATTGTCTTCTGAATAATACCAAAGGAAAAGTCTGTGTAGTTGATACTGATTTAGATGTACAGGGTGAGTAAAAAAAACAACGAAACCCAAATGTTGGGACCATTGTTTTAGGGAAGTTCTGCATGTAGAATTTTCAAAATCTAGGATATGAAAGCCCAATTCATAAGCTTTCTTTTAGTACAAGAATCATTCAAATCACTCATGTACTTTTCAAGTTACGGAATTTTAATCACAACCACCGTTTTAAGGTTCTGTCCACGGATCACAAAAAAGTTTAGTGTTCTTTCGTTTTGCTGAAAGAACGCACACCTAGATTTTTAAAGTGCTACATGCAGAACTTCAATAAAACAATAGTCCCGACATTTGGGTTTCGTTTTTTTTTTTACTCACCCTGTAGATGATTCCACAGACCCTGTTTAAGATCTTTATGATTTAGTTATTTTTATCTGAAGACACTTAAGTCAGACATTTTCTGTTTTACTCCAAGCATGCACTATTGCCGAACATCATTCCTCCCTGCCCAATGCTTACCCACAACACAAAAAAACCTCTTGTTTTTCCTTTTTTCTGGAGACCATCCTCTCAAACTCACTCCGTTGCTCGTGATGCATTCACAATTCATTACAGATCCTCTTGATGAATGGCCCTCCATTTAGCTTAGTCCTCTCTGCCCCATGGCTAATGTTGTTCTATCCGCCAGCCAGAGTGAAATCTATTCGAAGTAATCAAACACAACTTAAGTGCCTCCGTTTGTTAATGCGCCTACACAATGCTATAAGGAGATTGACCCAAGATTGATGCTGCCTCGCTCATGATGTTGCCTCGTACATGGCAATCGTAGGGCAAATTTTAACCTATGTACTGTCTACATACTTCATTCTGAGCAACCAAGTCATGTGCACAGTACACAGATACAGTTTGCACGCCTTTCCTACTTTAACATGCATAATGACATGCAAAACTTTCGTTCTCTGCATGCCCATGTAATAACCTGCATGAATGCATCTCATGAGTCGATATCATTACGCTCGCATCAAAAGGCCGTTATCAAAGTTAATTGCACATGTTCTTGAATTGCACAGTTCTTTGATCAACGCTGTCTGGTGAGAAATGCAAGTTGTGTTTAAATTTCCGGGACGCCTTGCATAATAAGATGTGAAACTGATGCCGTTTTGTTGAGAACTCTGTTGAAACTAAGAGTTCGGGAAAAACTGTGGTAAACTATCCTGCTTTCAGAGATGCCACTGATCAGACGGTTGTGAAAATACTTGCCTGCATTTGAACGCTGCTGTATCCCAAGCATTATGTGCTGTTGTATAGTGAAGCATAAATTTCCAGCAGTACATTAAAAGTGCGTCGTTAATTCAGCCAGTACTTTCCAGATTTTTGGAAATGAAAATCTGTGCATGTGGCGCCTTGTGATTGCTGCTTCTTCGCTACACGTGTGCCGCTAGCCCTGTCACGCATACATCCCTGCATGCCTGCCATACAAGACCCGTCCCCAGCCCCAATACAATGATATTAAATGGACTGTTTATACAGTAAATTTGCTCAGATAATTAACATTCACTACCTTTCCCGTGGACGTGACGGCTTTAATGAAATGCCTGGTTGCCGCCGGCCATGTACACAGCTGCACATACTGGAAACTCCATCATGTTACATATTTCATAATATCCAAAGTCTCTGGCGTCGGGTTTCCCTCGGTGCAGGGAGAGCTCTGCACTGTTCTCTACAACTTGTCCATCATGCCCAGATGAGCCGATTGGCAATAAAAGCACCCACTGACAAGTGTCACTGCCTTTTATGCTTGATGGCTACACAGAGATATGCACACACGCTGCATCTGGCTGCCGTGCCAGGCATTGCTCTCGGCCCGGATTGGCTGAGAGTTCACCTGTCGGTGCTTAGTGCCTCTCTGATTGGTCAGAAACCATTCTGGTGACGGAGATTGCTCCGTGCCAGTCACTCACGGGTTGTAGTGCATTAACTTGAAGTGCTTCACCATGTGTGTAATCTCAGTTTCATTCATGGGTGTGAATTAAAGGAAGAAAATGAGAGATTGAAGCAGCCATTTAGACTAGAGAGAGCAGTGGCTGTGTTTGTGTATGCTTACTCCTAACCCACGGCATCACCTCGTCCCATCACAGAAAAAAACAAGCACATGTTGGTGACAGACCGACCCTAATTGGATTGGCCGGCAAAGTGGCCGTAAATAGCCGTTTCAGACCAAGTGGTATCTTTTTGGGGGGCCGACTGGTTGATTGGAAATCTCCTTCAGTACATTATCCCTTTCATCCTGCACGTCTTGCCGTCCCAAACCCTTTAAGTGCACTCGTGGGTACATTTTTTTGGTCGTTACCCCCTTCAAGATTGCCGGATTCGTCCGAGCGTGGGGAATGATGTTTTTAGCCATTTGCCGTCCACTTTTCTTAATGGACTGTTTTGTTCGGCAACAATTGTAGTCTTAAAAACCGTCCTGCTGGAAGTAAGATTAGAGATCTACTTGGACAAAAAAAAAGCACTCACTCCACATTTGAAATGTCACTCCGCCGACAACATTACTGCCTTGACAGACAGACGGCGTAAACCTTGAAGCCTCCAGAGATGAAAAATGTCATTGACTTCAAACAGCAAAGCTGCACATTTACCTTAAACCATGTACCCCTGCTATGAAAGTTTAATGGGGGATAAAGGCCTGATGGTGCTAGTGGAATATGACCAGCAAAACCAATTATCTCATGAATAATCCAAAAATGAGTGGGATACGTTTCAATCCAAAGATGAGTGGGACACATTTTGCAATCAGTTACAATATCCTGAGATTTCTGCCTGACACTGGTTTCTTTGTTCCTTCAGGATTTTTTGCCGTCAAAAAGGAAGGTGAGTTGTGAAACTTTCCTTGATCCTGTTTCTCTTTTTATTTATTTTTTTGAGCTTGCTGAATGTTTTTTGGAAATTGAGCGTACCGCATTTTGCTGGAGTTAATGATCAAATTGCACTTCACTAATCCATGTGTTCGATGGGTGTTCAGTTCACACTTTCTGATGCTGACTTCGTTCACAGTGTGGTGTTTAATTCCTGTGTTAATCTGTAAAAGCAGTTACCATTGCGCCCAAATCCACTGTCACACACAAAAAAAGTCTTCTCGGTGTGTCATCATCTTGCTTGTGCTAAAATGGTGCTCTTTTAAAGGGAATATACAACATTTGCAAACATCAAAAAACAAAACTACCAAATTATTATGAAATACCTTACTGGCTGGACTGTTAGTGAATGACAGTCTAAAGCATCCTGTGAAATCATGGCACTTGGTTTGCTGTCATTTTCAAGAAAAGTGGTATTTTTGTATCGATTTCCAACGCTGGTTGGCGGACTAGCGTTGGAAAACACTGGCTTTTTTCAAATACTGCCCCCAATTTACCATATTTAGTTAGCCCACATTTTGTTTGCAATCAATTACACACCTATGAACAGGTACAAGCCAGCTAGACTGGTTCCCTGACCTTACAATACCCAGACGTCTATTAATTGCTCCATTTCATCTTAAGTGGGGTCAGGGAAACGGACTACAGGGAACATGATTGTTTTCTTGGTTTTTCCAGCCTTTACGAACACAAAACTTCATACGAGTCAGTGTAACAATATTTGCTATAAAATACTAACCCCCAAATTCATCCTTTTCTGAAAATTACAGCAAAAGCAAATGTTGTATATTCCCTTTAAGTAATATTAGAAGGGAAGCGTTTTAGACGTATCACTCATTAACTTTTGTTTTGCCTCAGTTAAAATGTTTTGATCATTTTAGTAATAACATGAAACTGTAAACAAAAAAACCCCACCTATTTCTTACATACTCTGGTCTAACATTTTCTCACCTATAATTAATGACGTTGCATTTGGCAATTAAATGTAAAATGTACCTGCAAAATAATTTAATTAGGATGCTTTTTTTTTGTATAAGTGTTTTTTATTTCTTTTTTAATTGAACTCTAATTCATTCAAATTTCACAAAAGTGCCTAGTAAGGACCAGGGCCCAATTTCTTGGCTCTGCGTACTGTTAGCGAGAAATCCCTGCTTACTATAGCAGCAAGTTCCGTGCTTAGGGTAAGCATATTTCACAGGTTAGCAAGGAATTTGGGCTTCTGCGCATTATATGCTTACATCCTGTAACTAAGGATTTTGTGCTGACAAGGGTCAGCACGGAATTTTTCTGCTAGCGCGGTTAGCACAAAATGGTGATTGTTAGCGCGGAATTCTGTGGTTAGCAGAGCCGTGAAATTGGGGCTATAGGACAGCCCAGTAACAGGGCAAAACAAATCTGCTTAGTTGTTTTCTCCGTGATTTCTTCGTTTTGTTGTCCACATGCTTCAGAGAGTTTCTGTTGTAATGTGATGTTTTTGCAACATTGTACCAAATCTTGTTTTCCTGGCGTAAAAATGGAAGAAGAAAGTAAATGTTTCTGCCAGTCTGGAAAGCATGGCTTTGCATTGTCTCACAGCATGAAATGTTTTTGTTTGGAAAGCAGAGAGACAGGCTACAAGCATCCATTGTGTACGCAGTATGAATGAAGCATTTAAGAATGTGATCACAGAGTAACGTGTTCGTAAAAATATTTGGAAACTGTGGTAGTGCGTATGGTACCGGTCGGCATTAAAATATCAAATTTGTAAAACACGTTGCTGTACAGTACTACTTTCTAATGGCACTGAAGTCCGTATCTCATTTTTGTTTTAATTGTATTAACACTCATGCCTTGGGATTTTTATTTGAATGTCGCTTACCATTCAACCACTGGAAATATGTCACATTTTTGTTGGGATGTAAATTCAGAGTCCAGCATTGGACATGCAAGAGTTAGTTTCCTGTTCAATTGTGTCCTCCAGTAAAGCACCAACAAAGTGCCATTTTGCTGACTGTAGTGGGACTGGAGGCGAGTCTACCCCACACACATGTGTTTGTATTGCCCACAAGTGCCTGCGTTTAATACCGCTGCACTTTACTTGCCCCACCAATCAGTCTGCATTTCCTGGTACGTGAAGGAGACAGCTTTAAATTAACCAGCAACCGAAAACCTGAACACACACGAGAAATTCCCCATGGTCATCGCTGATGGATTTCAAATATAGTTCCCCCAGTTGCCGTGGCAACTCAAGATAACCCAATTCGCCTGCACCGCTTATTCTCAGTTTGGGGCTGATTAGGACCTTCTCGTTCCAGTTCTGTCTGCTCTTATTGCCCCTGAAATCCAGAAAAGAAAAAAAAGTACATTGATGTTTCCCCCTGAAGTGTTTCCCGGACTTTGTGGAGACAATTTTGTCCTGTTTGAAATCTGATGAAAAGCATTTCATCCCGATATTTTTCAAAAGCATGCACAGTCTTCCAAATAACAACCACATCTGCTCTATTCAGTAGCATTGGAATTGGAAAAGGGAAAAAAAAATTGTCAATACCAAGAATTTAAATCATCCAGGAGATTTTCAAGATTGTTTTCTACCCAGCTATGGCTGTTCGCATGTAGCCCTGAAAGTTCAATACACAGTGTTTATGCCTTTTTTTGTCCCCATTGGAGAGGTCTTACATTTACATGTACTTACTGGCTGCGATATCATCTCCGAACACTGCCTTGCCTCCACTGGCTCTTGAAGTCAACCCTTAGAGAGAATTGTCAATTTGCTGGCTCTGAAACGAGACACAGAGATACACAAAAAAAGTAGAGAGAAATCACGAGTCCGCTGGACTGGAGTCAACCAGAGAACACTGAGTGTTGTTGATGCTCTCCCCGCTGCGTACCGTCTGCAGCTCGCTCGTTTTTAGTCCCTCTCACTGGCTCGTCACAGATCCGCAATTGCCCCGCAATTGGCTGTTATGCTGGCATGCCTTAAGAGGGCCATATAACAAACGAGGCACGATCTGTCACTGCAAGCCGGTATACTCTGATCGGGTTGGCTCGGCATGTGTTATCTCAGAAACTCCACGGTCCCCGACTAACTAATCAGACATCTTAGCATGTGTGTGTGTGAGAGAGAGAGAGAGTGCAAGGGGAATGCAAGCCTTGAGGGGGGGAAATACAACGAAGCCTTGTATTATTACCAATCAAGAAATAGGATTGAGGGGGTTATTAGTCTGACATAAAGGAACCTCGGGGGACCTCATTATACATGGTACATACGTGTATCTGTTAAGGGCTCTGCATACTCAAAAAACCTCCCCTCCGCACAGCTCCTACTGGGCCCCTATTGTGCATTCCATCCAAGTCCGCCAATAACAAGCACCCTTTCAGCGCAGCACAAAAACTGCAAATTACTCCTCTTACGTTTTATTTTGCTCTTGAGTCTCCCCAGACCCTATCACCGAGGCAGCCGAGTGATATTAAAGCTATTTTGTTGGAGGTTGTCTTTCCAGTATTGATGCGTCCATCTCCTCTCCCGGCTACTATTAAATGTGGGTTTTTTTTTTTCTTCTTCTTTTAAGAACTTTTATTCATTGCTGATGGCCTTAAGTGGCTGTGTACCATAGACCAAGGGGCTTGGGGCTGACTAATAGGTGCGGAGTCGTGTTTTGGAGACGGTCTCCTGCACTCCAAAATAGACAGGTGTGAGTTTCCCCTCCGAAACCACTTTGGTTTCACGGACTGTGAAAGTAAAGCAAGCTGATTAAACCTATAAATATTTATGAGTTGAATCCAGTTACTGCATCCTTTCTAGTAGAACGGAGAGCCTGGAAACCACTCAACTGTAAAAGGAACGGTTTGGAGATGATTACCTTCATGAATATTTATGAGTTGGCTCTCTACTCGTCGCCTCTTCTTCTTCTTCTTTTTTTTGCCTGTGTACTTATAAATCAGATGCCGAGTTTCCTGAAAATGAATTTTGAATATTTATGAACGCCTAGAAACATGATGACATTGAGAAAACCCTATCTCCTGTACAGTGGCATTAAACATGAGTTACGTAAACCATTGGGTGAAAATGGCATTGCCTTCGGTAAAGAAATTGTATGAAAACACAGGGTGTTATCTTTGAATCAAGCAAAGGTATTCTACTCCAAATAAATCTTTTTTTTTAAGGCATTTACTTCAATCGTCATTCGTTCCAAATCTTAATGGCATGTGCATTTCCCCAGTCTACCCTTCTGTGTTCAAACCCACTAGTATAACGCTGATGGTGTTGACAGGAAATTGAACACTAATGAAATTGCTGTTCTAACATTTGATGAGAAGCGAAACAATTTACATAAACAAAACTTACATTAAACTCAGCTTGTTTGTTCTGAGTTTGAGGCACATAAGAAATGTCACATATTTATACATGTATATATATCTTTAACACTTTGATGGAATGTAATATGATCTTATGGAGGAAATCATTTCACAATTTTGATTAGTTATCCACAAGAAGAAATACATGTAGTTCATTCAAAAGGAAAGTATTGTATGTAATTACAACAGCTTACCACACCCCTACTCCACCATATGACCACATTCCACCCCCCCCCCCAAGTTCAAGTAGCATGATTCACATTTTTCCAAGTACATGCATGTAATTGTGGTCTGAGACACTTCTTAACTTGTCAACAATGCTGTGAATGACTCCATTAAAAGTTTGCTTCTTAAAATTCCCCTCGCATCGGACGAGAGTTTTACCCGAGGAGCTATTTCAATCCATCATCTAAGTACATGTACACTCTGTGTTGTCTCTTCAAACCCCCCCCCCCCCTCCCATTCTCCACTCACGAATCTCATTTGGGGTAAAGATTTGAAGGCACTTTGGCCTCAGATAATGTTCTGAACACGTCACCGTGTGTGAATGACGAGGTTTAAAGAATGGATCCTTTAGGAGGTGTCAAATGTTTGCTTAAGTTGATTGCTTAATAATGAGATTTTAAAGGTGAAGTCAGGTGGGCCAAATAAAAAAAGTACATGCACATGTACATGTACATCCCTGTGCTGTATGGATAATGCCTGAGAATACAACTGCGTGATTGGGTTCGTGTAACTTTAAGCATTGGTAAATATTGAGTGAAGCAGGCAGTTTACACAACTTTAATTGGCCAGCTGTTGATTTCTGGTTGTAAATTTTACCCCGAAGGTCAAACGGTTCTGATAGCTAAGATGTGCCGTGATTGGCCCAATCAATTTTGACTGTTAAAGACCTGTGCTTTGATTGGTCAGTTGGTTTGTGTTATGCTGTTGATACTAACTCAGGTCCCATATGCCCGTCACTGGTCAACCTTTTGTGGTTATCCAATCTTTGTTCAGTTGTATTTTGTGTCTTAGTTTAAATTCACTTAAGAACAGAACAACTTTTACGCAAGACTCATTTTACTCACACTTTGGCCTGCTGTTTTCAAACATATTTTTTTTTTCAGATATCAAAAAAAAAACCAAAACAATCAAAAATAGGCATGAAAGAAGGTATAAAATATAGTGAGAAAATATGTGGATGATGAGTTGCCACAAAATCACCGAACTGCATTTTGTATCCTTCCAAAGTAGACTGGCTATTTTTGTCTCCTAGTCCTACAGTCACAGACTGAGCAAGTCCACTGATGCAGGTGTAATATTAAACCAATTTTGCGTCTTAAAGCTAAAGAAAAAAAAACTGAATGAAAAAAAAGAAAAGAAGACGGCAGGGACAGATATTGAATTTCAGGCGATTCGGAGCACAGGACAAAATTAATCCATAAAAAGCCGGCCCTAAATTGAATCATGACTGCGATATTAACAAATGGGCCCGGCACTAAAACAGGATTTGGCCCGAGCATGATGATATGTCGGTTGTAAGATATCCCTTTGCACTACTGGCTATGCACGGGGAGCTGTTCCATTATGGGCAGCATGGGGGGAAACCAAGGAAGTATTAGCGCTTAGGAAGAACTCAATAGTTTTTTTTTTCTTCTTCTCTAGCCACCATCGGTATTATCACCACAATCATAACAACTTGCAAGAGCAATTTAGATTTCAGAAAATTTGCCCGGGTATAGCTAGAGGCAAACAAATGTTGATTATTCCGGGGTGCGTTTAGAGTTGCCGTCTTTAGTTTCTATCATGGGGGAGTTATTGCTTCTTTTTCTTTTTTTTTTTTTCTTTTTTTTTTCAAAGTCATTGCAGGAAATAAATCATATAAAAAAAAAAGCAGAAAACTGTTTGAATATGAGTTTTCGTTTCTGCTGTTTAGCCAGATGAAAGATTTAAATCACCTTTTTTTATCCATGAATTTCAAATGTGCTATCTGTCGCGTTTTGTTTCAGATCGATTGTAGTGTGATGCATGAACTGTTGCCAAATTTGAATATCTGTGCAACAACAAATTTAACAAAAAAAATGACATTTTGGCATTTTCAGGACAAACAAAACTGTGTGCAGAATGTATGTTTGCTCAATGGTGTCACAGCATTGAGTGGGTATAAGGGCACGTTCGTGGTGCAAAATATAAAAATAAAAAAGTTCAGTGACATAGCACGGCAATTAGCATTACTTGAAATCGCGAAGAGGGAAAGCAATCAAAGCTGAAACGCCTTTGTCAGTGCGTATCCATCAACCTTGCTCATCTTCCCGTTTCAATATATATGACAGCGCAATCCTATATCCTCGGCCCTTTTTTAATAAAATGTTTGATTCGGACAGCTGTGCTGATGTGGTAATCTCCAAAAATGAGTAATTTTCCACTGGGGGAGAATGGCGGCGTCAAATTTGGTTAGCATCAATCGCAGATGTGAAGCAGCAACGGGGAAAAAAAAAAAAAATTGGAAAACAACTTAGGCTTCTCAACTTTCCTGACTGTTTTCACAGATTGATTCGAACGTGGTATTATCGGTAGTACTCTCTGTACCAGTTGTGAAAGTTTTTACCAATATTGAAGTCAGGGGGAAAATTAGAAGCTGTCATAACTGTCCCTTTAAAATGACAATTATCTCATAAAGCTCTGCAGGCTCCCGTCAGCAAATCATATCCGTGTTGGAGGTTCCATTGTCGGAACAAACGGCCCCACCGAATTAATCTTTGCGTCGTGATGTGGGACAATGGCTGAACAGAAAATTGGAAAAGGGCTGAATTAAACCGGGGGAAAATTGAACACCGGGCAAGAATAATAACGCAATAATTTGATGGAATGGTTTCACGCGGGACATGTGGCTGAAGTGCAGAACTTTGGTTTAGTGCCTGCTTGATGAGATTTGTCTGTTTTCTGCAGTTTCTTTGCAGTAATGGAACGATTTATAAAAATCCAATCTAGGAATGTCATAAAGGGAAAGAATGTTGCAACCTGACGCCACTTTTTTTTTATCAGGTATCTCATCTCAATGAAGGTCAGTCATTGCAAACATGTTGGAAAGACATGAATCTGGGACTGAGAAACATTTCCAATTTTGTTAGGAAAAACTTTGAAAATGTTCTTGACTCTCCATGGACTTTGTACACAACCGCTGAAATGGCGTTTGGATACTACATTCTTTCCTCCTTAAGTTATCATACTTCGAAGCTTATGTCGATCAATTTTCTTGACCAAATGTTCTTTAGTTTTTTAAAGATTTTGAGTGAAGCAAGATTTCTTACAATCTTTACTGACATTTAGATCAAACTGTCACCCAAAAAGTCAAAAAAAAGATTAATGAAAGGAAAACTTTCTGTAATGAAAATTGTGTGTTAAGAAACATAATATACTGATTTTAAATAGTCAATTGACCACAAAACAAACAAACAACAACACATTCCCCTTTTTTGTCCTTTTTTTTCTCCATTCATCAATTTTCACCGCTTCCCGCATGGGGTCCTTTGCCTGTGATGACAGTAGGATGAAATATCTTCTTGGTTTTTTTTCCTTCAAATTTCATTACGTGTTTACTTAGTGAAGTCTGGATTTTATAAATTTAGACGAACGTGCCTGTCAATTTGATCCTGGATATTAAATGTCTAGTATTATATTCGTTCCAAATATGTTGGATGCACTTTTACTCTCTGTACACACATGGGGAATAATCTGAGAGTGAAGTAGCTACTGTAGTGTAAACTTAAATGTCAAGAAGATTGCGATGAAAGCAGACTACCTGCAAATAGTGCGTCATTATTTTCACATTCTGCAAAAAAAGAGAGAAAAATAACAATTTAATCATAACATTGACATCATTGAGATATATGGGTCTCCCTCGCCAGTACTCACTGTCAGTAGCTTTCCGACCCCTCGGGGCCACATGTTCCCTGGATCAACTCTTCAATAATAAGTGTGTCCTCATCTCCCCTCCTAAAGAACACCTGCCGAAATGAAGAAGAAGGGGAAAAAAGCCCAGAAAAAAATAGGGGAGACCTTAAAATCTGTAATGTAGTATTCAGAACTCCTCCGAAATAGTCGCGAGTGTTTAGAAATGTTGTTTGTGGGACCGTTTTAAGGAGACGGGGACTGGGCTATAATGGATAGAAAATGGTGGTGCTTGCCGGAGGGCTGGCGTATCCGTTACTGATTGAGCAAGCAGAAGAGGGTTTAAAAACTAGATTGGAAAGGTTGAAGGGGGGGGGGAGGGAGAGAAGATGGGTTATAGCGCAAGACTGGAGATAATGTTGGTCGGAGTGATGTGGCTCTAATGGAAAGATTGATCAGCGGTTCTCGATGTGCAACACATTGATTTTTGTCGTTGGCCTGTTGTCCGATGTCCGTTTTGAGCGTCTCAGCAGACGGGGTTGTTATGCGGCGTCTCCTCCTCCCTGAACTCTTGGGAGGTGATTTTGATTTCGTAACCAAGAAATTTGAAGACCTAATGATTTTTGGGGTTTGGTTCTCCTTTCCTGAGGTTGTTGATCTGTATGCAATCGTGATTCCTTCCTTTTTTCTTCTTTTTTTTTCTCCCTTCCTTAAAATTAATTGCATATCATTTGATTCCGGCAGCGGCACTAGGAGTTGAAATTGAATCCTTTGATTAATTTGTCCTGGCTTTCTTGGCTACAGGGACATTGTTGTCGTTGCTATCAAGTTTAAGGCAGGATACTGGGTCAGCGTCCTGTCATCTTCTGCAGTCTGCTCCCTGATATAGTACTTTTTAATAATCATTTTGATCTTTAAAAAAAAATTGCATCAAATGTTCAGTTGGAAATGAAATTCTCTTTGTACGTCACGTGTATAGTGGGGCTCCAGGTTAACACATTCAGAATTCACTAACATTTTCAGATAAAAGTACCAGTATTTGCCAAGTAGACCATTTACTTCTTAAGTGCTTGTCTCAATTCCTGATCGGGTCCTCCATATTCTGGAAAGTCTTATCCACAAAGTGCCGTTACAGATCGTGTTGATTCTTTCTCATGATTCATGGAGCAAATTGTTACGATAAGTACTTGTCACATTCTGTGTCCAATTTTACAATTACTTTGCAATTTACAGGCATGCAACTTTTCTTTAGATCTGTGAATTCCCTCACTTGTCACTTCACACTTCTTCCATTACCCCTAACCTTCCAAAAATCCTCCAAAATCCTCTTTGCAAAAATGGAGGATTTTGCAGGATTGAGGCTATACCGGTATGTCTCAAATGTGTGGCTGATTTTGGAGGATGCACTGTGTCAAGGTCTTGGGCCGGACCTTGTGTTTATGCGGGATGTCACTGGCTCTGCCTCAACATATTAACAGTGATTGCTGGAGGATTTTGCAGGATTGAGGCAGTGGTTAGCCCTCCAAGGACCACATTCAAGAAATAACGGAGGATTTTGCAAGATTGAGGCTGTATGCAAAATGGAGGCAATTGGAGGATTTTGCAAGATTGAGGTTGCATCATAGCAAAAATGCCTAGGGAGTTAGGGTCAAAAATTGAAAAAAAAAAACTATATAAAGTCTTGTAAAGTCCAACTTGCCTCTTTTATTTGTTACTTCCCAATTGCATAACTGCAAATTTAGACAGGTACTGAGGAAGGCCTAACAAGTAACATAGAGTATAGACCTCCGCTTTTTATACTTTTTGCATCCTTTCTTTTAAGAGAACTTTTTCTGGGGAAAAAAAGCCTTACGGGTGAAGTGCCCGAATCTCAAAAATCAAACATCAATTGCCAATCCCCCCCCCCCTTCCCCAGGAAACTACCCCCACCGGCGGAGCTAAATCTTCCCCCGTCCCTTGTGGGTATCCCGTCCTCTCCAGTTTCACTCACCTGGTGTGCTTTCCTCTTCTCTCAAGATAACCATCGATGGATTTCCTAGACATCTTCCATTAGGACAGGACGTTTCCTGCATGAGTGTGTGTGTGTGTTTGTGATATTATATCAGCCCCATCTCCGCTCCCCTCTGACTCATGGTGGAATATTTATGATTGCCAGCAAAGATTTGCTTCCAAAATGAAGATGTTTTTGGATATATATCAGAACAAGGGACTGTTCGTGGTTTTCATTTGTGGTTGCTCTTCGGAGCAATAAGTGCTTAACCGAAACGGCAGGTCTAAATTGACGTAGGGTTCATGAAGTCACGTTTGAGTTAAATTTCATCAGAAGTCAATGCCGTATTACATCAACTCGCAACTGACATCTCGGAATGGCTTTAGCTTTGCATGATTAAACATAAAATTTATTTTGAAAGTCTGAATTGTTTTGAAGTCTGTGTTGAACCTACAGAACTAAAGTGAAGTGATTTGAAAATACGCGTAGTTCATGTCAAACTGTCACAAAGCTGATTTGAGAAAGTTGTGTGAATCATATGGGCTCCGTGCACGGACAGTAGGTGGCGCTTTCCGACTACTTTCGAGAGCCCAGCGGACGGGACTCATCGAGTACGCGTACTGATTTACGCGCATATGGTGCAAAGTACGCATGACTACTTATATACTGAATAGCATCTTTGTGTTTAAGCGCCAGGCGTTGTCTGCAATGCATTTGAATGTCTCTCCCAGTGGTCTCCCCCAACTCTCCCTTTTGTAACCCTTGAGGGGGTACTTGTGCACGGAGCCATGTACTATATGTACATGTACCTATTTTTCAACGTTTACACCTGTCTGTCGTTGTGTGCACCACCCAAATAAGACATTTGCGAGTGACCTATACCCTTATGGATTTAAATTTGAAAAATGTCTAGTACACTGACTTGCTCAGAATGCTTGGCACATTTTAACTTCGAATTCTCCAGACCAAAGACACTGTTGCTAATCACATGATTCGGGGCAAGCTCTTGCATAGTTATGTAAGAGACGCTCAGCACCAATACATTGTTCACAATGAGTGAGAATGGCACAAAGACACCAGACCATGCCTGAGCTGGGGTTTGCTAGCGTAAGGCTTGCCCCGAGTCACGTGATATAGTAACAGTCACGTTGGTCGGGAAAGCATTGGATTAAGTCAGCGTTCCAAATTTTATTCAAATTTAACTCGCAACTGGCTTATCGCTTTGTGCTGGTTGGCTGCATTAAGCAGTATTTGCCTGCAAAAAAATAGTACACAATCAAACTACTGGGTACTCAATTTGTTTGCTTTGGCAACACTTCACCTGTGTTTACACATAATCTTTATTATGTCTTGTTCCCTGTCTCCCCTTACAGGTCATCCAAGCATGGGAGGCCCAATGCCAAGAATGAACCACCCTCGGATGCCAATGCAACCAGTAAGTGAGCACTCCAGCATGATAATAAAGTCACATGTTTAGATATTAGAACGCATACAATTATTTTCTTCATATTTATGGGAAACTTTTGAAGTGAAGAAACAAATCTAATTCTGTTTCGGATGGAGATAAAAATATCTCCTGAATACAGATGTCTTCTCAACCTTACCAGCGTTATCCTCTGTACTTAACTGTTGGTGTTGCATGATTTTATGGATTAAGAACTGTGCACACCAGCCATAGATTACCCTTATGTTCAAAGTCTCAAGAATATTTTGAGCCAAAAACTCCTAAGGAGTTGGGGCTAAAATCCAACTTTGTCTTGCACATATCAACTTGAAGCAACAGCATCTGAACAAGTTTCTCTCTCCCAAACGTTTGTACTGTTTGGTGTGGAAAGTTTTTTTGAAGAGTTTTTGGTGCAGTCAAAATTTGTAATTCATGAAATCAGTCACAATGCGTATGCACCCTGTAGTGATCTTTGATACAGCAATCAATATTGGTGCGTATTTCAATATCTTGTCAAAGACAGTAAAATAATGCATTGTTTTCACTTTTTTCTCTCTCTAGAACGGTTCCTTCTCCCCACAGAACTACGGCGGTGGTATGAGACCGCCTCCTGGCTCAATGCCAGGGGGAATGCCGTTACCCATGTAAGTAGGTCTGGACTGTCACACCTAGCAAAAGCTTTCAACCTTCTGTGGACACAGTGGACAAGTTCATTCCTTTTTTTTTCATTTCATTTCATTTATTAATTTCACAGGTAAAAATTCAAGTACAGACAATAAGAACAGTAAAGAAAACAAAAACATGCACATACAGTTAGGAGAGAGAACAAGGAAAAAAAAAACCCCAAAAAACAAAAACAAACAAACAAACAAACAAACTAGGAGCCTTGTCTAAGGCTGTCTTATAGCACCAGGTGTGTCAGCATGCCCATGCCTGGCAATGCGGTGCGAACACCGCATTGCTGTCCTTACATCGTCCACCAAGCTGACAGACTATGCAGACAAACCGTTTACTGTCCATACACAGGCCAGCGGCGTAGCCTAGAGGTTCTCATGCTAGGGGGGCAAGTGGGGGGGGGGGGGGGGGGAGAGGGGGCGCTACATGTTACTGTTGGGGTGGGGGCACCTAATTTCATCCGTGATGAAAGGTAGACATGTTCTTTCCCCGTACACCCTGCCACCGTAAAATTGAAAAGTCTGTAGGGGGGGGGGGGGGGGGGGGGGCGCTACATGTTACTGTTGGGGTGGGGGCACCTAATTTCATCCGTGATGAAAGGTAGACATGTTCTTTCCCCGTACACCCTGCCACCGTAAAATTAAAAAGTCGGTAGGGGTGGGGGGGGGGGGGGGGTGTCACCATCTTTCCATGGGGGCACTGTTCAAAACTGACATCATGGTCATTGTCAGTCGATAGGTGGCACTATTAGCTTTCCACAGGACATTAAATAAACAGCAAATCGTAAAAAAACAACAAATATATTTGGTCCCCCCCCACAAAAAGTTGTGAAAATAAAGGCAATATCTGTTCAACCCACTTATCTGGTAACTTACAGGGGTGGGGGGGGGGTGGGGGTTTGAGGTTTTTTTGTTGGGGGGGGGGGGAGGGGGCATACAACGTTTACCATATAGTGTTGGAATTTTCAGGAGTGAGGAAGGTTCCTAGTAAATCACCCGGGGGGGGGGGGGGGTAGGGTTAATGTGCTTCAAGATTGTTCTTATCTTGGTAAATATTGACAATTGTTTTTTCTTTTTTTAATGACCCCACAAGTCAACTTGTGAAGAAGATTTGCAAGGCTTCTCATATGGTGTTTATTGAAGGAGTGAATTGTGGCCATTCTATTGCTATTTCTGACAATTTCTATTTTGTTCTTGTTTGTGTTCAGGCCCGGAGGAAGACCATGGAATCCCAACACATCAACGGTATGACATGGCAGATTGGATTTTGAAATACTTTTGATTTACAGCCAATGGTTTTCCTATTCTGAATAAGCTATTTTTTTTCTATTTCAGACAATCCTTAATTCTGTTTCAGTCAATCCTTATTTCTGTTTAAGCCTTGATTAAAGTGAACGAATCCTTGTCCAAAATGGCTGTGAAGATTTTTCTCCCAAAAGATTGCTAAAGAATTGAAGCAAAGCGCAGATTGCATTTCTTATGATGTACGTAATTCGTCACAGTTTTTCACGAAGAGACAAAAAGTGTACTAACAAATAGGAAACTTGTCTCTTCATGAGAACTGTGGCGATAATAGGTATGTTGAACGCATTTCTTTAATTCTCTTTAGCATCCAATTTGTAAGTGAATGGTAGGATCCATTAAAACCGAAATTGTTCGGCTTTTTTTTTTAAGAAGTGGAAAACCATTGGGCCTACTTTCACATTCCTTCAACCTGAAATATATAGAATATCCCATATCAAAACTTCAAGCTTTCATCTACCATGAAAAGGGAATTTCTTTTGTATTCCTTTCACATTATGATCCAGCAGTGAGCTTAGAATTCCTCATACAATTATTAGCCAAATTGTTATTTTTGAATTAGATTTTTATAAAGGTACATATAAATGTTGAAGGGTCCTTTTAATAAGCTGTTCAACCAATATTTTAAACTTGAAAGGAACATAAATTTAGGTAATGCGACTTCCGAGTGTGTTTATCATAAAATTAGCGTCCATCTACAAATTACTTTATAAATACCCCCATGGTCCGAGCCACTTTCTTTATAAAGGTGTATTTGAAACCGGAAGAACTGAAAAATTAAAACATTTTACGGAACTGTGTTTTTGATGTAGATAAACTATTCCCGAGCCTCTCCAGGTGGTTTTGTTGTAAGTAATTTCCGTTATCCCAAAACACACAAAACAAGACATTTGAATGAAAAATCTGTGTGATTGTGGTCCCCAGTGGTTTGAGGTTTGGTTGTGACGTTGCTTTAATCATAGACAGTCGTTGACTAGATAACTTTTAAAATGTATATTATTAAGCGCTCGTTACTATTTATGTGTTTTGCATGATCTGATAAAAAAAGTTCATCGGAAAAACTGTACGGTAGTCTGTTTAAGGGCCTGTCACATTATATGCGATCTCATAGGAGACCTTACGGCGACCAGAAATACTTCATAAATTTAGCAATCGCAGCGAGGACGCAAGAAAATGACAACTTTCTGTCTCAAAGAAGCTCAAGCTATGCTCATACTGTGCTCTTCCCACGCTTACGATGCGCTCAACTCGCTCTCTATGCGCCCCTGTCAAGCTCAATTACTCGATCTAGTCGCTGCCACTGCGCTGTCACTGTGCTCACACTACGCTCTGTTCGCTGTTGATACGTCCTAGTAGCTCGCGTCGCGCTCTCTATTCGACCAGAATACGCTCATGTGACGTCACTTGCGCTGTATAAATATCACGACAAAACGGTCAATACACAGTCCAGTTTCAAAATTATTCTACAAGTTCATCGCAGTCGAGTTACTTTCTCATGAAGACTACGTCGACTGCCTTGCGCCTAAGCTGCCTCAATGCCATTTCAATGTCGCACGATTCACGCTTGCACAGCACCCGAGTTGCGTCATTACGGCGCCCTGGCCAGAGCGCAGAGGTGTTGCGATTGTTTTGAGTATGTTCAAAGACCTTGGCGCTCATCGGAGACCATTAAGACCCTCTGGCGCCCATCTGGCAACCTATGTAGTTGTCGCTGCGATCTAGTAGTTGTTTTTGCGCCCCAGCTACTTTTCAAGGACGCAGTGAGAGCGCATATAAGATCGCAGACAGTGTGACAGGGCCTTTAGTTGCTATGAAAATGTATATTAGTACGGCAGATAGGTGATGGGATTGTGCCTTTGATGATACAAGCATGGAATTTGGCACACAGTCAGTATGTCATGAGAAAGATATTTGGCTGTAGGGCCATCGCAGATTTGTCCTTTGAACAATTATAAAAAGAGTAACAAGCAATGGCAGCCATTTTGCAATTTTGAAAGTTGCTTGTTGTTCTACCTATATTTTTTTCAAAGGACAAATCTGTGATGGCCCTATAGACAAATATCTGTCTTAAGACATACTCTGACTGTGTGCCAAATGCCATGCTGTTATCATCAAAGTGAACCATTCCCCAAATGTTTCCCCTATCTGGCCCACTACAGTGGAATGCCGCTATACCGAACACCGCTATACCGAACATTCGGCTATACCGAACATCATCCTAGGCTCAGGGTTTTAATGTGCAAAACGTACTGAACATCGTTGTTGAAAAAAGTCAACAGATTAACAAAAAAAACCTACCGGTTGTACATGTATTTAACACTGTTTGGGCTACTTTGAATTCCCGAACATCAAACCACCCATGGTTACTTCCTGTTTGAATGTTGAAGAGCAATAGATGGCTATTATTTCCCCAAGGAATAAAAGGGAAAACCACCCGTTGCTAAAGTTTTGTGACAACTCCTCGTGCGGCGGCGGAATGTGAGAAATGCCAGTTCAGTGACTTCACTATTGGTCAAAAGAGGGTACCAGCGTTTCAAAATCGCTATACCGAACGATCGTTATTACGAACACTTTCTGTGGATCCCACGATGTTCGTTATAGCGGCGTTCCACTGTGTATAATTCACCTAGACCACCATTTCATTAAGTGTCCTCGTTGTAATCAGTTTACATGTACAGGTGGTGCTTGACTTTGAAATTTTCGTTCTGCAGCGGGGCAGCATATCTTTGTAGTATCCACACACCAAACATTTCAATTTGAATGTAGCACTTTAGTTATGTAGATTTTCTGTGTATGATTCAGTGTGCAGTGTTCACATACATCACGTTATGATTTGGTGTTTCTCAAAGTTTCAACCCTGTTAGCATGATTGTTAGACTTCATTCCACCCCCCCCCCCCCCCACATCAATTTTCCCGATTCCTCAAGAAAACAAATCTGATTATTTGAAAATCCAGTTAGCAATCTCACTGTACTTTAAACAAAGGGAAATAATGTAGTATCCAGACGCCACTTGTTCGGTTGATGTGATTAAAGATGAGATTATTATTCAGTTCTTGGTCGTGGAAGCTCATATAGAGAGCTGGACAGTGTGGCTACATATTCTCCAACAAGTTTGGAGTTCGCAGACCTAATATAACTCATACAAATCCAGTGACAAAATAACAAAATTTCCCAGAAAAAGATAGGCCATTGCGACCGTTGTTCCAAGGCATTCGACCAGCACCAACATGATTTGCATATTGTAGCCTAGCCACGTGAGGTCGCTATGCATGCTTCGTACAGTATGTATTGATCATTGGACACTATCTTTGAACGCCTTGCCAAGGCTATTTTATCCTTTCTTTGGTATCCTGTATTGGATTTGGGGAGATTTGGGGGTAATTGGAACTCGTTCCACAAGTTATTTCATAAAATGTTGTAGATTATTACAGTTGATGATCGATCTGGGGAAGAAAAAGGAATATCAGATAAGAACCGACAAGCATAGACATACAATATACAAAAGGATTTGACTTAGTAATTGAATGAAGTGTGCAAGTGTGTATCCCCAAGACACGTAATTATTTTGATACGTAAAAGTTCTTCAAAAGTTTGTCACCTTTTAAGTTTGGTGTTACTTATTCGTACATGTACTTCTCGTTTTACGCTATATACCTTTATGTAAACTTTTTTCACAATTTTATGTATCAGCCAATTTCATTGATTTTTAAAACGTAATTTCTCAAGTAGTGTTCCTCTTAATTACATGTAAGCTGTGAATGTGGTGTCGTGTATTTATTGTCAGCACTATTTTTTTTAACTTCTCACCATTCATTTTCCCTTCTTAAATGGCAATTGCTGAAAGATAGTTTCAGTGGCTGATACTTCCACAGATAACCACAAGAAGCATGATTCACAAAAATCCAGCCATTTGGTCCAAAAAAAAAAGGAAAAAAAAATTCATTTTCGCCGCCATAGTGGCATGTCACTAGAGCTGAAATGTCAAGGAACTTCCTTAAACTGTTCTTGCATGTTGACGTGATAAGCTCCATTGAATGTTACTTGAACCACCAAATACTCAACGATTGACGATAAAATGTTCACCATTCAGTTTCAAAATTAAGGTGGAAACCATAGGCTGCTTGGCAGCTTTTTTGACCGCACACTATCCAAGACAAAATGCTGCAAGTTATTTTTTGCTTTGTGAAGCTAAACGACTAAACTCAGACACATAACGGGAGTTTAGTTTCGATAAGTGGGCACGTTCATTTCAACATTACATGTACAGGTTGGGACCAGTCGCTACTATACACACTCTCTAAATCCCAAAGAGTGAAACCAGGGACTAGACATTTTAGAGTGAAAATTGCTCTCATTTCAGATTGAAATAGTCTGAAAAAAGAATAACTTCAGTAGAAGCTCGAGTTAAAACCCGATCTTTACGATAGAATGAATTTCACTCTAAAACGTCTAGACCCTAGTTTCCAACTGTGGGAGTGAATTTTCACTCGAATGGAGTGAATATTCACTCTGTGGAGTTTAGAGAGAAGTGTCTTAGACCTGTGAATACGTAACATGGATCACAACGAATTGATCCATTATTTACTGACTGTTTTTCATTTCCTCGCACAGGGTCCGCCAGGGAGCGGTGGTCCACCTGGTACGCCCATTATGCCAAGTCCACAAGGTAAGTTTCCAAGCTCCTATTTTCTTCAGGGAGAAAACTAGTCAATAACTTGTGAGAAACTAGTCACAAAAACTACCACGACCAAATGAAATGGCCCGATCAATAGTGAAACATCACATGCATGTGCCTCAGTGTGCACTTTTATTGCAAAATCTGGCTGAGCGCATCCGTTTTTGCAAGGAAAATGGTCAGAAAATGTCTGATGTCTGACCACTACTTCACCCTCTGGTTGGCTTACGTTAGAAAATGCTGTTTGCGTAAAACAATCATGGCACCTTTATCATTTTTGTGCTGCAGAAATCCGTCTTAAGATGTCACTATTCATATTTTCGAGGAATGCTTTGATGCAGAAGTGTTCTGCTTTCCACTCAACTTGCACTTGAGAATTCTTACAAAATTCTGGAAGTTAACCAGTTCGCGCCGGAGGCCGTGTAAACACGCAAAAGTTTTTGCGGTATTCGGAATGGATGACATAAACCCGCAGGGAGCGAGGCCGGACATATCTGTCACCGACCCGCTCGCAGCGAGCGAGGCCGAAAATATGAGTGTGCTGCCTGACTGAGGGTGATGGCTTCAACCCGCCTGGCTTGAGGTCGACGAGTGAAAAGTAATCCCGCGCCTCGTTCCGTTCTTGTCAAAATAATCCCGACGTGAACTGGTTAAAACTACTTGACAAGAGGCCACTTGTCGGTGGGACTGAATCCAAACTTGGCTAGATTATATCCCGTTTTGCAGGATTGAGTTATTCTGTGGTCTGTTTTGTCTGTTTGATAGCTTGGAAGTTGAGCAATAGAGCAAATTAAACCAAACTGGAATAGTCTGCAATTCTCAGTTAACCTGTTCCGAAACTCTGCCGCTTTTGTACTCATTCTGAGGTTAACCACATCATGTGTTGTCTCTTACGTGTACTTCAGTGATGTCTTACTGACACCTTGCCATGTTTTAGTAACTTGTGTCAAACAGAAAGCTAGCACTGCATTTTCTGCTGGCATGATTCATTTGCTCTGCAAATTCCACTAAGCTATTGTTATCGTGGTGTAATCTCTATGGGCTCCGTGCACAAGTACCCCCTCAATGGTTAGAAAAGGGAGAGTTGGGGGAGACCACTGGGAGCATTCATTGCTGGCGGCGCCTGATGCGAACACGAAGTAGATCTGGGCTTGGGTACATTCAGAATAAATCGAGTCGTGCTAGAAATCTCTCATGTGCACACAAACCTTGCTTGGACTATAGCTTGATTAGCAGCAGATAGGTCTGCATTTTCTCGCAAAGCAAGCTGCACAATTAATTTGTTACTAAAAATGTGTAAGATTTGAGGCTTTGCATGGTGGAGATACTAATGAATGAAAGGTTTGAAGAAACACCAAGCTTTCTCAAGGCTCCCAGCTACTTGGCATCAAGATGCAACCTCACACTTCATCAAGTACGCATTTGGTACTTATGTGTTTACTTTCATAGAGTTTAGGCACTCTCCTTTAAGACGGTCAGAATATACTGACCGGAACGTCAAGTTCTTTTAGCTTGAGAAATTATTCCCACGTGGTGTTTCCGCAAATCTTTCATTCATTACTAAAAAAAAGTATCGCGTATTATTTGTTTGTGTCAACTTGCATAATCTAATAGTTAATAATTGTCATTGTTTTGTGTTGTGTAACTGCTCTACCTTTGCATCATTAACTAACTGCTTTTTTTGCCTAATCAACTGATTGCATGTTGCTTTGTACACGATAGGTGATACTTTCTCTAAAACTGATATTGTACTTTGCAAAAAGTTATTTATTAATCCTGATTATGTAGATATGTTTCCCCAAGATTTTTATGTCAGTGTTATTTTGGATTTTTTTTTCACCAGAAAACTTACAAAATGTAAAAGGAATAAAACTAGTTTCTTTTTTTTAATAATTATCCTTGAGATGTTTTGTGTCTTGCATTTTCAGGACTTATATTTTTCATTCAAGGGAAAAGGGGTTTTAATTAAATAATTATACTTAGCTCTTTCTATATTTTGGGACCACATTGATAAACTGCCTTTGAAAAGTTTTTTTTTAAATAGTTTTCATTAGTAGAGAATAGAGTGACATGTAAAGAAAAGCTATTTAATTTATTTTTGAGGTGAAAATAGTTATTATACCCACGAAACAGAGACCCCCAATTTGAAGTCAGAAATATGGTTTTTTTAGTCAAATGAAAGAACAAGGAATTTATTCTGGACAAACTTGGACTTTTCAAATGTAAAGAAGTTTTGAAGACTTTCTGAATCCAGTAAACCTTGAGCACCTTGTGACAGTCTGTACATAGTAACAAAAAGCTTCAGCTGACTGCCAGCTTCTAACAAACATTTGCAAAATTATGATTTCTTCTTCCAAATCATCCGACGCCCGATGCTTTTTTTTTTTTTACAACTCAACAGCAACAATAACAAACCTCATGCCAATGCCTTGTGTATTTTTGTTTTTCAAAACCATTGCTTCCGCAAAGGGCACACTTGTATGTGTTTTTCACCCTCCAGTGTCCGCCACGATTTCACTCAACACTTTGTCCCCAAAAAAGTGTCTGTCTGACTGTTTTTAAAATAACTACAGAACCACGAGGTCAATTTTGAAAAAGTTTGGTTGTGCAGATACTCCTAAGCCTTGGCCTCAACCCCTATGAGTTTCATTTAATTTCAGTCACGCATCGCAGCACAATTGTCAGTTGCGCACAACAATATTTTCAGACAATGTGACCAAGTTCCTTGCCTTAATCAATTTCAGTGCTGCGTTATGTAAGCTGTGTAAAATTCTGCATGTTGAGAGGAAAAAAGGCTGATTTGGTTTGGGATTGGAATCATTTGCCCTTGAGCATTAAACTGAGGTCTTGCCATGATGACTGGTAGCCAGGTAAATGATTCCAATCCCAACTGCAGCCCTTTTCACAACATGAAGGATTTTACACCACAGTACTGAAATTGAACAAGGCAAGGAACTTGGTCACAGTGTCCAAAAATGTCGTCGTGATCAATTGATAATTGTGTAGTGATGCGTGACTGAAATTAAATGAGACTCGTAGGGGTTGAGGCCAAGGCTTAGGAGTATCTGCACAACCAAACATTTTCAAAATTGACCTCAGGGTTTTGCAGTTATTTAAAAAATAGTCGGATGGACACTTTTTGGGACATACTGTATTGGCAAAGTGATTTGTCACTGCAAGTTACAAGTCTTAAGCTAATTTAAAAAAGAAAAAGAAAAAAAGATTAGCAAAACAAAGTTTTGCCAGTACCCAACAAACGTGCAACAAGATGTTCAAGAGAGCCAGTGCAAATAATTCTGGAGAAGACTTGGAAAAATGGCTCTGAAAAATAAATTTAAAACAAAAAATCACACACTTTGTATATTGAGACAAATTGATTGGGAAGTGTTCCTTCTTTTAAATTAGCAAAATTTTGAAGACGTATTTTTATAATTATTTTTCATGCATATCAGACTGATTTGTGTGTTAATCTTCCTCGTAAAATTCAGAACAAGTTGAACAAAAATATTTCATACTGATCTCATCAAACTTAAAATAAGCGATTAACGTGGGTCCAATATCACTAACATAAACGTATTATCCATCGGAATATTCTTTGATTCAAATCCACACTCAGACTAATCTCAAAACAGTGAGTCGCTGTTTAACTGTGGTTGGGGGCATACTTACATTAAGGAATTGTTTTAAGCACAAAAACATGAAACACATTAATATTCGTCAATCCTGTTCATTTGAAACCAAAAAAATGAATTGGTATTCTCATTTACTAAAAGCAAATTTGCCAAAAACAAATGCAGTCCATACCAAAACTAACCAGTTTGTTATAAAGAATAATCCAAATACTAACAATTTATATGAGACTCCCCCCCCCCCCAAAAAAAATACAAACACAACAAAACGGTCCACCTCTTAAGGCCGAATTAACTAAGTTTGCCAGTTTACCAAAAATGCTGTCAGTAACTTGTGGTTCATAGCTGTCATGACATTGGGAAAATTCTCACTAAAACATTCCAGATGTCATGCGAAAATGAAACAGAAAACAGCTCCCACATCTTTCTACATAATAATGAAGGTGTATGGCACTTTTGGATGGAACATATACCAGGGGTGTGAAATCTCAGCTTTAAAGCTGATTTCAGCTTTTTTTGCTTTGGATTTCAGCTTTTTCCCTCACTTGCTGTGTACAAAAGTATAGGAGATTTCTAAATTTCAGCATTTTTACACCTTTTTCCAGCTGTTTTCAGCTATTTTTATCAGTGGTCACTTACACCCTTGATATACTATAAGAAAAAACTTACAAGTGCACTCTTAAAGTACTGTGAGCACATGTTGAGCTGTAAAGTAAAAATAAAGTCTGTCACAAGCCAATGTGAACCATCAGGCTGGCGTTTATCTCCGGGTTCAGTATATTTCTACTCCCCCAGGACGGGATGCTAGTCCATGGCAGGTTACTCCCCAGCTAATGCCGGTACCCATTAATACTCCTGGGTGGAGAGAGGCAAGTGGGAGTGCTGTGGCTTGCCTAAGGACACAACATGTGGCCAGCAGCTGGATTCGAACCCCTTACCCTCTGATCACGAGTCACAAACCGTAACAACTGGGCCACACTCCCCCACATTTTGAGCTGTACTTATACGAAAACTTCAAACTGATGGCACCTACCAGATACACACCATCTGATCCAAAATCAGTCAAAAGAGGGCATAAGACACATATCAAACACGCACATAAGATAAGGCATTGAGAAACACAGATTTGATACCTGGCTGTTTTTGTACGCAGGCAATCCACAAGCTATGTCCTCCGACAGACGTATGTCACAGGGTAGCTCAAGAAGAGGTGATCACAAAATATTCCCATATTTATGACTTCAAATTGTACACAATTTTTTTTTTCATTAGGTCGGAAGGGTTTATTTTTTGTGTGAGTGATGTTTTAGTCCATCTGAAACCCATTTGTACTGTAGGATTTTTGTTGTAGGCTGTTAGGATATACATTAACTAGGATGATTGTCACTTTTTCATTAATTTTGCATTTTAGCTCAGAGTTTGATTCTCAGATGTTAAGATTTGTGTAGAATCTGTGATGAATTGGTTTTTCCAGATTTAGCTTAGGATGTAGGGTGCATGTATTTAACAGCGGAGTTGGCATTGAGGCATTCTAACTTTTCTTAGGTAAATTAGCAAGTCAGGTCGCAAGACATAGGGGCTGAAGAATGACACGCTGTCACATTTTATTGGAATGGCTTGTCTATTTTCGACTTTAGACTAGAAATTTTGTGATGGACTTGCAAAGAATTGAGCCCAACTCGTGATTGTAGTCCCCAATATGTAACCTTGTCTATTTTTTTCCATTTTCAGAATTGTTTATATTCTTTGTGTTTTTTTTTATTGGAATACTTTGGCAGTTGACCAGTTAAGCTCCAGAGAGGCTTTACATTTTTTTAAACTGTTGATTTTTTTGGTATCTTTGTTATTCAGATTCAACCAACTCGGGTGACAACATGTACACAATGATGAAACCAGTACCAGGTGGCAACATGGGACCAGGGGTAAGTATTTATAGACCAAAATGTCTATGACATCATCATCTATTTTTAACATCAAATTGAATGGTAGTGCATTGAACGTTATGTAATAACATTTACAAGATGGAATTGGCTTTGGGGTGATATAAATCAATATTAGGTTTTGCCCTTCACCGACGTATAAACACTGTATACTCAGTGTGTTACCTCCCGAGTGAAAGTTGGAAAAAATCACTTGGGTGGGACTGGAACCCACGACCTCTTGCGTTCTAGCGCTGATGTCTTTCCACTCGACCATCGAGCTTGCGGGATCGGTTGGCTGGTTGACTTTCCACTCGGTGGTCGAGTGGTAAGGCGTCTGCACTCTGCACAAGATTATTTAAAACGTTGCGCAGCTATGCCAAGTTTTGTGAAATCGATCGTAACTTGAATGCGCAGCTGCGCAATAAATTTGTGGCGTAAGTCCTATGCATGGCGAAAGTTACGCACTGTTTCGTGAGATCGGCTGCTGCAATGCATAAGGCCAATAGGTGTTTGATCGCAGGCCCACGGGTATTTACTGATAACAATTTTGACATCGAAGAAAAAAATGCATAAACTTAGAAATAAGAAATGACATTGGGAAACGGATTAGACAAAAACATGTTTATAGTGTAGCAATCTAAATATTGCATTTACCAAATTAAACACCCGCCATGCAAGAGAAAACTACATGAACCATCTCAAAGCCTTATAAAACAATTCCCACGGCACAATGGCCATCAAAAATGCTGATTACAGCTATAGTTAATTTTGAAAGCCATCATGCTTTCATTTTAATTGGCAATTAAAATTGTACTTCCCGGAACCTCAATAATTAAACCTCATGGACTTTAATTTGAAGTTTTCCACTTCAATTAAAGCGAGCCTCATCCACGCGTTGGTTTTTTGTAATTGGCAATTACAAAACTTCATTCTCTTGGATTTTTGATAATAATCCCTCGGTTTGACAAGAGCTTAATTTGTCCTGAGCCCCTGCAGCATTTATTATAGACTTTTGATTAGAATGTCCTTGAGGGCCAAAGCAACATATATTACATCTACAGGATGTAAATGTTCATCCTTGACTGTCAACGGGTTATAGCTCTTTGAAGTGCCACTTCGGTTTGAACTGTAGATCCTTTAGCACTGCAGCTATCTTGGATGTGTGTTCTGTTGTTGTGCAGGGAGATGCATGAGGACCTGTTGCGCATTCATTGTTACTGAATGAAGATAAACACAAAACCTTCAAGGTGGCGGCTGAATATTTACCGACGATGGGTCATTTGAGAGACATTCCCATAGACTTGTACACACATTTTTTTTCTCCAACTTTAATGACCCCTTACCCCAATTTTACCTTATCCTACCCCCACAAATATTGGTATTTTTTACTAATAAGCCATTTGTGAGTTCAATTTGAATAAAATCTGGAAAGCTGACTTAATCCAGTGCTTTGCACGTTTTAACTTGCATTCTCCCGACCAAAGAGACTGTTACTATATCACGTGATTCGGGGCAAGCCTTACGCTAGCAACCCCTAGCTGAGGCATGGTCTGGTGTCTTTCTGCCAATCTCACCCATTGTGAGCAATGTATTGGTGCTGAACGTCTCTTACGTAATGCAAGAGCTTGCCCCGAATCATGGGATTAGCAACAGTGTCTTTGGTCTGGAGAATTCAAAGTTAAAATGTGCCAAGCATTCTGAGCAAGTCAGTGTACCAGATGTTTTTCAAATGTAAATCCCAAAGGGTATAGGTTACTTGCAAATGGCTTATTGGACCACAAGCAATTGATCTAGCTTATTTGCGACAGCAAAATTTTGCCTCTAAATAGGGGCTGAGGCATTAGGGAGACATTCCACATGTCTCCCAAAAGTACAACTTATGGCGCTAATTAAGTGTTCCCCAAAGGTCCTGCTTGTGGTTGTAAGAAAAAAAAAATTATTTGGTACTTAAATAGCGCTTTATACTAAAGGTCTCAAAGCGCTTCATAATTACTATTACCCTGTTCATCAGGTCGTGTGACCAGTTATTCTGCAGCAGCTCGAGAGCAGTGCAATCTGGTCTCTACCCTCACAGGTACCCATTTATACTCCTGGGTGGAAGGAGGCAATTGTAGTAAAGTGTCTTGCCCCAGAACACAAGCATCAGTGCAATCTGGTCTATACCCTCACAGGTACCCATCTATACTCCTGGGTGGAGAGAGGCAATTGTAGTAAAGTGTCTTGCCCAAGAACACAAGCATCAGTGCAATCTGGTCTCTACCCTCACAGGTACCCATTTATACTCCTGGGTGGAGAGAGGCAATTGTAGTAAAGTGTCTTGCCCAAGAACACAAGCATCAGTGCAATCTGGTCTCTACCCTCACAGGTACCTATCTATACTCCTGGGTGGAGAGAGGCAAATGCACCGGTAGTAAAGTGCCTTGCCCAAGAACACAAGCACCGTGGTCCCTTTCAGGTTCAAACCCACGCGCTATTATGTCTGTTGTTTGTTTTGTTATACAGTGTATTTTGAATAATGCGGTTTTTTTCCCCTTGGTTTGTTAGAATTTCCCAATGGGATCAGGACCCGACGGCCCAATGCCCATGGGATCACAGGACATTCCTCCAGTAATGAATGGTAAGTCTAAGGCCAAATTTTTTTTTTTTTTAATCATGCGCGTCAACCTTTTTTTTTCTTCAAATTAACACGGAAGCTACAACAGCGCCCTCTATTGCCGCGCTTCCTCAAATTTTTGTACCAAGGAGCACCAAGGAATGGGGAAATTGCAGCAAGGCAAATGATAAAGGGCACCAAGGCAAATTGTGGAGGACACCAATGTATAATGAGGACACAAAAAAGCAAAATAGTACCCACCTTGTCTGTACAATCCAAGCTTGAAAAAAAAAAAAGCCACCAAAAAACCAAAAACAAACCGCGTCGCCGCATCAATTCTGGAACTTCAGTCTGACCAGAGACTGACTATTTTTTTTTTCTGGCTTAATATAAGGAGAAGGAAATAACTGTTGCAATTCGACTGCAGAATAGGAAACGCAGGATCCTCGTGACCAATGCAACAGGAAACGA
The DNA here is from genome assembly GCF_015706575.1 of Patiria miniata. NCBI lineage: Eukaryota > Metazoa > Echinodermata > Asteroidea > Valvatida > Asterinidae > Patiria > Patiria miniata. Next base: position 27,929,179 of record NW_024037069.1, on the reverse strand, counting down.
TCCACTCTAATTGGAAGTAATTGTGGGAAACATTAGCTGGAAGTGTGCACCAAGCTACCAGAAACAATGTATTTTTGCATGAAGACTGTTCTTTCAGATTGGTCTCGGGTAACAACTGGAACAGAGTAATGTTCACTTTTCCCAAATCTTTTTAAGTTTGATCCACGGAGGCATTTTAACCAGTTCGTGTCAGAGGACGTGATTACACGCACTGGCTGTTTTTATATACAGGCACGGCTGATGGGTTAAGACGTCCAGATTGCCTCAACTCGCCTCTGGGTGACGTCTAAACACGCTAATCCGTTGTGCCTTTTGTACACACACACACACAAAGTATAGCACGTTTGTTTATGGTGTAAATTGAGGATTTTCTTTTGTTCCTGTTCCCTTTTCCTTTGTTTGTACTGTAACTTTTTCGCAACAGCTCTCATTGGATTTGTACACGTTTTCTTATCGAGGTCGTCCTCGATTTGGTTCCTGTCCGATGATGTTGCACGTGTGCATGTGTCCTCGATTACACCATAAACAAACGCTGTGGAGACGGACAATGTGTTGATCTTGAATTGGCCGTTGTGCACGGCCTATTGTTGTACAACTTACGCTCCAGTGCACACCCCGGAGTATTGAAACATATGAGGTTTCGGCAAGAAATATCTGTTGAAATGACTCTTGCAAATCAGTATTTGTGGCGTTTGACTGTATATCAGAAGTTGGCTGGAAAATTTTGCCTTATGCGAAAATTGAAATTTTCGGCAAAAATAATCCCGGCGCGAAGTGGTTAAGTAGAGTTGTAAAGTCCATTACAAGTCAGTCACAAGCTATTAAACCACAAGGCCTCAAGTTTCAAGTGATGCTGGTTTTCACTTAGGCACCTACCATCACATTTTGCAGGCATGCAACTTTTCCTCGGATCCGCTGATTTCCTTGTTTTTTTTTACTTCTTGTGAATGCCATTGCAAATTGAAAAATACTGTACAAAGTCTTGTGTAGTTTCCTCGTTTTTTCCCCTCTAAATTCCAGTTGCATGCCTGATTAAAGAATCCCTTCAAACTGGGATATTCCCTACATTTTCACTCCTGTCACTTGTGTGCGGAGTCTCTAGAAAGTAGTGAACAAAATCATTGTAAGGTTGCCAACTGTGAAAAAGGATGAGGTTTGTCAAAATTTTACCACTGGTCTCATTAATTGATCGATAGTCATCCATGTAAAGTTGGGTCTAACAGGTGTCTTGCAGCACTTGTTGCTTTCCCTCGACGTCCACCATAAGTAATTACTATATTTCTTTGATGGTTTCCAATGTTCAGGTGAAATGGACGGTTTGCCTAAGAGTTCGCCAGCAAGCAATCAGGGCCCCGGCGGGCCAGGAACGCCCAGAGAAGATAACGGGGATATGAGCGGCCAGTTGTTTCCAAACTTCCAAGATAATGTAAGTCTCTTTACCCTTTGGCATATCTCAAAAGAATTGAACCCAAAACCTTTCTATTCGAGTGTAATAAATCCAACCTCATAGGAAAAGATTCTTATTCGTGGTGGCTTTAGGCTTGGGTGATAGAGATAAAATTAAAATTAAATTTTTTAATTAACCCTCTTGAGGATGTCTCCCTAAAGTAACTAATTCTTGGACAAATCTGCAGAATATTTTCATCCTTTGACAAACTGTTTGAGAACTTGGATGGAAGCTGGAGAAATTTGGCATATGACATATCAACATTCATTTGCTGTCCAATTACCATAGGGGGAATCCGTTAAGGAGAATACACGAGAAAGTGTGGATTTGTAATTTAAGAATTCCTGAGGCTCTTATACATAATCAAGCATTGTGGCGTGTTTAGCATGTGTATCGCCACACCCGTACAACCAAGTCATTTTGTGTGTAGGCTCCTTCTGTCAACATGGATAGTTCATGCGAAGATTTTCTTTCTGAATCAAAGTAGTTTTTGCAGTGACAGCGGAGAATCTGACAGTGAAGATGCATTGGTAATTACGGAAGGAAAGTTTTCATGCAGACGGTCCTATTAATGCTTCGTCATGGAGAACAATTGTCCGACGTGTTCAAAGTGTGGATTCGTAATTCCGAATCCACACTTTACTAAAGATTCGTTGTTCCGAATCCACACTTTACTAAAGATTCGTTGTTCCGAATCCACACTTTGTGGCCAGTGTATCAGATTCGTAGTTCCGAATCCTCACTTTTAATCTGTACGCACAAGCCAAACTTCATTGATTACCTGTAAAAAACAACTGACCTTTAGTGCAGAATTTTCTACGATTAGAAGGGAAGATTCCATGCATGGGCGTCGCCAGGATTTTTTCTAGAGGGGGGCAAAACATTTTTTTGCCAAAAAGTGCTTGTATTTCTCAACACATTCTCGATTTATCAGTTTTAGAGGGGGGCAGGGACATTTTGCCCCCCACCCCAACTCATTAAATTTACACCACTTTGTCTTCGCGCCTCTTTTCTTTTTTTTTCTTTTTTTTTTTCTTCCTTTTTTTTTTTTTTTTTTTTTTTTTTTTTGCTTTTCCAGGGGGGGGGCAAGTGCCCCCCCTTGCCCCCCCCTCGCGACGCCCATGATTCCATGCATACTGAAAGCAGGGCCATGATATTTGGCCATGGAGATTTGAATTCAGTTGGAATCGGTCAACAGAATCCTTGCATCGTGCCGAAATAAAGATAATCATCTTCTGTTTCTTTCTCTCTCTCTGATGTTTTCAATCCCTAGGACCAGAACGAGTCAGCGGCGATACTTAAGATTAAAGAAACAATGCAGGAGGAGGCCAAGAGATTTGAGAAAGAGACCCCCGGCGAACACCCCGACTACTTTATGCATCAACCCTAGCAGCACGCCCACTGACACACCCCATGCATACACCCACCCGCAGCTAAGTCCCCCCACGGTCCTCCCCCCTTTCTTGGCAGGGCACCGGCGCTGAGCCGATGACTGCGATATCCTGGTGCTGCGACGAGTTTACCTAATGTCAGTCACATGATAAATTCTGATAGAGGGCGCCAAACACTTTGGCTTTAAACTGACTAAATTCAGAGACCATTGTGGGTTCTTACAAGGTACTATCAGGCTATGCAGATGAAATCATCATGATCAAAATAAGCTGGTGCCTACACGAATCATGCAGTAGCCAATTCCATTATGTACCATGATGTGGGTTACCAGACTGATTGGTATCCTGTTGTATAGTGGAGCCTTCCATAAGTATGGCACCACTGATCAGTCTAGTACCCTGACACTCTACTTAAACACACTACTAAACTCCTGATAGTTCTCAGGTTGTCATGCCAGCCCATTGGAGGAATTTGTCATGTGACTTAAAAAAAAAAAAAGCAGCAGCCATGTTGAGAACAATAAAAAGAATCAGCTAAGACAAAAGACGACGTATGACCCTCTCGACCTTTGAACTTTGACACCGACTTCCAAGCTGCGTACAACCACAAAAGTATTCATCGGAAAGGTGTTGAAACAAGTATGAAATACGTATTGAATGTCGGTAGATGAACACTTGAAAAAAATATTCAAAAATCCCACCTGAAAAGTTGTTTCAACAATAACCCACATCTATAAAATATTTTCTGTTAATACGCAAATCGTTCATGGGAATTGACACTAGATTTCTATGTGTATAATTATGCTATTAACATTTAATTCTTTTGGAGTTGCCAGACTGATATACCCACCATTGGTAATGCTGTTGCGTTTCAATAGTCTTACAAGACTTTATCCACCAGTATTCAAAAAAGCTTAAGACATAATAAATTTCTTTTCTCTACATGTATGTAACTTTAAGAAAACTAAATCAAGTTATTTTGATGCCATTTCCAATTTTTGCCTGTGGGGTCAAGTATAAAACCTTTGCAGACCTTGAAATGAAGTGGCCTGAACATTTTCTAAAAATACTTATTCAAATTATTCATCCAACACGTATTCACAATGTTACTTCTTCAAGAAGATGACGTTTATCAGCATAGCTGTCCACAAATACATATTCTTTTTTTTTAGTAATTTGTCTTTTAACAATACAGTAAACGGGGGACAATGCTCTGTAAGATTCGAGTGTCTCAAAACGTCTAAGAATTAGTTGGACAAGATGAATCCAGGGAAATCGGCAGTAATGTCAAGTTTCTTTTTCTGTTTTCAACCTTTTTGATTTACAATGTAAAGGTATTTTTTTCCATGTCACAAAGATATCACAAAGATTCCTACACTTTGCAGCTGTGTTTCAGCAAGACTAAACTAACAATACCAGACCAGAAGACTGCTTCAAAACCACCTGTACATACTCAATACTTTGTAAACACACCACCACACCGCCCCTGTACCCAAACGTGCATTCCTTCCACTAACATTATTTTCAGGCTTTTAAAAAATCTGAATCAATCACACTGAACCCTTGTTTAATCATCAACCCCCCCCCCAAAAAAAAAATAATCGGCCCTGGAGGCCTAGTTTATTCCAAGGACAACAAAAATTTTGATCAAGATGCTGGCGACATCTTGTTATTGTCTTGTTAAACTTGTAATGGTTTTCGATTGTAAGTCCCGCCCTTGAAATTTGTAAAAAAAACAAGTGGTATAGCTATTGCCCTCTTCAAAATTGCGTCTCTTCAAAATTATTACTGCGAATTTGTCAGAGAAACACATCTGCATTGCAAAAATGTGATATTACAAATTTAGATATCCCTTGTTTTTACTTCTTCTTTTTTCTAGAGGCGAGTTAAGACAAGAAGTCGCTCGGGTATCCCCATTTAATTCCGCAATTTGAACTTGTGTCCAAGAAATGCAATAAGTATTGTAAGATGCCATATTATTTCTTAGTTGGAAAAAACTTTTGAAAAATATCATGCCAAGGCAGGAACACACAGTGATGTTTAGAAAGTTGAGGTATGCAGGTTTGATGGAGACTTAAAATATGCGCAAAAAGATGTTGACTTCCCACCTTCAGATATTTAAATAGTATGAGCCATGAACAAATGGATGTACAATATCAGATTATAAGCATCAGGTACATCACATGCACTTCAGGTAGGAAATACAATCAGTAGGGAAGACTGTAATATTTAGGTCAATGGATTTTATTTTTTTGCGGCGGGGGGGGGGGGGGATCAATGTGGTGTTAAAACATGAGCTTGCATTATAAAGCCAAAAAACAAAATCCTCAGTTTTGAAGATTAGTATCAAGTTCACATGGACATGATTTCAGAGAAATGTGTTGATCTTTGTCAAATATTCATTTTCATCTAGGAAAAAAGAAAGAAATTTAGTCACTGTGTTGGCCAAGACATGCAAAGAATTTTAGACCTTTATTCATCATGGGGGATTTGTTGTCCCCGTGAGTCAAATGATCACCCACGGTCAGTATTTAGTATTCAGAGAGAAACTTGAGAGTTGTAAGAAATAAAGACTATTATAAAAGTGAAGAAGGATCACAACAGGACTTTGCAGCAGACAACATGGACGGAGTTCCATCGCGGGGAACAAGTACAAATTCTTCGGCATTCCCGTAAACAATTTTATACCCCTTTGTAGACAGACAGGACGGGGGAATGCGTATGTGTACAAACTTTGTACTAAGTGTTATTTGTAGAGTATACGACAAGAGAAATTAAAAAAAAGAAGTGACGAAAGTTCCTTTATTTAATGATTATTATAACGATATCACAGTTTGGTGACATGTTCATGTATATGTTAGAAAAAAAGATGTGTTGAGTGAGAAATTGTCCCCGTTTCTTTTTTCTGTTGTAGGATTTTTCTAGATTTGTTTGTGGATTTTTTGTTTATGTTTTTTTTTTTTTGTGAGCAAAAAAGTGAGAGATAATTCGGGAGGGGGCGGGGAAAGGAGAGGAATGTGAGAAGGGGCGGTTTCGGGTAATCTATTCATGAATTTAAAAAAAAAAAGTAAATAAGAGAAATAAAAAATGATTATAATTATTATTATTATTGGAGGTAGGTAGTTTGGATCTGTCCTGAAAATCTGTGGGGTACGTTTTTATCTTTTAGCAGATTTTTCCTTGTTTTGTTCCCTCTTCTCGTAAGTTGCTTCTCTTTTTTAACATTACCATAGTTTGTAGGTCTGTCGCACTTTAGCGCTGCTTTGTATGTAAACTGCTTATTGTATGTATTGTATGAACAATGAACTCATTTCTGCGTTCAGTTGAAGGAGTTTCGGTTACACTCTTTGCTGGGCCCGGGAAGTCCCTTTTTTTTTTCGTGTGTAGGAAATGTTTCAGTAGTAAACTTGAAGGCAATCAATGTTGCATGGCTGTTTTTATGGGGTAAAATATTTAAGCAGTCATGCGTCATTTGGTATGTCCGTTGTGATTGTTTGCGTTAGCAGATATTTTGAAATATTTATTATTTATTTATCAATTGACATGTCCTGCACGGCTAAATTGACAAATCAGTTTTAAATTGTGCGCAATAGAAAAATTAAGCATTTAACGGTCAATGTCTAACAATTGGGGGGAAAACCCACAAAAACAGAACGGTTGAGTTTCATCCATTGGAAATGACAACAGCAAAAAGTCATGGGGTGGCATGGGTGGCTTGTGCGTAAAGCGCTCGCCTCTCACTAAGGTGACCACGGTTCGAATCCTGGCTGTGGATGTATGTGAGTAGAGTAGTGCGTTGGTTCTCTCCTGTGCCACGAGGGTTTTTCTCCAGGCCCTCCGGTTTTCCTCCCTCCGGAAAAATCAAACACTTTCGATCTCAGGCTGTGCTCCCTGGACATATATGGGTCGATGTGGCCGGCAGCCATAGGCGCCTTCACGTGCAAGCGGCCCGACCACATTGTAGCCGCGTCCTTCGCATTTTAGCATACCGGCTGCGAGTAAGGATGATTAGCCTCCCAAATTATTATTATTATTATAAATTATTTGAAAACACGCAATGCAATTTTACACCCAACCGTTTTGTGATTTTCATTTATCGCTGGGTTAAGCGCAGTAACTGTAATCTTTGATTCCCACCCTACTTTTGTTATTTTTTTCTCTCCAATACTGGCCACGCAGCCGCACCTGCTAATTCTACACTGATTAGATTCTACTACTATCTTCTGGCTATTTTGTATTATTTATAGTCGCTTACTGGTCAGAGAAAAGTAGCATTTCCTTACAAGCTCCCCTCCACCGTCGTTTGTCTTTGTAATATTTTGTGCAAAAAAAAAAAAAAATGAAAAGTAAAACTGCCAGAGTTTATTTGTTGTGATCGATGTTTGCCACGCTCCTGTAGAAAAAAATTAAGAAAGAAGCCACCATGTTTTTTTTTGTTTTGTGTTTTGTTCAAAATGATACACTGTACATACATTTTAAATATTCAAAATAAATTCTCTCATTTTTTGGGGGAGCAACGGTGTAGCGCACGTGTAATCTTTGTTACACCGGAGCTTTATAAATTCGTTAATTTTGGGGAGAGAGAATTTTAATTGTACATTGTAGCGTATCAGAGGGTTATTTCCCATCATCCCTTGTGCTTTTATAATTGACCTATGACCCATGGCGGCCATTGTTTCTAGATGTTGATGTAATTTAGCTGGTCCACGGAGTGAATGTACGAAAAATTTGCATTATTTATTTAGGAGGTTTAAACTTCGTTTTCGACTCATCATTTTGAGAAGATTCTCCCCCAGGGCTACACAATTTTTAACGTACATTTAAGTATCATTTAAATCATGTACAGTGAACTATTTGCTCTTTTGTACAAATTGTATTTTTCAAGTTGGTCCTCATTATACATTCAAAATGGCCGCCATGTGAATAGGTCCATATATATTTATTTGTCTTTGTAGTTAAAAATTAAAAAAAAAGAGGGCGTAATTTTAGAACTCGAAACCATGTTTTTTCCACTCCCTTGGAGGAGTCCGTGGTTTAGAGCAAGTGATGAATTTAAATAAACCTACATGTTTTATCTTTATCGGCAATGTTATTAAGTTATTCTGATCCCATAAATCTTGTTCGTGAGAATGGAATAAAAGAATTGACTTTGTGTTCATGCAACCAAGAGAAAAAAAATTATATAATCACTTTTCTTTTTGAGTGTTTGATTTATTCGTGAGACTGGTCCGGTAGCGCCCCTTCAAAAGTCAGATGTGTTTCTATGGAACCTGAGTCTTGGTTCAAGACATTAGTGATCCAATAATAGACTGCAATGAATTGCCAAACTTTGTTATCATCCAGATAAAAAATATCTTTTCAAAGTTGAGTATCGTCTGAATTATTATTAATTATCTAAGAAGCCGTACGTGAGAATTTGGAAGGGCTAAGTATTCAGAAAACATATAATTTTTAAAGTTGATCAAAGTAAATTGACTGGAGCAAGATTTGAACCTGCAACCTCGGTATTGCCGTTCCGGCGCACTACCAACTGAGCTATCCAGCCCTATGTTGGCGGTTCCCCATTTTGCCAATGCCTTTGTTCAGACAACAAATGTCAGTACAATAAATTGAAAAATGTCAATTATGTCAAATTTAAAATTAAGTTTGACATGAAAAGGTCAAGTTCCATATTACCTGTTATAACCAATGTAATTAACTCCAAGAACTCAATGACGGATTGAAAGACAACTTGGAATTTCTTGCAATACACGACGCTCAAAGCAGCTGTTTAATAGCGAACGGAGTGCGAATGAATAAACATGCGGCAAAAAATGTTGCATTTTTACGCCACTTTTTTTCATCATATACTATCTCAATGAAGGTCAGTCATTACAAAGATGTGGAAAAGACATGAATCTCGGACAGAGAAACATTCCAATTTTTTTAGAAATACTTTAAAATGCATGCAACTCTCCATAGACTTTGTACACAACCAAAGAAGTGGCGTCTGGATACTACATTCTTTCCAAACTTGCACATCTGTAAGTATAGTGCCAACACTTTTAGTTTGTTGAAGTCATTCTTCTCAGTCTTATGATGTGATCATCTACTATAATGAATATATAATTTGACTACATTCCTGGATATATATAATAAGCTAAGCTGGTACTACGGGTCAAAAAATGCATGCAACTCTCCATAGACTGTTGTTTACCAATGGAATTAAACCAACATTTCAGATCATGTTCTCGAACCACACGTCTCGCCTGCTTTAAATGAGACCAATTTTACATTTTCACCCTATTTTACGACTTGACCTCATATGACTTTTGACCTTGGTATTTGACCTTTCACATCATCGTATGAAGGTTGCCATGTTGCATCTATGACCCAAGTTTGGTTTCAATTGGACTTCAACTTTTCAAATGAGACCAATTTTACATTTTCAGGCTATCAACTTGACATCAGATGACCTTGGTGTGTGACCTTTGACGGCATTATCATATGAAGGTTGCCATGTGGCATCTGTGACTCAAGATTGGTTGCAATTAGCTTTCAACAGGCTATTTTATAACTTCATCTCAGATGGCCTTTGACCTTGGTATTTGACCTTTGACTTCATAACCATATGAAGGTTGCCATGTTGCATGTACACAATGTATGACTCAAGTTTGGTTGCAATTGGACTTCAACTTTTCAAATGAGACCAATTTTACATTTTCAGGCTATCAACTTGACCTCAGATGACCTTGGTGTGTGACCTTTGACGGCATTATCATATGAAGGTTGCCATGTGGCATCTGTGACTCAAGATTGGTTGCAATTAGCTTTCAACAGGCTATTTTATAACTTCATCTCAGATGGCCTTTGACCTTGGTATTTGACCTTTGACTTCATAACCATATGAAGGTTGTCATGTTGCATGTACACAATGTATGACTCAAGTTTGGTTGCAATTGGACTTCAACTTTTCAAATGAGACCAATTCACATTTTCAGGCTATCAACTTGACCTCAGATGACCTTGGTGTGTGACCTTTGACAGCATTATCATATGAAGGTTGCCATGTGGCATCTGTGACTCAAGATTGGTTGCAATTAGCTTTCAACAGGCTATTTTACAACTTCATCTCAGATGGCCTTTGACCTTGGTATTTGACCTTTGACTTCATAACCATATGAAGGTTGCCATGTTCCATCCTTGACCCGAGTTTGGTTCCAATTGGACTTCAACTTTTGAAATGAGACAAATTTTTCAAAACTTTAACCAAAATACCACATACATACATACATATATACGGACAGACATAGTGATTGCATGGTCTCTTTCCTGAACTTTGTTCAGGCGAGTCAAAAAAAAGGCATGACAAATTTTACGGAGAGACTTTCATCAGCTTTGTGCAAGAGGGCGAGATTTAAACCCCATACGAAAACAATTCTCGTTTTTCAGAACGTCTGCCACTTTCGACTTGGTGTCCTTCAATGTCGATTCAGTGCTGGGGACATGGGCAGAAGACGCATGCTGCAGCCCAAAGCTTCTGAAGGAATGCAGGATCACCCCTGATGTCATTGCACACCTCCTCGATCGTTTGGCGCAACACACGATAGAGGAGGTGTGCAATGACATCAGGGGTGATCCTGCATTCCATCAAAAGCTTTCAACCGCATGCACGCGCCTTCCGCCACCGTCTCCAGACTCCAGCACTGTATCGACATCCCAAAATTTCATTCTGACATTCGACAAAGCTGATGAAACTCGCTCCATACAATTTGTCGTGCATTGTTTATATGATCTGAAAATTTGGTTCAATTCCATTGGCAAACATTAGAGTTATTTAGGATCAAAAGTAGGACATGTTTTTTTTTTTACACATAGTATTTAAACATCCCAAAAACCATTAAACTCTTCACGCAATAAACCAGTCGCTGCCATTCCGTACAAAAATAGTTCTTCCCACATATAAGCTTATTCACCCCATTTACAAACAAAATCCAATTAAAAATAGTTCTGTTGATATAGCTGAAAGCTCGCTGTAATTTACGTACAAGTACCTCATATACATAATGACTGCAATATATACAAAAAGCTAGTACCATTAAAGCGTACAAAAATATACATTAAAGCGTACAAAAATATTTACCATTAAAGAAAAGCATATCACAAATTTATATATCCTCAGATACCCACGTTGTGAACACTAAAACCTGGTCAACAGGTTTGGCCAATTAATGATTCTGAGTAGAAATTGTGAAAATATAACTTGACAAAAATGCAGAGTACAATTGGCTATTTTTCCCATCTATGATTCAAAAAGAAAAAAAAAATGCTGAAATGCAATGATACTACGTGCTCAGTATTATTATCAAATTGATTCATATCAATTTTGTCAAATACAAATCGTGCATTTGATGATGAAAAAAATACGAATGTTTGCACCATTCCAAAAGCAGCAATACCGACAGGCTGTGTCTGCTTCGAGGAGGTACCAACATTATATGGCAAATATGTACAAAAAAAACTTTTTTTTTAATTTAAATTTTTTTTTTTTTCATAGAGGATACATTTTCTAGTCATGGCACCGTAAGTACATTTTGTGTATGTTCTGGATCAGTAGAAAGTAATCTCACACCAAATGTAGCAATTAAGCCAAAATTGTGGACACTGAATCACCAAACAGACTAAAAATTAGTCTATGGAATATCCCCTTGCACAGCAAGGGTCTACGATATGCGATCAGATTCAGCGATTAATGATGCAAAACAAGACTGCGTCTTGACCTCCAGATTCTGGCCATTCAGCAGGCACCTTCTATCGAATCTTCTGTAACCTGTTGCTGTATTACAAAATCATGGCATCCAAATTGACCAATCAAAAGCTAAGTCCACAATTCTGACCGAAATGACATCACAGTTTCTAAAATCGACTCCGACTGGCTGGTGCGAGGTGTCGCATAAAATTTGCATGTTAGGATATATATAAGACATTTGACCGTGGTTCAGCACATGTGAATGCCTGATCATCAGACTAACTAACTAAAACTTGGCGTAGTCTCAAATAGTGACCGCTGTTATTTATGTAGGGGCAATGGCTGTTCTACTAATCAGGAATGCCTTGCCTATTTTATATTTTCAATTTCAGATTCAGACGAACTTCATACCGAGTGTTAACAACAATAACCTCAAAACAGAATGTTTATTGCTGTACAAGTGAAAAAAAAATTCATGTGTGTGTCACATGATGAATAAAAATATTGAATTGAATTGAATTGAAAAACCCTGTCTACTCCTATTATAATTACAAGAATATATGTCAGGCATTAATTCAGGCGATTCACAATGCAGTGCGCCACCAAGAGTTTTGCCACGGAGAGTTCATTTTTCCCAGTAAATTGTGGGAGATGGTCGACAAATTCGCAGCGCAGGATATTTGAAATTGTTAAATTTTCCGGTTAGTAGTTTCGTAAGCATATGATTGGAGTATCTGTTTGCCCTTTTCTTTTCTTTGTATCAATACGGTGTTTTTTGTAAGGCGTCAGAACGCTTTGCCCCAATCAATAACAAATTAGCTCAAGTTGTCCACTGACACTCATTCAAATGGGCTATGTTTTGTCGACCGTAAACTTGAAAAATAGACTCTCCATGGCAAACTCCTGGTGGCGCACTGCATTGTGAATCGCCCGAATTGCCACAATAAAAGTCAACAAAACTGTGTACTGTCAATACCCTTAACTGAAAACATATTGTGAAACCGCCCACAATGATCCAGAATACTATGTAAATCATCTTATCATAGAAATATCCTACTTATTAAAATCATTCAAGCCAAATTCCAAGTATACTATGACATGTACATGTATTATAATGTAACCAACCCTAGTGTACCAAGTTTGCTTTAATTATTACAACAAACATTGGCACGGATGCTCCGTATAACAAAAGTTACAGAACACTATAAAAGAACTGTTTAAAGCCCTAAATATACAAATCATTCCAATATAGCAATGCTTGGCATTCCAATGTTGCATCAAAGCTTAAAAATATATATTTTCCATCTCAAAATATGTATCACCTTTATCTAAATATTAATTCAAAAATTCCAAAAGGAATTCCAATATATGACACTGAGTAAATATTATTTCTTTTATAAAACTAAGTACATTTTATCAATTTTCATTGCAAGCGGCAATGTATAAGCACCAAAGGCCATAATTCCAAAAAAGCGTTTGTCAAGATGGGAGACTTCTTTCTGCACCTTTGTCTTTTTGAAAAATAAGCGATCTGCAGGTTGCAACTAGCGTCGCCTTTTTCCGTGGTCGATCCCTATATGTTTTGTGTGCGTATCTTCTGTTAAAAAAGCCCTCGAATGACCCCTACATGACCTTTGACCTCAGTAATCCGATGAAGAATTCATCAAAATCCATGAAAGCATGTTGAAGTTATACACTTATTTTCAACAACTTAACCTAAATTTTAACCTAAACTTTAACATACGGACATACAGAATTAAGGACTGGCAAGTGTCCCCCAAAACTTTGTTTAGGCGACACAAAAATGGAGAGAACTTTACTTAAGAATTCTACAATTGTCCATCTTTCATATGCCGCATCAAAATCATAGTTGTTGCCGGTTAGGAAACTATGGTTGACCATCATTGCAAAAACAAAATTACTCAGAAAGTACGGGGAAAACTAATGAATAATCAAAAGACACCATCAAAGCTAATTGAAGTCATCTTCCTTTTTAATAAGGGAATAAATATGTGCTTAGCTGGTATTAAACAAGTACATGTATGTTCAAAACCGGTTAGGGTCCTGGAAGTGAATAATGGCCCCAGCTGAAGGCGAGGACCATTTTCCAAGACCAAGCCCCTAGCAGGGTTTAAACATGCTTTTTTTTAATACCAATCAAGCACATATTCGGTCAACAAGTCAAAACAAGTAAAAAAATCACAATTTTCCAATGATTTTGTCAAACAGTTTTACTTCATGTTTTCTGAAACACCCCTCTGGCTGTGTCTATGGTATGTGCCTCACACAAATCGCTAAAAATCTACTTTTACGGAGATTGGCACACGCACAGTACGCGATGTGGTGCAGAACGCACCGGTGCAGGAAAAAAAGTGTTTAAAACCAACCGGTGTTTTATCAACGGTTTAAAACGACCCACATGACAGCTCTCAGCCAATAGGAATGGGTAAACTGTCTGAGGTATTTATGAATAGGTCACAAATTGACATTTTCTGGCAAAAGCTCTAGGCAGCCAGGGTGTAAATTTATGCAAACTGGTTGATTACAAAACAACGGTCCACAATATTTGTAAACAAAAAAAAAGGTCTGTATTAAGAAATTTATGTTCCTTGTTCTAAATCTGCAACATCCCTCCCAACTCACAACCGAAAGACCATTTTTGTTCCCGCTGGCTCTGCACCTTTCAAGTTTCAGGGGTCTCGCTGCTTTTCGGCTCCAGATTCTGGTATATGCTCTCTTTGGGCTTGTCCTTCTCCATGTCCCTGGGCGTGTTTTCATAGACTGGTTCCGGAATCGCCTCCGCCTTGAACTCCTCTGGGTTGTTCACATAGGCCAGCATGGCCTCGTAGCAGAACCGGTACATGTCCTACATGTATGTGGGAGGACAAGAAAAGATTTTGACGAACATACTTGAGTTGGTGAAATTTGAAGGAGTTCTTACTCAATGAAGACTAGTATATGTGACCTGTCATGATCAAATGAACTGTTTTTTTTAATAATGTAGTGAAGTATAGCTCTTCAAACCTACAAGGTGAAAATAATCTTTAAAAAATATCGCAAGGACAGTGTTATTATGCTAATTTGAATACAAGTCACCAAAATCACTGTTGTCCACGTGTAAGTCTAGTGGAGTGTTTTGTATCAAGCTCCGGAGCTCAGTCAAGCGGATGGAATAAAGCCGTCCGTGGACAAACAGCTTTGGCACATGAAATTTTCAAACTGCCATATCTCAGAGACAAAATGTTCATTTGCAATCATTTTTTCATCACTTATGTTTAAAGATCAATATTTTAATATCATTAAATTGAATTTTTGAGATATGCTCAACAAGTCGATGAAAATTGCCGTCAAAAGTGGGTTTCCTTCTTTTTGCACCACCCTGTACATTACAGTGAGGAAAAGCCAACATTTGAAGGGGTGGTCAATCATTTTTTTGTTTTCAGGTGAACCTGAAAACAGTGTTACTCCCATATTCCTGACCGCTATCATTCATGTTCATCTTACCAGGCTGTTGAGTAAGTTAGGACGATTCAAGCGCAGGACTTTAGTAGTCTGCAAGATGTCCACCACGTCCTCTTCGTGCAGCCTGTCCAGGGAGTTCTTGAGTACGCAGAACACGCCGCTGCGATTCAGGCCATCTCTGTACACAAAACAAAAAGGAAGTGATGAAATACCAATATATGCCATGTTTTTGATCGGCCATTTTCTGGGTGCCAGCACAGGAACAAGTGCGAGTGCACAATAATCGCTGGCGAAAAATGTGACGCCGATGGCGCATGTGTCCCACCGTATTTTGGGTCACTTTTAGGGACAGACAGATCATCTGACCGACCGACCGACAGACCATCAAGTGACATGAAGAAGCTCCTGCCAGAGCTTAAAAATCACAACCCGTCCACAGGGTGGCATGGGTGGCTTGTGCGTAAAGTGCTCGCCTCTCACCAAGGTGACCACGGTTCGAATCCTGGCCGCGAATCGCATGTGAGTAGAGTTGTGCGTTGGTTCTTTCCTCTGCCACGAGGGTTTTTCTCTGGGCCCTCCGGTTTTCCTCCCTCTGGAAATATCAAACACTTTCGATCTCAGGCTGTGCTCCGTGGTCATATATGGGTCCATGTGGCCGGCAGCCATAGGCGCCTTTACGTGCCAGCGGCCCGACCACATTGTAGCCGCGTCCTTCGCAATTCAGCATACCAGCTGCGAGTAAGGATGATTAGCCTCCCAAATTATTATTATTATTATTATTATTATTTCCGGCAAATTTCCTTCTTCTGGATACCATCCAACCACTACACAAAATGGCGTGCACCTTGTTCGAGGAAGATGTTGTTCAGTGCAAATGCAAGTGCACAATAAGCTCTGGCCGAGTTGCAAGAAGTCTTGCATGAAATCCATCAAAATGATCCCTGCCAGAGCTTAAAAATGAGACCCCCAAAAATGCAACGCCGATGGCACATATGGAACACCATACTTTGCTATTCCCACGGCCAATCAAAGTCCGCGGAAATTCATTTCTACAACTTACATGCAGTGGACAAGACTGGCTGAGCGTTTGTCCTTCGGCTTGTGTTTGTCCACAGTCTGGATGAGACGAAGCAAGGCGCTGGGGGATTTAGGTACCTCCTGACCCAGCGGCCAATCAGTGACTTGGTAGTGCTTGAAAGAGTGCGACCTCTGTGATAAACACAAAACACCCACAAGAAAATGTGGATGATACTAAAGTTATTGAAAGTTGACTATATCGTCGGTTACACCACGAAGTGACGTATTGTGCGCACAAAGTCCATAGACAATAGGTCACTTTATGGTGCACCCGACGATATGTACACGTCAGTACCAGTTTAAACCCGCCAAGAAACTGGGAAAAAAAGGACTGAGAAATTTCGAAAAAAGATCCATTATTTTACACAAGTTTAGGGTTCTCTGTTTCAAAAGAAATGCCACAAAATGTTAAATTTTCCAAAGTTTTATGCTGTAATTTTATTATAAGAGGGTGAAGACCTAAATGTTACAGTATAGAAATGTGTTGTTAAATTGTGAAGTCTGGGATGAATGCGGAGGGAGCTCTTGCAAGGGAGAGCAGAGGGCTGAGAATTTGGGGGCAAGGGATTTGGAGTTTAGGGTTGGAGAAACTGCGAGATGGATACAAATTACGGATTTTTTTGTTACCCGGGTCGTGCGGCGAGTGAAAAATAAAAAAATAAAAAATTGAAAAAATTCCACACGTGTATGTGCGCCCTTTACAGCACACCCATAATGGTTCGCCCAGTATTCGGACACTGTATTTGGACACGAAAGTGCTCCAACAATTTTTTTTGGCGGCAATTCCGTAATCCAAGTAATTTAAAAAAGGGCGGGGGGCCTTATATGTACAATGCAACAGAGTACAGTCGAACACCTTTATAACAAGGTCCCTGGGACTTTACAACTTACCTTGTTATAACAGGTACCTAGTATTAACAGTAATCGAAAACAAAGAAAAACAAAGAAGTGCGACCTAAAATGTTGCTTGTTATAAGCAGGTTGTTACTAACAGTGCTCTTCTTTTCAGGGTTTCGACTGTACATGATGAGTTAAATGTAGAACAAAAAAACACCTGGCCCAACAGAAAACCAGTGTATGTACGTATCATATCCATTTAATACATACATGTACAGGCTGGAGAGTAGGCCAGGCAGTGCTATCTTAACTCTTTTTTCTGGGAGCCTATTGGGTATACATGATAGCTAGCAGGAAGCAAGTGGGGTTCTGGGCTTTGGGTTAGGCCATTGTTATTTTTTTTCTGGAGGATGTTAGTCAGAAACTCACCCAAGAAAGAGAGCAGACAGCACGCAGCTGGCAGGAGAAGTACAAGACAGGCCCTCTGTAGGACACCATACACACACAGGTTTGAAGGAATAAACCACAAAGGCGAGATATTTTGCAAACTACATTTTTAGGTCGAAAAAGTAATAGAGGAAACACGACTGGTACAAAAAAAGCATAAAACCACACTGCAAGAACACAACAGACAGGAATATGAAAGAAAACAGAAAGGTAGGTATTAAGTAGATTTAAATAGAGTTAGCTCAACATAATAATGACAACCTTTTAAAAAAAATTATAAAGCCTTTCCAACCGTATGACGTAAAATGTCTTTCCAATTGTGACATAAAGAAAAAAGACCAACATGCGCATAAGATGCTGAAATTTTGCTGCATACAACAACAAATTTCCTTCAAACTGAGCAAAAAGCTATGCCAGTAGTCCTGTGGCAAGGCTCACATTTTACAATTTATACTCTGGATTTATGGTCTCAAATGATATCCAGAAAAAAAGAAAAAAAACACACTTAAGCTTCAAGTTTACCGGCCCACGTCTTAATGTTACATCGCTATACCCATCACCATGCTAGTGTTGTCCAGCTCACAGATCCCTGTGATCTTTCCCTTACCTTCTGTCGGCGATGTTCCAGCTTCATCTGCTTGATCCTGTATCCCTCCAGGTCCGCTGTGTTGGTGGTGATCACGGTGAATGGACCGTACTCCTCACTGCCTTTGTCTGGCCAGTACTGCGGACAACTCTGTCAATCAAACAAAGCAGATTACAAACATCAGTATTTCTATGGACTACGTGCACATAAAGGGTGAGTAAAAAAAAACCGAAACCCAAATGTCGGGACTATTGTTTTAGTGAAGTTCTTCATGTATCACTTTGAAAATCTAGGATACGAAGCCCAATTCATAAGCTTTCTTTTAGTACAAGAATCATCCAAATCACACATTTTAAACACAACCACCATTTTAAAGTTGTTTCCACGGATCACCAAAAAAGGTGTTCGTTCTTTCAGCAAAACGAAAACAATTCACGCACATCCCTATGCAGTGGCGTAGCCAGGAATTTTTCAGTGGGGGGGCGCTGGAACATTTCATGGGGGGGCGTCAAGCAGGGGCATCAATCGCTTCTCAAAAGTGTGGGGGGGGGGGGTCATACCTTGATCATAGCTGATGCAAGCGCGAAGCGCGAAGCCCTTACGGCGTGGGGTTCGGGGCCCGCTTAAGGGCCCCGAAAAAATTGGATTCTAGATGTTCTGTGGTGTGATTTGAAGCAATTTCTTACGACTTTTCTCCATGCTTTAACTAATATTTTCTTGGCAAAAGATAATTATTTGAACATCGTTTTTCGAGGTTGGAGACATTGAATCAGCTATGGGTATTCTGAGCTATTGGCGTGGGGTTCGGGGCCCGCTTAAGGGCCCCGAAAAAAATTGGATTCTAGATGTTCTGTGGTGTGATTTGAAGCAATTTCTTACGACTTTCCTCCATGCTTTAACTAATATTTTCTTGGCAAAAGATTATTATTTGAACATCGTTTTCAAGGTTGGAGACATTGAATCAGCTATGGGTATTCTGAGCTATTGGCGTGGGGTTCGGGGCCCGCTTAAGGGCCCCGAAAAAAATTGGATTTTCGATGCTCTGTGGTGTGATCTGAGGCAATTTCTTACCACTTTAACCAATAATGATCTTAGCACAAAAGATAATAATTTAAACATAATTTTCGAGGTTTTCTTAGCTAAAGGCATAAGAAAATTTTGTGAACATTGTTTTCGAGGTTGGAGTCATTGAATCAGCTACCAGAATTCTGAGCTATAGGCGTGGGGTTCAGGGCCCGCTTAAGGGCCCTGAAAAATGTTGGATTCTGAATGCTCTGTGGTGCTATCTGAGGCAATTTCTGACCACTTTAACCAATATTTTCTAAGCAAAAGATACATTGTAGTACATAATAGGGCCCATAGCGTCATGTAGATCAATGATAATTTTTTTAGAAACTCAAAATCTCAGTGGGGGGGGGGGGGGGGGGGGGCCGCGACTGGGGGGGGGGACAAAGTTTCATGGGGGGGCGGTCGCCCCCCCACGCCCCCCCTGTGGCTACGCCACTGTCCCTATGTGATTTGATTTCAGCTCAAATCACAGGAGTTTGGCCAAAAACAGAGGAACCAAAGTCACAGCCACAAAGCGGTCGAAACAGTTTGGATGTACGGACTGGCCAAAAACCAGGCCGGAAAACCCTTGGAGACATAACTTCTCCAAAGTTACTGTCACAACTTACAGTATCATCAGGGTCAGGCGCATTGAGCATTATTATGCTGGAGATCTGGTAGTCGTAAACCAATCGCCACAGGTCCAACACGGTGTTTGGCAGTGGAGCCTGGGTAACCACGGCAAAATCTCTCTGCTTAAAGCCCTAGGAACAACAAATAAATAAATAAAGATCAGTACAGTTGAATTTGTTTTCTCATTCCTTGCAAAATGTCAGCAGTGGTGACACTTCATGAAATTTCAGACAAAAGAAAGATCCATTCTGTGGGGTTTAAATTTGGGGAATTGTTCTGCGCTTCACCACCTTCGGGCTTAACGGCTCTTGGCAACATATTATTTTCCAATTAGTGCTGAAGTCCAGTTCATCACAAGTCCGGTCAACAGTAAATCACAAGTCTCGTCACAATTCCAGTCGCAAAAGTAATGGGCTCGGTGGACTTGTCTACGGTATTTTCTTTTTTATATGTGGGTTTTGCCCTTCGCCGACGTATTTGAAAAACACTGCACACTCAGTCTTTCCTATGGGCTTGTTCAATCGTAGGGCAAATCCAAATATAAACTTGACAACATTCTTCATAATGCCTTGGAATTACGTGCAACTAGAAAATGAAATTATGGTTGGAAATGTGTCATTTTCTGACCGTTTATCAAATTTATTCAAACCGACAATGATGCTCTCACTCAATTTTCATGTAGGTAAATTTTAAGAGAGTGAAAGAAAAGGACGCTCTGCATGTGTATTCTCAAACGTCCGCTCTGTCAGGGCAGTTTTTGTGGATAATTCACTGTTTACAATTTGTATCAATAACAATCGACTGAATGAATGATGATCTTACATCCACAAATGAGGCATTGATGTAGTTGTACTCCATCCCATCTTCTCTGGGCGTCATCAAAAAAGGCCGACAGCCTTCAACTGCACGGAAGGAAAAAGAATCAACGATAGAAAATCTTTTTAAACTATCATGACATTTACCAATTATGATTGTACATGGAAAATGAAAAATAACACTAACACTGCAAATTTCATTAAAATTATTCGCTTATCATGCCGAGTGAAAGATTCTGAGTAAACCTGCTAATAGGGAGATAACACACACTCTCTGATGATATTGTAAACCCTGTATTTTATAGGAAACCACCGTATTTCTTGCACTAAGCAGAGGAGACTGACTTACGAGTAAGCGTGCGTGGAAATCTGTTCTTGCTCTGGTTGGTGTTAGCCATGCTGTTGCGACATCTCTCTCGACTTGGAGTCGGGGTGATGGTGTTCAGTTGCTGAAAACAAATCATAAAATCACCCGGTTGGCAAAACTATTTCAAAAGTAGTAGTAAAAATGCCACTAACGCATACGTACATTTACAAACTGTTCTATGGATGCACTGTGGACAATGGAATATATATTTAGGTAAAGAATTCAGCATAATTTAGCAATCAATCTTTTTATTATTACTTTTTAAAAGTAATGGTAAGGACAGTAATACTAATAGTAAGGACAGCTAAAATCATCAAGCAAGCATTTCAGTGTCACAAAACAATGCATAATACTGGTAGTATCACCGTTGTCAAAACACAATTTAAGCAGATTTAAGCCAACAAAAAGACACAGGCTGGTTGGCATGTACAATCTCAAATCAAATGTCTATTCTACTGTAACACAGGGCTTGTCCCCCAAAATCAGACTTTGTTTTAATAAATCACCTCAAATTCTTCAGCCAACTTCTTCTTCTTCTTAAGCTCAGTAACCCTCTTCCCAAGTGAAGCTGCAGGCACAGTGGTGTCGTCTGAGAACAGAGC
Source organism: Patiria miniata (assembly GCF_015706575.1). Lineage (NCBI taxonomy): Eukaryota > Metazoa > Echinodermata > Asteroidea > Valvatida > Asterinidae > Patiria > Patiria miniata. Next base: position 27,907,740 of record NW_024037069.1, on the reverse strand, counting down.
TTCCAACAAGGCAAGATGGATGAACGTATACTGGACCTGAACGCAAAATAGAGTTTTATAGATGCCAAAGTTAAAAGAGGAAATACAAGAAAGCACCTCACCTGACAGACCCCTAGAAGTGAAGTGGACTCCATACAAAACAACTCCAAAGGTTACAAAACACAGTTAGATCGGGCTCTTAAAGGTAGAGTAGATCATTAGCAGTTATCCAACAAGTAACTGACGAAATTATTGTCAAAATGCATACTTGGTTTAAAGATAGTAATGGCACCAAACTCCCTGTGAAATTATTCCTTCTGGCATGCTGGCATTTTGAAGAAAATAATAAAAGAAGGCAATTTCCAAAGATGCGTCTAGTGACGCATTTTTGGAAATTTAAAAAAGTTACCGAGAAAAGTAATATCCAAAAAGTAACTGACGAAATTACTGTCAAAAAGCATCGTACAATTCTACCACTGTTGTCCTTGAAGTACCTACCGGGGTCTGCACACTGCTGACCCGATGATCCCTCATGTCAGCCACAAAGTTGTAGACGTCCAGAGTTTTCTCTGCACGGGCTCGTTGCAGCGATGCATGTATGCCAATGATGACACCGGTCCTGCCTACACCAGCACTGCAAACAACAGAGAGAGAAAAAGTTTCTTAGGCCAAAAAAAAAATAAGTCGGTCTCTGGTCAGCGCGCATCGATTTTAATCATGCACGTCGATCTTTTTTTTCTCCGAAATGTTCCGCGGTAGCTCCAACAGCGCCCTCTATTTCCGCACCTCCTCATTTTTTTTTTACCAAAGAGCACCAAGGAATGGGAAATTGCACCAAGGCAAATGATCGAAAGCACCAAGAACAATTATGGAGGAAACCAATGTACATGAGGACACCAAAAAGAAAATATAGTACCTACCTTGTCTGTACAATCCAAGCTTGAAGAAAAAAAAAAAAAGCCGCGTGGCCGCGTCAATTCCGGAACTTTGGTCTGACCAGAGACCGAATATTTAGACCAGCAAATTGTAGTCAAGTCTATCACAATTCAGACCACAAGTTACTGGTGTACAGCTGCTTGACACACTGCTTGAAAGATTTAGACTACAACTTTGCAAAATGAGTAGGATACAGTGAGACATTGTGTACCTGCAGTGGATGAGATAAGGTCCAGTATCTTTGGGTGTTGCCTCAGAGAACTCTTTGACAAACTTCAAGACCGGCGTCACATCCTTAGGGACATCCTTGTCAGGCCACGTGGTGTAGTGAAACTGTATGATCTTCCTGGGTGAAGACTCTTTGTCACCCTTAATTCAAAAATATAAAAGATCAAGAGAATAATCATTGAAAACAGTGACACTTTGGAACATATGACTGAATTTCTGCATCACGGTGATGACAATTTTCATACACACTCTTGATTTTCAAAGAGTTTGTTTTGTCGAGGGGCAATCTAGCCTTATATAATGTCCGTGACAGAGCTTTCAAGAGCTCAGTGAATAAACCTGAAAATGTATTCTTAAAATCTTACACGTTCATCATCTAAGAATGGTCAAGGAGATTACAGACTTGGAGGTTTTTTGTCGTTTCTTTAAAAACTTTTTTCATGGTTAATTTCATAAACACTGGAATTGCCCCAATGTGTCTGTTTAGGAGGCATTAGTCAGAAGCCATGAACCCGTATATGCCATGTAGCCAGGGATCACGTCCAAAGTCACGATGCTAGCAGCATTAGCATTATCAATACTGCAAACCATGGGAATAGCATAATAGACCATCAGAACAGCAATCCACAGGTCCCAGGTTCAAACCCCGCTCCAGTCAATTTCTTTGTTCAACTTACAAACAAACAGCAACAATTGACAACTTACCACCTTTCCGATTGTCATTGATCTGACTGTGTACTCTCCTTTAGACTCTTCACTGAGTGCACTGATTAAAATGCCACCCAGAGTTTCGGACTTCCCTACATCTGGCCAGTACTTGTGGCATTTGTTCTGAAGTAAAAGGAGTAGTAAAAGAGAGACTTCACAGTGTCAATCCAAACAGACATCATAAATAATATGTAAATAACAATTCAAGCCCTTACTTCAAATGCAGATTAACTATAAAAATCGGAAATAATAAGTAACAAACTTATGGACACACTCATGGAAAAATGACTAAAACAAGCTAATGCTACAAAATCTGATTTATGGAAGGTTTGCAGTGACACCATGTAAAGAACCTGAGAAGACCAGTTGTATTCAATCAACAGTTCAAACAGTGTGCTCTGTTCATCATCAGGAGACATTGATGATGTTGTGTTCTTCTAAGAACCACACAATTCATAAAAGGTATAATTCACACCGCAAACCTTGCATACTCCGTTCATGTCCTTGATGCAACCCTACTAGTCTCATTTAAAATTCTGTCATAGAGTCATATAAAAAATGCTGCCAACCAATGTACTGGGCAGGATTGACGGGGAAAATCTTAAATTTAGGAAAGTCTGACATTTCCACTATTGCATGACCCTTCTCAAAATCCTGCCAAGACTAAAAAGTTGCACCCTGTAACTTTACTATTTTTGCAATGATTTGGAAAGAAATATTAACTTTTAACTCAGCAGTAACTTTTTCTCCATTTGACAAGTATGAAGTTGTTATTCGTGTTTGGAAAAACTCTGAACTATATGTACGCTAGCATAAAACAACATCAAACACTTCAGACGTTTCTGATAAAAACCAGAAAACTAAGTAAAACAACTTAACAACTGGGAAGGGTTTTCTCACAAGTAAAGATGTACAACAGCCTTGAATGGTATTCAATGTTCTCAATTACTAATCACAGTTTTAAACCCACCTTTCCATCCTCCACAAGGTTTGTGCCGTTGACGATGATGCGCACGTTCTCCTGCCAGACCATCTTCCAGAAGTCATGAGAGGTGGCCTGCGTCGGCCCTGGGAGATTGAAAACAAAGTAAGGGAAATTATATTCAGCAAAGACGATGATGAACACTAGAATGACATAAGGTGGCCCTAAACCGTCAAAGGATACAAGAATGAGTTTAGGGGCTATATCAGACATTAATAGTTAATGATCAAATTATATTTTGATCTTTTTGAGATGAAAATGAATTAAACTGCTGCAAACTGCTTACTGACTGAATTGACCTGAAATATACAAATCAACAAAATTAGACGCCACAACGTTTCAGTCTTAAGCAAACCCTTCCTTAACATAGAGGACATTTTCAGGTAACACCACGTGGAAAGAAATCTCTTCTTGAAAGAAGTGTGGTTCTGAAAAGAACCGGTTGGTTGAGTGTAGAACTCAACGTTTCGGACAGTGTGCTCTGTCTGTCCTCAGGAGGGTGAGTGTCTTAAAGGCGAAAAGGAAAATGTTTCATTATTATAGAGATCTGCAAACCATTTCACCATTAGGTACTAAATATACAGTCTCATTTTTATTTTGTCATGACACGGCATTATTAATTTCAAAATTGTATACTGACCTTGAGTTGCTATGTAGGCTTTGTCATTCTTGTAGCCCTACAAATAATAGGGAAACGAAAACAATTACACTAAAATAAACACACTTTAAAGAGTCAATCAATCCCGTTAGCTTGGTGGTCGAGTGGCAAGACATCTGCACTAGAAAGCAGGAGGTCGTGGGTTCGAGTCCCACCCAAGGGATTTTTCCAACTTTCACTCGGGAGGTAACACACTGAGTATACAGTGTTTATACGTCGGTGAAAGGCAAAACCCAATTCGACTTACATCACCCCGACGCAAAATTCCTTCTTATGAATATTACTGATTATTTATCCTTCGGTTTGATCACATAACCTTCTTTGTAAAATCTGACCTTGATGTAGCCTGCATTGATGTATCCCAAGTTCTCATCGTCTTCACCATGATCCAGGATCACACGACAATGGTCATCTGAATCAAACATGGAGATGCGCAAGAATTAAAAACAAAATCTGCATTTGAAAACTAAGTTGATGAAGTTCGAAAATATTCAATAAATAACTAATGGTAAACAATATCAGAGACCAAGTATAGGACCCAGAATTTGCCAGAAAATGATTAAAAACTGTATTTAAATGGGAATTTTGTTACAAAAAATCAAGAGACAAAATAAGTTTTGAGGAGTTTTAAGTCAAAATCTTGCAGTGAATTAAAGTGACATCAAGTGCCAAATCATTGATTTGTTTTCAAAATCATCATTTTGAATATTTATGAATAATAAATTGCTATTCATAAAAAAATTGCAAATTTGACTTGCAATTGGAAATACATCAAATACAATTTTAAAATGAAACAAACTAAACAAAGTCACTAAAAATTCAAGGTAAGGCAGAGTGAAGTTGGGTATAACAGCGATTCTGTTTACCCTTGTTTGATTCAGATTTTATTTAGCATGCTCTGCAATAAAAGCGTGTCTTTTATGGATTTATTTTCCGAGGACATCTTACATGCTGGAATATTCCGATAGCGGTTCTTCGGCTTGTTGTCTGGTAGCTGGGACACATCACAGGAGCATATTGCCTCTATTCCAGGGAAGGACTGACGAACAAAAGGAGAAAAGGAAGACATTTGAAAGAAACAATTCATCCTCACAAACGAAGACAGCAAGCTTAATTTTTATTAAACCAAACTCCCCAACAATATTGACATTTTCCCGAACCCTCTCAAACCTCATATTTTTCAGGAAACTAACTTCACATTCTTTGTATCAATTTCAAGGGGAACCAAATCCCATGTACAGCAATAGCCCCTGTGCATTAACAGTAGATGGCGCTTTTCTACCAGCCGTGTTTTACCATTACATCTGAGGACAAGGAATTGTCTTTCCCTTTGTCCCTATAATATGTGACCCACTCCACAAAAAAGGGTACTAAGTCGCGCTGTGCATTATCGTGTAATGGCCCGCTCAATGTTGAGAGGGTGAACATTTGTCAAAATGTGATTTTCATTTCAAACTTTATTACCTAAAGTTTCAGGGTTTATTCACAGAAATGTTGACGAATAGTGGGGACAAAACGACATTTTTTTAGTGCATCGTACCCAAAACAGGAAAGCTATTTCAAAGCCTATTACTCAGTTGTGTAATTCGAACTCCAAGGAAGTAATTAATATGCAAATACGTCATGAGTGGCTTTGGAGCTCTATAATATAACAAATAAAAGCTTACGTTGTGGTCTTTCCAACCAAGTATATAACTCAATTTCACTTTTTTTTGCGGCATAACACCTTTTTGTGGAGCGGGTCAAATATAACATCTCCCACAGTCTAAGCAAACAGACTTTCATTTTTCAAGGACTGTTTTCAACAAAAGATGTATGTTCAAGGAGAACAGAGAATCTGTAGTTCTCTATGTTGCTGTCCTTGGGATGCATTCAAAAATGTACCAGTTAGTGCGCACTGTGCAAAGCACACACGATTAATATTATTTTGAACTTTACAACCAATGAGTGTCAGGTGTTGTCAGCAATGTCCCTCCCTATGATCTCCTCAACATTTCAATTGTAACCACTGAGGGGTTACATTTACTTGTGCGCTGAGCCCATAGCGGCCGGGTTCTATACCTTCCTCGATTGCAAAATCGGTTTGCATCTGGGGGAGTATCAAGATTGGCAAATGCCTAACTCCTAGGCTTGCAAACCAGTAACTAAACTTCCATAGACCCCAATGGTAAATGCTCCCACTTCAGAAATTGGGGAAAAATACTCACAACTCTCTAAGGTGTTCGAGACACACAGCAAATTAAAGCTTATTTCATCATCTTTCATTTTGTTTTCAATTTTCAGGGGGTCAGCTGATGAGTTTTAGGAGAAATTTCCATCTAAAGATGATCACCCCTGAAAATAGTCCTGGAGCCCATCGCCATTTAAAAAAACGATGCCTTCACTCCATTGCAAAAAAGAGCACTTTAAGGGCCCCAATTTCATCCAAATTGAACTGAACAACAAGCTCACAGTCCTGTGCATGCAATGGCGTAGCCACCGGGGGGGGGGGGGGCGCGGTGGGGGGGGGGGGGGCGACCGCCCCCCCCATGAAACCTTGTCGCCCCCCCCCCACGTCGCCCCCCCCCCCCCCACTGAAATTTTGAGTTTCTGAAAAATTTATTATTGATCTACATGACGCCATGGGCGTCAACGCCTAAAGCTCAGAATTCTGGTAGCTGATTCAATGACTCCAACCTCGAAAACAATGTTCAAAAAAATTTCTCATGCCTTTAGCTGAGAAAACCTTGAAAATTATGTTTAAATTATTATCTTTTGTGCTAAGATAATCATTGGTTAAAGTGGTAAGAAATTGCCTCAGATCACACCACAGAGCATCGAGAATCCAATTTTTTCGGGGCCCTTAAGCGGGCCCCGAACCCCACGCCTATAGCTCAGAATACCGATAGCTGATTCAATGACTCTTACCTCGAAAACGATGTTTAAATAATTATCTCTTGCTAAGAAAAAATTAGTTAAAGCATGGGGGAAAGTGGTAAGAAATTTCTTCAGATTACACCACAGAACATCTAGAATCAATTTTTTTTTTTTCGGGGCCCTTAAGCGGGCCCCGAACCCCACGCCGTAAGGGATTCGCGCTTGCATCAGTTTTAATCAAGGTATGTCTGCCCCCCCCCCACACTTTTGAGAAGCAATTGACGCCCCTGCATGACGCCCCCCCATGAAATGTTCCAGCTCCCCCAGCGGCCCCCCCCCCCCACTGAAAAATTCCTGGCTACGCTACTGTGTGCATAGCTTCCACCCATATTTTTTACGAACCCTGTAGTTCTCTATGTTGCTGTCCTTGGGATGCATTCAAAAATGTACCAGTTAGTGCGCACTGTGCAAAGCACACACGATTAATATTATTTTGAACTTTACAACCAATAAGTGTCAGGTGTTGTCAGCAATGTCCCTCCCTATGATCTCCTCAACATTTCAATTGTAACCACTGAGGGGTTACATTTACTTGTGCGCTGAGCCCATGGCGGCCGGGTTCTATACCTTCCTCGATTGCAAAATCGGTTTGCATCTGGGAGAGTATCAAGATTGGCAAATGCCTAACTCCTAGGCTTGCAAACCAGTAAATAAACTTCCATAGACCCCAATGGTAAATGCTCCCACTTCAGAAATTGGGGAAAAATACTCACAACTCTCTAAGGTGTTCGAGACTCACAGCAAATTAAAGTTTATTTCATCATCTTTCATTTTGTTTTCAATTTTCGGGGGGTCAGCCGATGAGTTTTATGAGAAATTTCCATCTAAAGATGATCACCCCTGAAAATAGTCCTGGAGCCCATCGCCATTTAAAAAAACGATGCCTTCACTCCATTGCAAAAAAGAGCACTTTAAGGGCCCCAATTTCATCCAAATTGAACTGAACAACAAGCTCACAGTCCTGTGCATGCAGTGGCGTAGCCACCAGGGGGGGGGGGGGGCGCGGTGGGGGGGGGGGCGACCGCCCCCCCATGAAACCTTGTCGCCCCCGCCCAGTCGCCCCCCCCCCCCCCAAATGAAATTTTGAGTTTCTGAAAAATTTATTATTGATCTACATGACGCCATGGGCGTCAACGCCTAAAGCTCAGAATTCTGGTAGCTGATTCAATGACTCCAACCTCGAAAACAATGTTCAAAAAAATTTCTCATGCCTTTAGCTGAGAAAACCTTGAAAATTATGTTTAAATTATTATCTTTTGTGCTAAGATAATCATTGGTTAAAGTGGTAAGAAATTGCCTCAGATCACACCACAGAGCATCGAGAATCCAATTTTTTTCGGGGCCCTTAAGCGGGCCCCGAACCCCACGCCTATAGCTCAGAATACCGATAGCTGATTCAATGACTCTTACCTCGAAAACGATGTTTAAATAATTATCTTTTGCTAAGAAAAAATTAGTTAAAGCATGGGGGAAAGTGGTAAGAAATTTCTTCAGATTACACCACAGAACATCTAGAATCAATTTTTTTTTCGGGGCCCTTAAGCGGGCCCCGAACCCCACGCCGTAAGGGATTCGCGCTTGCATCAGTTCTAATCAAGGTATGTCTGCCCCCCTCCCCACTTTTGAGAAGCAATTGACGCCCCTGCATGACGCCCCCCATGAAATGTTCCAGCTCCCCCAGCGGCCCCCCCCCCCACTGAAAAATTCCTGGCTACGCTACTGTGTGCATAGCTTCCACCCATATTTTTTACGAACCCTCTAGTTCATGGCCCACAGCATGCTCAAATACTGAAGATTTTGAGGGCATGCAAATCGTGATTTGGCCGGCGTAGGCAATATCCGGATCAATTTCCTGGTCTGCAACCCTAGGGATGTGGCAAACGTTTCGAGTATTACAGCCTGAATGACATTGTGGTCGGGAAAAACTGCCAACTTACACTCCATTCCTCTCTCAGTTGCGGACCCTGCATGGCCCGGCGCACATACGCCACAAACTCCTTCAACGGGATGGGATCTTTCTTCAGTTCCCTCTCAGGGGGAGGGTAGAGAGGCAGGCCAGCAAACGCCGAGCTACTGTCCAGCATGGAGATCAGACTGGTGCCAGACTTTGGCCGTGCCTTTTCGATGATGGTGGGAGTGGTGGTAGTGGCGGTGGGTTCTGGGGACACGTCGCCATTGGAGTTGACATCCTCCAAGGGGATGGAGACTGGGTTGTCTATAGCCTCCAGACTGGATACTGATAACAAAATTTGTTAAAATAACTAAGTACAACTTGCGTTCAGTTTTATGTAACGTTAACACCAAAGCCTTTTTGTTTGAGCATTCTACATCCTTGTAATTCCCTTAACCCTAACCCACCTCACTCCTCCAAAATCCTCCTGGTGGTTTTGGAGGATTCTAGAGGATTGAGGATGAATGGTGAATGAAGCACAAGAGGATTTTGGATGAATGCATTTTGAGGCAGGACTGTCTGATGATTTTGAAGGATTTGGCGTTGGTTATCCTTCATTTAAACACGAGTGCAAAGTTTTAGGATGAGGAGGATTTTGGAGGATTGAGGATGAATGCATTTTGAGGCAGGACTGTCTGACAATTTTGAAAAATTTAGGCGGAGTTGCAAAATTTTGGAGGATTTTGGAGGATTGAGGATGGTTGTAAGCAACAAGGACCTTGGGGGCTAAGGGTTAAAACCCTCTTATAAACAAGTCTTTCCTTAACCTTAACTCCCTACTGAGTTTAGTAAGAACAGTATCAAGTCCGCCAATCCATCACTGACCCTGCTTCACATAATGCTTCAGGACCAAATCTGCCGAAATCCACCACAAATCCACCACTGCTGTACATGGATTTTGTTGGACTTGGTACTCCAAAACGCCTACCAAAATGCTTGCCTACCAAAATCCCCTAAATGGAGGGGGGGGGGGGGGGTTGATGGAGTTGGAAATTAGATTACGGTTAATACAAGCATGGAGGTAGTGTCTATATGGACATATGAAATATGGCTTTACGATTTCTTAAATTATTCAACAGAGGTTTTAATGTGCATATAATTTAGGTAGCTTGACCTGAAATCAAATTGTGGAGTTTCAGTGAGAAATGAACCACTACAAACTGAAAAAGCATGAGTTTCCTGTTCTTCTGTGCAATAGGGAACTATATCAGCCCAAATAACAAGGAAATGAAAACATATGAAATCCCAATAACAACAAACGTTATATCTGCATCAACATGGTATATTTAAACTGGAATTAAGCAAAACAGTGATTATTTGATGTTAGACATAATTATCTCTGCTAGACATATATTCAAATGGAGAGTGCATATGCATTTTGAAGAAATGAGACTTTTGGCAAAGAAGTCAGATATTTGGAAAGAAACTATTACTCAGTTAATTCTCTTTTCAGGAAATAGGACTTAAAAAAGAAGTAATGTTGACATGTCTCGTTCGCTAGTTTAAGTGTTTATGTCAATTTATGTTATTGATAATGTTTTTTTTTTTTTTAGCTTTGCAATAAAGTGTACTCTTGAAAAACTATTTTCAGAGAAAGGAAGCGTTTCTCTGTGGCACAATGATCACCTGTAATGAAACGTTTTATGATGCAATTTCAATGACTGTAAAGTGTTCTGCAGTTTGGCCGAAGACCAGAATGAATATTTTTAACAAACCACTTCAAATTAAAATTCTCTGGCAGAAAACCTTCGATATTTTTAACAAAAATGTCTGAATGTGAACAAGTAATTTGCGTACATGCACTCATTGACTGCAATGCAGCTGTATGTGACTCACTCAACGTATACTTGTATACATTTGTATTCTACGATGACTTAAAAAACACCAAAATGTGTGAGTGAATCATAATGCACAAACACAATGAATTTTTTTTCAAACTGTTGAATGCTTACAGTGTCTGAAAATAGAATTAACCTTTCTGGGTCTTGCAGGTGGGTATATTTCTTTGGATATTCTGTGTGTCACAAAGAGGAAGTCTGCCGGAATTTATGCAACAAAAGAAAGAATTTGGCAAAAGGGTGGAATTCAAACAGAGTTAACACACCATGAATGTGAACTTGGATGAGTACATGTGCATTCAGGGTCAATACAGCCATCCAGTTTCCTTCATTTTTCCTCAATTTTGATGTACCAAACATTTTTCGGGATTTCAATTCCTGCTTTAGACTGTGGTGTTGTGTTTTGAAATAGGGGAATTACTGGTATATAACAGTCTGTGGCACTGTTTCTTTGAACGAAATGTGAACGTTTCTAATGATTAGTTGTCATTTATGGTGAACCAGACTGAAAATTAGCAGTTTCCTCTTAAGACAGTTACGATGCAAACTATTAAATGTAGCCGAAATTGTTACCGATACATGAGAAATTTAACCCTAACCACCCTGAATCCTTCAAAATCTTCTTGTAATAGTGCATTGACAACAAATTTCGTATTGTGTTTAGCTAAAGAAAAATTACAACATTTCACCCGGTTTATTATTTTTAAATGAACCAACAAATAATAAAACTCACGGTGATCACTGCTTCCAAACTTCCCTTGTAAGCCATCTACGGAAACTTCTTCAGACCGTCTTCTTCTGCAATCAAATGGACAACAGAAAATATAATCATTGCAATATTAAAAACTATTCAAAAATAGTCCAGAACCTTGGTGCTCTCTCTTTTTCAAGGTGTCCCCTCTAAATCTTTGCACTAATACTGACTTTTGCCAGCAATGGAAGCTTAGAGTATATGTAGGTGAAAATGCTCTCTTTGTTTTGGTTTCATTACAGAAGATGAAGGAGAGGGGGCCCCCTTTATTGAGACACTAAGTGTGAAGTTCACTAAAACTAATGATTCTTTGTTGGGCAGGATAAAATAAGATTGTTCCTAGCTCATGTTAAGTCACACAACATTTACCAATAAACCAGAAGGAAGATTGCATAAAAAGTTGCCGGTGCAGCAATAAGCACTTTGCGGTTCGATTTTCCCTTCTTCCTCCCACCATGATCTGCCAATGTTGTCGTTAAGTCCACCATACAAGTATGTCCTCGTAAGTTTATGGCAAATCAGTCGCAACTCATTACATGTTAAGACAAATCACAAGCTAATCATATGAACTGTGACAAAGGCATTCCTTTGTTATTATTCATCCCCTAACTTATGATTTGACATGTAAAATGACTTGTGATATCCTTGTGATTGGACTTGTGATAGACTCGACTGCAACACTGCCATTTCAAACTACACTCACTTTGGGGTAGGATTTTGTTTGCACAAGCAGAGCAGAGACTTTACTTACCGATAGTGTCTGAACAGTAGTGCGACCAGAATCAATACTACAATCACCAGAATGGCTAGAACAGCAACCACGACAACGATCACTGTGATATCAGATGCAGGTGTGGGATTTGGTGCAACTGTTGAACTTGCTTTGAGTGAGCAAAGAAAAAAAATGAATTGTTGAAAGGCCAAATCATTTACGGACTACTTTCGAGAGCCCCATGGACAGGACATACGCACACTGGTTCACAATCCATAGTAAAAAGTATGTGCACAAACCCAAAGCGTCTCCCTTTCTTACCGTTAAGTAGGCACTTGTCAGTGCACAGATCCCATATACTAATTTGGTGAACATAATTTGTAGCCATAACTGAGGCGTTCTCATGCTCCTGTGATTTTAATGTTGAGGCGCTTGAGCATTTTGGCAACCTAAAATGACGTCATATATGTCTCTAAAATGACGTCATATATATATGCCAGGTGGCAAGCTGGAATCAAGCATAAAGCAGTGTACTTTAATTTTCCTAGAAAACTGTTCAAGATTTCTATAAAACCAGAATTTGATACGAAAAAATACACAATTTAAAGGATGGTATTTGCACTGGGGTGATGTAAATTCAAAGATTAAAACCTGATATTGATTGATACCATTTCAACCAAAAAGTTGTTTAACAGTCACTCTCAAGCTTTTTAATGTTGTGAGAAGATTGAAATGTGTTAGGATGCTCTTTCTACTTTACCTCTGGTACTTCTGGATGGTTCTACTGGTGAGCCTGATTCAGCGGTCGTTGATGCTGTGGTTGTAGGACTCAGGGTAGTTGGTTCAGGTTCAGCTGAAGTCACATTAAATGTTACTGGACTCATTGGCCCTTCTCCTCCTTGCTCCTGTAACACGGCCGCCACACTGAACATGTATTCAGTATTTCGGTTCAATGGTTGAACAGTGAAGCTATACAGAGCCTGCGATGGGTTTGTCACAGACACGGTCTCAGCAACAGTCCATGATATGGAGGATGTAGGGGAGTAGTAGACTCTGTATTCAATGACCGGCCCGTCTCCTGCATCCATAGCGTTGGAACCCCATGCCTGCCAGCTGACGGTAGCTGAAGTAGATGTAACTGTTACAATGGGTGGCTGGCTTAAATATGGCAGACCTGGTACGATACATGAAGAGAATATAACAAGAATGGCTCATTACCTGCAGTAACGTATAAATGGGAGACACACCTGTGAAAAACTTGATACATAAGATTGCCAGTTGTTTCAAAATATTGAAAGGCTAATGTGGTCTGATTATGTTACTATTATTCAACAATTACATGTATATGTAACATGTACTATTAAAGGTAGTTGATTTGGTCACAAAAAAAGACTATGCAACCCACATTTAGATGGGTTAATACGTTGGTATTGCTAGGGATTGCAGAAAGAAAAGATCTCAACACCACCTACAGGCATTAACATGAGGTGGGCAGGTGGACTGAATGAAGGCAAAACAAACTGGACTTGGGAGAAATGAAAAATCCACAAAATAACTGTCAAGAGGGGTCACCGACTGTCCTAGAGCAACGTAAGGTCTTTGGTATGTTTGAATTGCCTTCGTAGCAAACACCATTTAAAATAAATAAACTAACTTATCTTAATTGTTATAACTAGCATTAGTGGTGAAGATATCTTTATTATAATCGTTGTTGATCGAAATGACGATACAATTTCTTAAGTCAACTCCCATTGGCTGGCGCACTGGCCTGGGTTGCATAAAATTTGCTTTAATCCCATAATATCAGACATTGGATTTACGAGGAGAACACCGTTGGACAACAGGTGATGCTTAGACTACCTGAAAACTTGCTGTGATGTCAAAAATTGCATTAACATTTGCTTCCGCACAGAGAATGAACCAGCCTTCACTGTTGAGAACTGCTTGTCTTACAGCTCGTTTGATTTGTCCAACTGTAAAAAGGCTTTTCCATCTTACACTTGTCCACATTTACATCCAGACAAAAAAGGATCTCTCCAGTGCGTTAATGACTAAACAGATGCATTTGTGGAATTTGTGCTGCAACTCAAGTGTGAAAATACTCAGAATTGAATTTACTTCAATTAAAAAAGGCTGTCATAATTTTGCTTAATTTCCCACTGAATAGACTTTGCTTTGAGCAGTGTTTGGTATTGACTAAACATTGTAACTATTCCAAGTCAAATTTTACATCCTTATCAAAACATGTTAACATTATATACTATCTTGCATCACAAGATAATTGACACGCATGCAATAATATACCTCTGAGCGTGATGGGAATGGTGCAAGCTAGTTGTTGGCTTGAAGGTCTATAGGCAAACACTTGGATGTCGACAGTAGTTGATCCAGACATAGGAATGGTTGCTTGGTACTGGGTGCTTGATGTAAGTGGCTTCAAACTGTTATTCTCAGGATCCATGAAGTTGAATGTCACATCAGTGACTCCATTAGAAACGGTTGGTAGTGGTATGGGCACAGAGACATCAGAACCAGGCGTATCAATCACAGGAATATTAGTGACACATGTGATCTCAAAAGCTGATGGGAGAAAATAAACCACAACAACATTAAGGAGACTTGAGGAAAAAAATACACTGTACAACAAAGACCTTCTTGAAAAGTAACAATTTTGATTTTTTTTATCACGAGTTTGAATTAATTATGAATAGTTATGAAGCATTAACACTTTGAACTGTTTTAACAGTATTGTCGTAATGAATTAGATGACAGTGGGCCAGCCAGCACAGAGTTTTATACTTTAGACTAAGTATGTAACTTTACATTTCATTTTGAAAATGTTTAGCAAATATTTTAAGAACCGTTTGTAACATTCAGCCATTTTATAAAGGCTGATGTGTTTCCATTATGTCTGCAGGTCGGCGTGATTGACATGATAAATCAACAATGATTGACATAATAAATAGCTGGCAGTCATTGAAGAGTAAAAACCTAACTACATTTACCTCGAATGTAATCAAGTACTCAGGGTGGTACTTCTAATGTTTCGTAAATTAAATAGGTTTTAAAATGTAAATTTTACATGAGCGTAGGTCCTTTTTTTATAATTCAGTTTTCGTTTACACGTTTTGAAAAATTTGTAAACGGATTTTGATTTTTGTTTGTTTGGGAATATACAACATTAGCAAACATCAAAGCACAAAACTACTAAATTATTATGAAATACCTCACTGAACTGTTACAGAATGGCAGTCTAAAGCACCCTGCAAAATCATGGCACCTGGTGTGCTGTCATTTTCAAGAAAAGTGGTATTTTTTGGTATCAATTTCCAATGATGCTGGTCGGCCGACAAGCGTTAGAAAAAATGTTGTTTTTTTCCCCCAAATACTTTACCATATTTAGTTAGTCTGCATTTTTTTTGGCCAATGATTACACACCTATGAACTGGTACAAGCCAGCTAGACTGGTTCCCTGGCCTTACAATTACCCGACGTCTATAAGTTGCTCTGTTTGTTCAGGGAACCAGACTACAGGAAAATTATTGTTTCTCCAGCATCTATGACAACAAAACTTCAAACAAGTCAGTCTAACAATATTTTCTATAAAATACCTACTCCCGAATCCATCCATTTCTGAAAATTTCAGCAAAAGCAAATGTTGTTTGTTCCCTTTAAACATTTAAATCGTGTAAACGTCAAATGCTTACAGTTTTTGGCGACGGCATGCTCGATAAATCAGTCATATGTAGGAAGGGGAAGAACATATTGGTGGATACTAACATTGATTTGTAATTTAAAGGTCAATCTTAAGGCCACAAATAAGTCTTAAGGGCACATATTAACTTGTAACGGAATCTTACACAATGCAAACCAATAAGAATAATCAACATTTTTAACATATCATATCATTGCTATTATACACAGAGAAGGTGTATGTATGAGTTTGTTTCTTCATTCAATAGGAGACGTTGAACAATAGAGGACAATAGGGTCCCCAATTCCCGAAGGTCCCCAATTTGGCAATATGTACAAAACATTTGGTAGGTTTTCCTACAAAGTTTGAGTACAAACAAAAGAGGGACAATAGGGGTCCTCAATTGCTGGCAAATGCACACTTGCTTGTGCGTGTGTGTTTACGATTTGATTGTGTTCTCAAGTTCATCACCAAGTGGCAATGCAGGCGGGCTAAGCATTGGCTTAAAGTTGTCAAGCTGACAATGACTAACAAATTATGTGCTCCTTATGCATGTGAAATCTAACAAGTGGTGATGTGTTCTTAAGACCCATTTTATGAGATTTTGCTCTACTTGGCCTTCGTCACCTGGAAAATGCCCTTTAAATTCAAAATCAATGGTGACGTCCACATACATGCATATTTCATTCATTATGATGGAATTTTGTTGTGATGGATTTTACTGATTGATTTTACTTGGATGACTTAATACCAGAAGAGGACCCCAAATAACTTTCTAGAGCATTTGGCTAGTCAACTATAAAGCAGAGGAAAATCAGACGCAAAGCTACTGAGAACAATTACCAGTGACTGTGATAGGAATAGTGCAACCGATTTGTTGGCGACCACGTATATTTGCGCTCACGTTGACATTCACAGTCTGGAATCCAGACATAGGCACTGTTACTTGGTAATGGTTGTCACTGATCGATTTTTGCTGGTTATCTTGTGGATCCGTGAAGTAGAATGTCACATCAGTGATTCCCTCAGAAACGGTTGGTTGTGGTAAAGTCACTGAGACATCAGAGCCGGGCGTACCATAAAACACAGGAACATTGCTAGCACATGTACTCTGGAAAGCTTCAAAAGCAGACACAAGAAATAGAAACAATACAATAAGAAAACATATCATATGAGGTCATTCCTTTTTCTTAATCCGTTCCATATCAAAATATTGTCACACAGAATGAATAAACTCACACATCACTTGTAAATCTCAAACAATGAAGAATAGTAAACTGAGAATGCACAGTTATTCAGAAACTTCTCATCTTGACTAAGAAACTCTTATGTTGTACTACAAAAATGAATCAAAGTAAAAGTTTCAGAAGGCAAAATTACATCCAGTTTTAAAAAAAGAAACACTGGCTCTGTAAGGCTAAATGTTTGATGAATCACATACTTGCAAAGTAGAAATATTTTAAGTAAAAATGTTATCACAAATATTTTACAAGCAAAAATGACATCACAATTTGACTTCCAACTTCAAGTCATTGTAGCGATGCTTATCTATGATTTCACGTTAGAATCCATCAAAGAGAGAACAAAGGTCATGAATTACCCGGTATGACCATAGGCAAATAGTTAATATTTGGGAAAGGTTCTCGTGTGAAATCAGGGAATTTACAATGTATGAGATGCTACTGAATCTATAATAATAAGCGCCTTGTATCCTTTGGCAATTTGGCACTCTATAAGTCCAGTTATTAATATTATTACCGGTAGTACAAACAAGTAGAGTGTTAAAGCCAGTGTTGTAGTCAAGACCAGGCAGTCTGAGACCAAGACCAAGACCGACAGTCCGAGACCACGACCGACAGTCCGAGACCAAGACCAAGACCAAGACAAGGCCAACAAAAGCAGTCCAAGACCAAGACCAAGACCGAGACCAAGACCGGATTTATAAATAAACACATGAATCATCTTTGTTTAAGTTACATGGTTTTTGCCTCCAACTTTGGCATCAATGTACTTTTTGTGGTCCTTGTATGCCTGCAGTATGATTGCGGAATTGGCAGACATGACTCAAATTAAATCCAACTATGCGTAAAAAAAGCAAACTTTCTCGCAACCGAATCAGGCACGCATCAACCTCGTCCCCAGGGTGTTGAGCAGTACGTGCCCACCACTTTCTTACTATTGGAAACGACGTTGGAAATAAAGTAAGCACTGGGGATGAGGTTGGGCATGGATGCGTCCCACATAGAATACAGCGTTACATACACTATCCTAGAATTGTGCCTTGCCAGTCAAGTTCCAGATAGATCAACAGTGCATACTACACGCGTCTAGTTACCGGACCATGCAATATGTGACTATGGGGTACGGATACCGGTTGCCCTGTAAACCATGCATTCAATACACATCTTTTTACTGACGGTAACCAGTGGCAATAATAATTATATGGTTACAGTTAGTCACCATTACAAGTATATTAGATCATGCACAAACGCACGAGGTATCTGCCAAAGTTAGCCGTAGCCAAGTTAAACGTCGGCACAAAATTCCAAGAACAGTAGGTGCGAGACGAAGACCAAGACCAGCTTTTTTTCCAAGACCATGCGTGCTTGAGACCGAGAACACGTTTAAACTGGTCTCGAGACTGGTCAAGACCAGTTTCGACGGCTACAACACTGATTAAAGCATGATTTTTAAACATGCCCCTTCCCTGGAAATCCATTAACCACTTTACAAAAAAAAAAATACTGTAGGTTGAAGGGTCAATGTCAACTACGCACATGACTTGAATACACACAGGACAGAGTACAGGGGGACTGGGACAGCATACTTCACAATATTCTTACCTGTGACTGTGATACGAATAGCGCAAAAGGAGGATTGGTTTGTAGACGAACTATATGCATTCACTTCAATATCTATAGTAGCTGACCCAGACAATGGGACAGTCATTTGATGTTGGTTTTGAAATTCTGAGAAAGAAGTAGCTGGTGGAACCTTAATGTTGAATGCGACACCGGTGATCCCATAAGAAACGAATGGCTCTGGTATTATCACATCTACAGTGGAACCAGGAGTGCCAATCGCATGAACACCACGGGTACAAATGATGGAAAATTCTGCCAAAAAAAAAAATACACAAGACCATTAGAATGAAGATTTAAAGGGCAACGTACTCAGCTAATCTTGACACTACTGCGACAGTGTCAAGATTTGATTAGTTTGTACAGTGCAATATTGTACTGTCAGCATGAAATACACATCAGATGTGTAATGTGACCCTTAGAATTGTCCGCCATTTATTGAACCAAGTAACTGACGCTTGCACATTTTGCTATCATCAATATATTTCAAGGACCATTGGTTAACTTGTGGTTGATACATGACCAGTGTTGTAGGTCTCGAGACCGGTCTCGGTCTCGAGACCGGTCTCGAGACCACTTTTTGCTGGTCTCGGTCTCGGTCTCGGAAGCTGTGGTCTCGGTCTTGGTCTTGGTCTCGGTCCCCTTTGGTCTCGATATTTTGGCTGGTCTCGGGTCGAGACCGGCAATATGTAGCTTTTACAGCTCGATCGATTACTTTGTGTTCACTTCGTTCAGTACCGTTGTAGCGTGAATATCCGACTCCATGAAATGTGGACTCATTGGTAGTATTGCGCACGCGTAAGTACGATACTACGCTATTTTTAGGATCGTTTCGGGAGAATGACCTGTCACGTGCGAGGGATTAACCAATAATAGGGAAAAAGGGGTCCGATTTTCATAGGAGTCGGATTTTCATGTGACACCGTTGTTAGTTAAAACATTTGCTAGCCCGTAGATCAAGCTTTTTTATATCGTGGTCGGTTTGCCGGACTCGACTGCACGTTGGAAAGTCCCCAAAGTACATGTAAAGCTGCAGCAGTACCAGTCACTGAACGATTTGGAGCAAGTTCGGCATTTATCTCTTGAGTCGGGCACATAAAGCAAAGTATGAACTTGTAACAATTTATGCAATAAGGGTCAACCATTTTCAGGGATTGTGTAGTTTAGCCCACCCCTGTGGGCGTAATCACTTGCATTTTGTATTCTGATAATAAATGAGGTGCTTCAAATTAGTTATATTTTCGACCCCACACAATGTTCTCTTTAATTTGGGACAGTATTTTGAAGAAAAAAGTAAATTTTTCTACCTGATTTTCCAGCATTGAACTCACACACTCTTACCAGTTACCACTCACTGTTGCCATGAGAGTGTATGATGAGACCCCATTTTCTGGCTGCTCAGTTTGAAGTACCCCATTATTCCTCAAAAATCAAAATCCCGTTCAGAAAAAAAAATTAAAAATCCATATCTGGCACATTCTGGCTACCACCTCGCAACTTGTGGGTCTACATGTACAAGTCCACATTCTATGACAGAAATTTAAAAATTAATTCAAAATTTTCTAGCTCCCATTTTTTAAAATCAAGTACACAAGTCTTGTTAGAAGTTAAGTCCTATATTTATTTGAGGAAAAAAGAGGCACAATGTTATATTAAAATTGCATCTTTAAATATCCGTTAGAAGTCATAGCTGAAACCAAGGGTGACTGTGGAGTTTAGGATCCGAGTTCCTATAACAGATGAAACATCTACCTTAACTTTTTACTTTTGTCACGATTGGGTGCAGACAACATGTCAAAGCCCATATTTCTTAAGTGTAACTACTTTTTACTCAAGTTAAGGTGTCATGTATCAATTTGTCAACACTGCCACTGGTCAACATTTTGGTCTGTATTCTTTGTAAATAGAAGGGTTACATTTTTCAACTATAATAACGTGTATTGTTTTTTTTATTTCGACTATTGTTATTTATTATCAGCGGTCTCGGTCTCGGTCTCGGTCTCGGTCCATATTGGTCTCGGTCTCGGTCCACCTTGAAGGGGCTGGTCTCGGTCTCGGTCTCGGTCTCGAATCTTCAGGTCTTGGTCTTGGTCTCGGTCTCGGACTATCCGGTCTCGACTACAACACTGTACATGACCTGCACATTAATAGCAAAATGCAAATATACACCACTCGCCAGCAAGAAGTGAGGCAAGATGCTCATTGTTAATTCATAGGGAAATTAACATTTTAGTTAAATATCTCTCCTCTTAATGATTTTGTTGTTTGAAGGGTAAAACTCCAGGATCAACAAAAGTAACCATTGCAGTCAACAAGGATAACAAGAGGGACATATTATACTGTAGAAGCCGCAGGGTGAATTTTGCTATCAGTCATTGCAAGGCAATGACTGATAGCAAAATTAGTTGGGTGTGTCAGTAAACAAAAATATTTTTTATTAAAATATTTGAACTTTACAAAAATTCTTTAATGTTAAGTTTGGATTTTCCACGTTTTTTTTATTACAGTGTGCCACATTAGGGAACACTCTGACTCGGGAGATTTTATGCCCAATTTCTGAACGCGACCATTTTTGAATTTTGGACTCAATTTCATGACACTAAATTGTTCACAAAGATTCAACAGCAAGACTTATTAAGGTGAACCTATCAGTATTTAACTGAAAGAATTTAAAGTTTGTCAAAAAAAAGAGGTGCATAAGGAAAGTCAGGGAAAAGTCGAAGTGCGCCACGTTTGGGAACACCACTACATACATGAGAAGAACACATGTGTAATGCGAAATTGTCCCTAATGTAATGCTTTTCAAATTTCCACAGCCGGGCAAATATTTAGATTTTGGTCATCTCCCCCCCCCCCTTTCCTCACACACTGGTACAAATTTACACCACTGCTGCAAGGAGCAGTTTTGGTTTATACGTATATTTCACCACAGCGAGTAATAAGTACATCCAGATTTTCATCACGAAACTGATTACCTTACCAATGCTTCTTTAAATTGTACATGTCACCAGATAACAAAGATTCAAATTATTTTGATTAATTATTACGTATTTTGTTCTTCTCTTTACCTACTCCCACGGTTATAAAAAATTATGTTAATTTTGGAGATAAGATAAATAGTTTATGAACAATAGGTTCCTTAACTGTTATCTGATACATTATGGAGACTGCTGGGAGAAGGATATGGGAAAGGGAAGGGCAAGGCCAGATTGATGGAAGGGAAGGACAGAAGATGAGGGATTGAGGGGGCTGGGTATTAAAGGGAGAGAAAAGACCCTTGTTTTTTAAGGAATGGTATTAAGATTAAAAAAACCTAATTAATAATAAATTAACCACAATTTAACTTGATGTAGTTAAACAAAGAAATCATGTTTTGATGCCTAGTATACAAAGCACCAACTGATTAAGTACCGTTTTTGATATTCACAAATAATTCAAGAAAACCCATCCACGCACTGACACGTGAATGAATAATTGTAAACCTGACAAGTGCCTGCTTTGTGAATTGGCTAATTTATTACATACATACCACTTGTATATTGACAAGTAATTCCAGATTTCCCATCTGGGCACAGACAAGCAAATGATGAACCAGTATCCAGACAAGTACCTCCACTGGAACATGGTGATGCAGAACACGGACCTGACAAGGACAAATTGATAAAACATATTATGACATGCATATGATACAAAATCTAAATATACAAAATGCTTGGATTGAAAATAAAACTATTTCAGTATTTGTTTACATATTGGGCTAATAGAAGTCCTACGTTTCTTAAAAAAAGTGAAACCAACATACATACATGCACCTATGCACACAATCTGGAAAGGTTATGGATTATTACAAATTTAGGTTCCAAATTGATGACATTTTCCTGTCCCTGTTACCTCTGAAATTGTAATTTAACATTCAAGTGTCTTTTAAAGACTTCAAACTAATTTTAATTTGTTGGGTAGATCATTTGCTTTGATAAGCACCCTTGGAGGAAGAATACATCAAGAGTGCATTCAGAATTGTAAAAACATAGATGAGAGATGTTACAGAGCAGAACAAAATGTGTACCCCGCATTGATAGAATGAACCATTTATCAGAAACACATCTTTAGATCCTTTAACTGTAAGATAAGTACACACTAATGCTACTGCTTACTTGGAATACAGCCACCAGAGTTCTTGTCACAGGCTGCATTATCGGGGCATGTGCATTTGCTGAGACAATTTAGCCCATGGTAACCCACAGGACATATGTCTGGAACTAAAATTGGAAAATAATAAATATAAAGAGCTAATAAGAACAAGTACTTTGTTCATCATTAGATTTTGGTAAGAGCAAGTAAGACGAAAAAAAAATTCTGTTTTAAAATGTGTCAGCTCAAACCATATTTCGGAATATCACAAGTTGCAATTATTTGGTGTAAATTTACAAGAAAAATTACCTTCCTATTTCCAGTTTACCAACACAATGTTGCAAGTAAAAAAAGTTATTTCTGAAACTTTGATTCTGAAGGAAGGTTACTGGAAACCTCTCAAACGCAAAATAATTTCGGCCAGTAGAAATTCGATAACACTGGCTAATAAGCTGTGATGACTGTCCTACGTTTAGACTGAATGGCACAACATGTTGATACCAACGCTTCCTTCTTGTTCCATAGATCTCTTGTATGGAGACAAAAGTGTAAAGCCAATGATTTTCAGAAAAGTGCAAATTCTGTTTTTAAAAATCCTAAATTCCGTTTCAGGCTGAACAAATTCCGTTTCACATCTTTTCAATACATACAAGTGCATTTAAACATACATCATGTACACAGGCAGTGAAACAAATAATTCTGAGAGGATAATGAGGTATCTTAAATGGTCGAAACGCGGGAAAATTGCCAAAAGAAGATTGCTATTTTATCGATGGGCAGATCAATTTACAGACGCAGTATTTAACTTTACCACAGTCAAGTCATTAATAGTGCACCGCCATCACCACACATGTATTAGGCGAGCAGTGGAATCCAAATTTTAGTCGACTTACGGTAAATGCCCCACCCTGCACACACACACATACATCATTAGAAAGTTTAATATGTCTACTTTCAGATTAGGCGTGGTGTGGAGCTTGGAAATTGGGAGAAATGTGGTTTTGGGGGCCATTTTGGTCTACAAGTCACATTTTTGGTTAAAAAGATGATTTTACAAATATCTGTGGAACCAGCCTGAACCATCGCAAGTTTTAGACCGAATTGACTTTCTTTAAATTCACAATACCATATTAAAATTTGGCATATTAAAATAATGAACAGTACCTATAGGCAATATGGAGTGAAAATGTGAATTTTTCTCAAAATCGTGTTTCTTAGAGCGATATTAAGGTAAAATGTTTGTTATTTGTCAATTGCCCAACACCACAACAGACATACATCATTAGAAAGCTTAACATGTCTACTTTCAGATTAGGCATCATGTGGAGATGTAAAATTGGGAGAAGTGAGGGTTATTTTGCTCATTTGGGTCTAAAAGTCACATTTTTGGTCAAAAATATGATTTAAAAATTTGGTATTTAATATATCTCTGGGACCAGCCTGAACCATCGAGGCAAGTTTTAGACCGAATGTACGTTCTATTAATTCACAATTACCATATTAAGATTTCATAATGTACAATAACTATAGGCAATATGGAGTGAAAATGTGCATCTTTTCTCAAAATCGTGTTTCTAAGATCAATACAAGTTAACACACACCTACATACATCATTAGAATATGTCTCCTTTAAGACTAGGCATGATGCAGAGCTAGTTGGGAGAAATGTGTGTTTTTTGTGGGTTTTTTGCCCATTTTGGTCTAAAAGTCTCATCTGAGGCCAAACATTTGATTTTTAAGATATTGGTGTTTTTTTTAATTTGTCGGATCAGCATCATCCATGAAGGTAATTTTTAGACCAAATTGAGTTTCCGTAAGTTCATAATTACCCTTCTTAGATTACAAAATGCATATTTTACCCCATTTTTATCCCTCCAAAATGGCGCTTGCCAGGGCACTCAGAATAATTTCCCTTCGGCTATGGTTAGTTCAGACATTGGTCTTTTCATATCTGGTGAGAAAATTTTGGGTTATTGTATAGCCTTTAGGCAGTAGCGCTCCAAAAATTGTATATTTCACAAAAACCTTAAAAAGTGTATTTTCATTGTTTTCCTTTGTTTTGAGTAATAACATGTATAATTGGTATTGTTCATGAATCTAGCACATTTTCACAAACAGAATCGGACTGTTTATCATTTATAGACCATTGGAAAAATAGTAGGTCGTGCAATCCCCCCACACACCTGGCTAGCTAGGCCCCGCCCACTCCCCTTGTGCCACATAATTTTGAACTTGTATGTTGCATAAGGAAACAAATGTAAGTAAATAATATGCAAGTGAACACTTTAGAAATAACATAGACTTCCTTTTCATAGCCTCCCCTGCCCCCACCCCGGGGGCATTGCTTGGGGTTGAGGGTGGGGTATGACCACCCACCAATAACTTGGCATTGTTGGTAAAATCATTGTCACATGGGCAAAACTCATGTGTTTGCAAGCCGCAATGAATAATAATGGCCATATCCATTGTCCTCTGATTGACGTGCACCATTATTCAAATGATGTCCAAACTGAAGTCAACATGGCCACACTTCTGTGGTGCACCCATTGTTGCATGGCAAACAGTTTAAATGTATTGGTGCTTATAAATTTTCAAGCTTATAAATTGTACACAAGCAGGGAATGTTTTGTTAATGTGTCAATTAAAAAAAAATCAACTTCCCCACCGAACCACAAGTGCTTTATACAGATTTTAACCCTTTCTTGGGTTTTTTTTCTGAAAAGGAGGTGTACAGCACACTGTGATCCCCATGTTGAATTGCATATACTTTGACCAATTTTCCTACAACTGATTTGGCAGGAAAATATTGGTTGACCATTACTCTATAATATGACATTCTTGGTTCTGTTGCTGTTACCACTAAAGGTGTTTTTATAAAAAATTTTTTTTACATGAAATGACTCTTAATAACATTTTCTTCAGTATATAAGGGACTGAGTAGTTGTGAGGACATAGTAACGATCCAAGATGGCCACCATTATACCCCAAAATTGCGCGCATTTACCTTGTCTCCAGGAATCATCAAGTAATCTTGCCAAATCTCAGTATTGATGACATTCAAATTCACAAAGTTGCTTACTGGCACTTTAACCCTATGAAAACCTTATAGTGGGGCTGTTGAGTGATCCAATGGTGCACTTTGTGAATAAAGCATGAAACTTCACATGTTGGTTTTAATTTCATGCCATGAAGAAAATTTTCAGATGTGGAGACATTTCATATTTGACCTCTGGTGACCTTTGAGAGGTCAATGACCTTGTATACATATTTATCATTATTATGATTTACTCTTTTTTAAACTCCAACTTTTTCAACAACAAGTTTAAAATGTTAGGTGTTCATGCTATAATTTTTTTTTCATATGTAGGGCAATTCACATCTGACCTCTGGTGACCTTTACGAGGTCAATGAACTTTGTATGCCCAATTTATAGAGATTTATTATTCAAAACCCAATTTCATGACCCAAGTCTAAAAGCTGGCTCTTTGAGACATGAAAAGAAATTTCAGATATGGGGACATCATATCTGACCTTCGGTACCCTTTAATAGGTCAATGAACTTTATATACCTTATTTTTCGCTATTTTTCATATTTATTCGTCAAATGCCTTTTTTTCATGACCCAAGCCTCAATAATGCAAAAGAAAGGTATTGCACCTATTATTATACAGTCATGTAACGAATTTAAATCCCACAAAACTTTGGGGTGACATCTGACCTCCACTTCCCTTTTTCAATTGGCAGACGCAACATGTTGCGACTGGGATAGAAGACTGTTGGACTTTCTTTACAATGTAATGTACGATGTCTAACAATAGTCACTCTTGTGTACTTATTACACTCTGTGGTATCTAGATGGATTTGGGTCACCACATTTTTAACCTTTTTACCAAGCCCACTGGTCACTGTTAGAGTGTGATTATTTTCCAATGTACCTCGTGCATTCTGTTGCGCTCCTGTCTACCCCTCAAAAAGGGAAATGGAGATCAGAGGTCATAACAAAGTTGTTGTTGGGGTCTGAATTCATGACATGCTGTAGAATAATACTTAAAATACATTGTACACTTGTTTTGAACTATTTCGACTTGGGTCATGAAAAAGGGGCATTTGGAATAATAAAATATGATAAATAGCGGCAAATAGGGTAAGAAAGTTTACTGACCTCTTAAAGGTCACCAGGGGTCAAATATGAAAGTTCACACATCTGAAAATTCTGTTCATGTCACAAAGAGCCTACTTCTAGACTTGGGTCATAAAACACTGGGGTTTTGAAAAGTAAATCTTATAAATATCTATATATAGGGCATACAAAGTTCATTGACCTCTTGAATGTCAGTTATGAAATGCCCTTTGTATGAAAATGCTTTTCATAGCATGGACACTTAACTTTTAGAGTTGGGTCTTGAAAAGACCTCAAAAAGGTTACCAGAGTTCAAGTATGATTTTTTTCACATCTGATCATTATTTCCATTGCCTGAAGACCTATGACATAGACTGGGGTCATATGAAAGTGGTGTTTCAAGAACAATTATAAATAGTGTATGTAAAGGTCATTGTCCTCTCAAAGGTCACCAGAGGTCAAATATGAAATGTCTCCACATCTGAAAATGTTCTCCATGGCATGAAGAACCAACATGCGAAGTTTCATGCTTTAGTCACAAAGTGCACAATTGTATCATATATTTGACCTTAACAGCCCCACTATTATGGAAAATCATGTTGGGAACGATGACAACATTGTGATATTTAGCTCAGCAAACATGAACGGGGAAAAACGAGCTGGCTGCTGTCCATAAACTAGGCTTTTATTACTACTAGGCGAAGGGTTGCCTAATGTGTGAGACGCGAATAATTTCATAGAAATCCCCCCCCCCAAAAAAAATGTAAAGAAACCATTTTGACAATGCCATAATTACTGCACTTTTTTTGGGGGGGGGGGATGTCCATGAAATTATTCAAGTCTCCCACGCTAAGCAACCCTACACTAATAGGCTAATTAACAGACACATCGTTTTCCCCATTTTTGTTTGCTGGGCTAAATATTACAACGTTTTCATTGGTCACAGGACATTCCACAAATTTTTTTATAGGGTAACTGTGCCAGTATAAAGCAACTTGGTGAATTTGAAGCTCATCCATACTGAGGTTTGGCAAGAATACTTGAATATATCTCGCGACAAGGTACACTGTAAAGGAGTGCAACTTTAGGGTGTAATAATAGCTATTTTGGATCGTTACTATGTCCACACAATTATTCAGTCACTTATATTCTTAGAAAATGTTATTCAAGTAAAGAAGTGTAATCAGAATCACCAAAATAAATTTTAAAAAATAAATAAAGAAAGAATATACCCAAATATGAGAATTAATATATAACACGGCAGGGATTAACAATTTATGCAAATTTTGTATATTTGGGTCAAAATTATGGGTGGCATATGGGTGGCATCCACCCACATATTGGTTGATATGGTTCAAAGAACTGATCTAGCATGGATGCCAGCTATAACCCCAAAATGCAGTGAATGTTTTTCAAGAGAAGTTTCCTGCATTTGGCTGGCCTACTATTATCCTAAAATGGTAATTGTGAATTAATAGAGCCTCAATTCGATCTAAAACTCGCCCTCATGGATGAGGGTATACAAAAATACCTTAAAAATTATATTTCGGACAAAAAATAAATATTTTGGACAAAAAAAGCCCAATAATACATTCGGCCAACTTTGCAGCTTCACAGTTCGTACCATTATTATGAATATGAACGATTTATCTACTATTTTCACATTCATAATGTATCCAAACGGGCATGAGTTTACCTTCATGGTGCTTTCAGAAACACAATTGTCAGACAACTGCACAATTCCACTCAATACTGCCTATAGTTACTGTACATTTTGCAATCTTAATATGGTAATTGTGAATTATGGAACATCAATTCGGTATAAAATTTCCTCCATAGATGAGGCTGGTCTTACAGACATAAAAAATACCAAAATCTTTAAAATTATATTTTGACCCAAAATAAGACTAAAAACATGAATAATAATGTACATTTTGTAATCTTAAGATGGTTATCATGATTTTACAGAACGTCATTTTGGTCTCAAACGTACCTCAATGGTTGAGGCTGGTTCCATAGATATCAAAAATACCAAATTTTAAAAATCGTGTTTTTGACCAAAAATGTGACTTTTAGACCCAAATGAATCCAAAAACCACATTTCTCCCAATTTTCAAGCTCCACATCATGCCTAATCTGAAAGAAGGCATATTAAGCTTTCTAATGATGTATGGTGTAGGTGTGTGTAGGGTGGGGCATTTAAACTCCTAAAATAAGCTTCTTTTCAAAGTTTTGCCGCTCGACTATATAAGAAACACGCAATAGCTGTATACGCTGAGATGTCAGACACATCAGCTGGCCGAAGCGAAATTCATGTCTGCCATTTCGTTTGCACTCTTACGTTAGGCGACAAAATAGGATAGTTTACGGTAGATTTGTGGATCTGGATAAGTAAATAAGCGCAACATGCATTTGGGCGAAATGTAAACTTATGGTTGATAATTGAACGGAGAAAAATAAACCTGCTGATGGAGCAAAAGAGACCTGCGAGAGTGTGCCTTGAGTGTGATGATTTTCACCCATGTGCTGACCGACAGCTATGGCATACGTCGTGTCTGTCACTATGGTAATGTCACTACGGAAATGATCTCGCAAGGTTTACTGCTCTAATCTTGAACGTTTTCATCCCCCTCCCCCAACATTGTGATCTAAACAACGCTCATTTGTTATATGGCTAGTCTTTTCAATCAATAATCAACAATTCGTTTTGGACTCAATAAAATTTACGAAATTATGTTTGTTTTATCAGTAAAATTGCAGTTATTTTCTTCAGATTCAATTTCCGTTTTCCATTTCGAGGAGCAGATACTGCGAATTCTGTCTGTTTTCCGCAATGGCGAAAAATCATTGGCCCTAAAAGTGTAACTGAAAAACATGTACATCTCATACAAGTTGAAAATACATACATTTTTACATGTATGTATTTTCAACTTGTATGAGATGTACATGTTTTTCATGTCAACCAAGACATCATATGAAAATGAATAGGACTAGTGCAAACTGCATTCTGACTGGATTGACCTGAAATATACATATCTAGAATATATTACCCCGTGTCTCATCCATCTGCTCTCCCCCTCCCCTTTAAAACCATATTTTACCCCTTTCACATGTTTGCACTTCTTTCTCCTTGTGAACCCCCACCCCCTTTGTCTCTTTCCCACCATCACTCTCTATTGTTCGGATTTCCACTCCTTCCCTTTCATCTTTGCCTACATTGGTCTGTCCCCTCATTTATCCCTCCTGGTCTGTCCCCTATTCAATCCGTCCTTTGTTAGTTACTCCACTCCATCCTCAGTGATCTTCACCTTCACCAGCGTACCCCTGCATAATTAACCCCTTTTGTGTTCCTCCTCCCTACCTGCATGTTTGTGAGTCCCTACATGTTTGTTTCTTGTACCTCTGTCATTTTGCCTCAGAGGAGGAACTTGTTAAGTTTGCAACCTCAAGCCGCATTATTTTTTTTAGTTTAAAGATAGTAGATGATGAGATTGTATACAGCATGACACTGCTACACTACTTACTTTGACAGTTTGTTCCAGACCAGCCTGATGCACAGCCAGAGTTATCTGTACATGCACCGGTGTACACATTGCAGATTCCTGATTGACAATGACATGACTGGCTACAACCAGCACCAAATGTTCCTAAAGTACAGGCTTAATTTTTAAAAACAGAAAAAAAGAGAAAAAGTTTCAAGTCAATCAAAAAGCAAAGGTGCGAGAGATTACCACAATAATCTGAATGTGAGGAATGCAAGCAAAGCTTCTTCTTTACTTACGAATGTTGCAGTAGGTGCCTCTATATCCTGAGATGCAGCTGTTCCCGTAAGGGTCTGGCAGGCCAAACTGGCTCCCTGTACAACTCTGAATCACATTTCTACCGGTAGGTCCACACGGAAACTCACAACTCCAGCCAAATATGTGCATACCACATGCTGTAGAAAGTGATCATCAAAAGGTTGGTTTGGTCCCCAAAAAAGACATTATTCAAGCATTATACAAGAAATACATATACATAATGCCGAAAAAGTACTTTGACTAAAAGATAAAGTGTAGGAAATCGTCTGTTATTGTGATTGTTTTCACAGGTAAACAAAAATCGAGAGGCAATCTCCTGTCTCATCCTCACACACTCCCCCATTGTAGCACAGATTACACACTCAGACCAACAGCCCACCCGACAGACAGACAGACAGACCAGGCAATGAGCTTACCTGTGAGGCAGTTTGGTCCCATGAATCCTGGTGGGCAGATGCAATCTCCTGTCTCATCATCGCACACTCCTCCATTGTAGCACAGATTACACACTCAGACCGACAGCCCACCCGACAAACAGACAGACCAGGCAATGAGCTTACCTGTGAGGCAGTTTGGTCCACTGAATCCTGGTGGGCAGATGCAATCTCCTGTCTCATCCTCACACACTCCTCCATAGTAGCACAGATCACACACTCAGACCGACAGCCCACCCGACAGACAGACAGACCAGGCAATGAGCTTACCTGTGAGGCAGTTTGGTCCACTGAATCCTGGTGGGCAGATGCAATCTCCTGTCTAATCATCACACACTCCTCCATTGTAGCACAGATCACACACTCAGACCGACAACCCGCCCGACAGACAGACAGACCAGGCAATGAGCTTACCTGTGAGGCAGTTTGGTCCACTAAATCCTGGTGGGCAGATGCAATCTCCTGTCTCATCATCACACACTCCTCCATTGTAACACAGATCACACACCCCTTCACAGTCAGTCAGATTCCACTTACCAGCATCACAGTCTACATGGAATGAAATGCAAGAGGCTTTAATATTCATGTTTAACTTTTGAAGGTATGAGTTATTCAAAATGAATTTATTGCACAGATATCTGTAAATTATTTTATAACATAAAACTGGTGTTCACCCTGGCTGAAATGTAAATTCCAAATGGAGCATGAAATTACTAATGTAGAGGTTCTTAAACTGTTTGGAAAGCCTGTGAAGTACACTGCTATGAATGAACAGTTTTGCATATCTCTCGTTGTGCAAAAATATTTTGTCACTAAAATCAACAAACTAGTTTGTACAGAGACACAAAAAATGCAGCATGACAAACTGTACCTCTGACTATGAGTCTGATCATACTGAAATGATTGTCAGTGAGAGTAACAGCAGATCCGATGACAGTATATAGATCCCCATCATCAGCATCAGTAGAGGGCACTGTGAAACTAGCCTGATTGGAATTAGTCAAGTTTGCATTAACAGTTCCATTTCTTGTACGACGCCACAGAGGAAAGCCACCGGAATTAGCCTTGATGACTGAGAGAGTCACATTCTCTCCTTTGTTGATCGTTTTCGTTACCAGGCCATCAACAGGCTCAAACCTCCCTACAAAAGAAAGGAATACAATGTTAAATATGAATTTCACACGTCTTCATTGGAAAATTCAAATCTCAAAAGTCAACTTACCAAACCGGTTCTTTTTTAAAACCATACATAATATACAAAATAAATTAAAATATGGTGCTATTGAAAACCTCATGTTAACTTTCCACGGGGCAAACCTTCAAGTCTTACTTGATCTACAAATACAAGTACATACTTTAAAACATCTTTGGACGTTGATATCATAGGGAAAATAGGTCCAGATCTTTGAACCAGAGAGAAAGGGCAGGGTGAGCGCATGGTAATGGTTCAATGTGTATACAACTGGTGTTTGGGAAATTCTCGTAACTAAATAGTCTGGTGGTTTGGAACTGGAAGTTGGGAAAGCCAAGGGACGTCAAGCGCACCAAGCATATGGAATAAGTTAAGAAATACATGTGTAGCTCAGGCTGACAGGGTGTTTTGAGATGATGTTGTGGACAGCGTAAAATGGTCTGTGAAAAAACCCTTAACTAGATAGGGGAAAACAGGCACATGTAGTGTATTGAGCACTTTTGGCAACTGCTACGGATTTAATTAATCTTAGCGGAATGGAAAACAATGGCTATAGTGAGACCATTGTTTTGTGATCAAATTCTGTTTGTAGTATGGAACGCCAAACAGGCATTTAATGTGATCATCGAATCGGTGATACCATTTTGCAATCGGTGATGCATATTCACGATCGGTGATGGACTTTCGCGATCGGTGATGGACTTTTACTGGTGATGCATATTCACGATCGGTGATGGACTTTCGCGATCGGTGATGGACTTTTACTGGTGATGCATATTCACGATCGGTGATGGACTTTTACTGGTGATGCATTTTCACGATCGGTGATGAACTTTCGCAATCGGTGATGGACTTTTACTGGTGATGCATATTCACGAGTGGCGATGGACTTTCGCGATCGGTGATGGATTTTTACTGGCGATGCATATTAACGATCGGTGATGGACTTTCGCGACCGGTGATCAACTTTGCAATCGGTAATGGTCTTATGCAATCGGTGATGGACTTTTGCGACCGATGATCAACGACCCATCACCGATTGCAAAATCCATCACCAATCGCCAAAGTGCATCAGTTATTGAACGTGCATACCGCTGTGGCTTAGGGAATCTCGTGTTGCCCCTGACGGTGATATTTGTTTACCGTGTTTTGTGTTTGGAAGTGTCTTTCTCATATGTGAACTGCATTTAAAAAAAAAATAATGTGCTTAAAATGTTTGTTATAAGTGTATGCTGCTGTGGCTTTGGGCTTTGGCGATGGTATCCGGAATAAAAACACTCCTCTGTGGATGTGGCATAAACACAATGATTTGTTTTTATCCAATAAATGGTAAAAAGTTTTTTGCATCTGATGATTGATGGGTGGGCCATCGGAGACAGCATATGGTGGGGTTATTGGGGGGCCTGACCAGGCATCCAGGGGGCACAGGAATGCAATCACATCATCATCATCATCATCATCATCATCATCATCATCATCATCATATATCCATCTAATAGCCAATCTTGGTAAAGATATGTGGGGGCCTCTGGTCACTTAAGCACACTTAAGCGAGCACATGATGGACAGTACACTGAGGAACTTTCCTTGCAAATGTTTTTCCACCACCACCCCTTACATCCGCCAGTTATAGTGCTCCAAGGTTTCAAGAGACTATATAAATTACAAGGATTAAAATGTTCGCAATTTTTAGGATACAGACAGCCTGCTCCTCATATTTATGGGGCAAATGAAACCATTCAATCCCTTGTTTTTCTATTTTGTTAGGCTAATTTGATACTTGCCGTAGCGATCTCACTGTGTCACGAGGCTATGATGTTTTCCTGACTGAATGTACATCTGTGGGAAGCTATTTTTTGTTATTCAAGTTTAATTTGCATGTGTTGTCATTTATTGCCACATATATCTCATTTTCATATAGGCCTACATGTATTTCATTTATTGTCAAGCATATTGTGTATGCCGTGGCTTTGAGTTTCTTGTGTTGTGGTCGAATTAGTAAAAATTACTTGGCGAAATAAGGTAAAATTGGAGTTACGGGTCATTAAAGTTGGGGGAAAAATTGTGTGCACTAGTTTATGGGAATGTTCCCCAAAGCCAATTATGGGTTATAAGTTATTATTTTTTTATCATTGTTATTAAGATTATTATTATTTGGGTTGATTATCACCATCAAGCAGCTCAGAAGCTGAATTGCACAGTGATTTACAGTAAAAATTGAAATGAATTAAAAATAAACACATTTCAAGAGAAATCGAAACACATACAAAACGCACAACAACAATCCATTATTCTCAAAAAACATATACACTCGGATAATAGCAATTAAAATTGTATACATTTGAAAATCCTATGTTGAACTATTGATGTGTCCGGGCTATTTTGAAATCTCTTGGATGAACTGGGATACTCCTTGAGTGTTCTACTCGATCTAAGATTCATAGTGTGTGCCAACTTTTTGATTGCGGGAACCACTCATTAAATTTGCCTGATTTAAAAGCACCTAGAGCAAAGTTTGTACACAGAGTGGTTCTTCTATCATAAAGGTGATCCAGAGATAGAATAATACGGCAAACTCTTTTGGATCGACTAAATTAGATTGGTCTATTTGAGTGTAATGCTTGAGTGCCAAACCGGCGATGCGTTTTCCAGGACGGGTCTAACATATAGGGTAACAAGTTCTTTGAGTAAAACCAGTTTCTTTCAGTTCCCTGAACATGAATAATTTTCTATTAGCTTTACCAATCATCTCAGCAATGTGTTTCTCATGTCCTTAAATTTGAGTCCGAGTATTTTTTACCGATACGTGATAAAAGGTTTTTGCATAATATGATGATTGATATGTGGGTCATTGGAGACAGCATATATGGAGGAGTTATTGAGGGGTCTGAGCAGGCATCCAGGGGGCACAGGAATGCAATCACATCATCATCATCATCATCATAAATCCATCTAATAGCCGATCTTGGTATAGATACGTGGGGGCCTCTGGTCACTTAAGCACACTTAAGCGAGCACATGATGGACAGTACACAGAGGAACTTTCCTTGAAATGTTTTTCCACCACCACCCCTTACATCCGCCAGTTAAAGTGCTCCAAGGTTTCAAGAGACTATATAAATTACAAGGATTAAAATGTTCACAATTTTTAGGATACAGACATCCTGCTCCTCATATTTGTGGGGCAAATGAAACCATTCAATCCCTTGTTTTTCTATTTTGTTAGGTACATTTGATACTTGCCGTAGCGCTCTCAAGTGTCACGAGGCTATGATGTGGGAAGTAATTTTTTTTGTAATTCAAGTATAATTTTCATTTGTTGTTATTATTGCCACATATCTCATGTTCATGTATTTCACTTATTGTCAAGCATATTGTGTATGTCGTGGCTTTGAGTCTCCGGTGTTGCCCACGACGGTTTGGTGTTGCCGTTATTAATATAACCATACAACCGATAATTCGACCGGTTTTTCCTATCATTGATAATGTGGCTATAAAACACAACGATTTGTGCGTCGCCAGAATTTTTTTGCAGAGGGGCAAAACATATTTTCTCCCCGAAATATCTGGATTTTTCCAGCATATTCACGATTTATCATTTTTCGAGGGTGGGCATTTTTCAAACAATATTACTTCGCGCCCCTTTACTTCGCGATATGCATGTTCAATAACTGATGCACTTTGGCGATCGGTGATGGATTTTGCAATTGGTGATGGGTCGTTGATCATCGGTCGCAAAAGTCCATCACCGATTGCGAAAGTCAATCGCCACTCGTGAATATGCATCACCAGTAAAAGTCCATCACCGATCGCGAAAGTCCATCACCGATCGTGAATATGCATCACCAGTAAAAGTCCATCACCGATCGCGAAAGTCCATCGCCACTTGTGAATATGCATCACCAGTAAAAGTCCATCACCGATCACGAAAGTCCATCACCGATCGTGAATATGTATCACCAGTAAAAGTCCATCACCGAACGCGAAAGTCCATCACCGATCGTGAATATGCATCACCGATTGCAAAAGTGTATCACCGATTCGATAATCACATTTAATGCCTCTTTGGACTTTCAAAACAGGGGTTGGGTTTGAGTCCATATTGCCTTGTTCAAGTACCGGCTGACTGGTAGCTTATTCGAAAATAACAGAAACTGAGACTGGGTATAAAAGGCAGAGCCCATTCCCGCCAGTGGTCAGGGGATACTGTAGTTGAGGAGGCGGGTTGTTGAGGAGTCAGGTGTTGTATACAGATAGAGTAGAGGAAACATAGAGTACAGTGATGTGTAGCAATAGTCGAACAGGTGCTGGGGGGGGGGGGGATAAATAATGTGGGTGCGATGTTGTGTATGCAACCAATGCACCTCGATTTAATACAATGCACTGTCAGTGTAACCTGAGTTTAGAGTTACTGTTGATGTGTCATGTTTTGTAGTTAGTGAGATGATGTAATTTTCGCTCAAAGCGGATGTGGAAGTGGAGTCAAATTAATTAGCTAGCCATAAACTAGAAATAGAACAATCCTCTGTGGTGTGCCGTTTATCAGGAGTCCTTGCTCTCTGTGTAACGAATGGTAAATTTCCACCCAAACGGATCCGGTCTGTGGCTGTACTTGCGCACGACGCGGTTTCTGGGCTAAATAGTCCCAATGAAACAGGGGAGGGAAAACCGCCACAATACTCTATATTCAAAACTTCTTTGACAGTTTATAGTTCAAATGCATTCTTAGTCCGCTGTTTGCAAGTTTGCAACACATTTTCAATTTGTCTTAAATTCCAAGAAATCACTAATACGTCAGGTAACTAGGGAATTCCTTGAGACTTGGTCTTGCCCTGTAAAAAAATATGCACTTACTATTCACACTGTGGATGATGCTGTATACTCTGGTTGTTAAGTCGCTATTGGAACCTTCACAATAAAACAACCCAGTGGCATCATTACTGGTGGTCAGATTCTGGGTGACTATTCGTCCATTCACTGATTGACTACTGCCAGTAGGGAGGGTAGTAGATGTTTGTATGGTAGATCCTGGCAGACCTATCTGGAATGGTCTGCTGAAGTTCAGTGTAACGTCATTATCAGGATTGCTACGGAAACAGCTGATGCTTGCTGAGGACTGTGAAGACCCCGCCCCATAAGGTGTTGGCGTGACCACTGTCAGGTGTACTGTATCACCTGTTGAAGTACAAAGCAAAAAGCAAATTATATTCTATATCTTATTTATTTACTTTGACATTTCTGTCGCGGGTTTTGAAAAAGGTTATATAACCCATATAAAATCCACAATCGCGTTTAAATATTAAAATCAACTAAAATTGGGTGGTGCAATAAAAATATTGGGGTAGAATATAGTAAAAATGAAATAAAACATACTTCCAAAGAATAAAAACCACAAAAGAATACAAAAAGGAATTAAAAATTAAACTTAAAAATTAAACAGCCAATGTAATAAAAATGTGTAAATCAAAAGCTAGGAAATAAATTTAGTTAAAATATAAACTATGTCTAGTAGTTTCCTTTTACTGTAATTTGAAACAGACACAGAACATGCACAATACTATGAACAGTCACATTTTGTGCGTATTCATTTGAACACCTGGCTTTGAAAAATGAATTTTGTAAATCTTATTGTGTGCACGAAACAAATACGAAAATCGGATCCACATTTTGCTGGATGAATACAGAATGCAAGTAAAAAGAAGGCCCTATTTGTTCATTGATATTCTATCATTAAATCTGTAACTTAGGTAAGAAACAAGGATTATGGATTATTACAAGAACTGTTCAATTGATGGTCACATAAGAACAAAAGTTACATGCTGGTATAAAACTGAATCAAAGTGTATAAAAATTCAATTAACACGCCATGCAATAACTTGTGATGAAAATGGTATTCAGGGCCGTATTAAGTGCTCCATAGTCCCTATGCACCTCTGTTCTGTAGGCCCTACTCTGCACTAACACCGACACAAATTTCATGTTGCTGCTATTAGCTGTAACTTCATAGGCCCTTAATTCTTTTGTAGGCCCTCAATTTTTTGGTAGGCCCAAGGCACAGTGCCTACTGTGCCTATTGGATAATCCGGGCCTGATGGTATTACTATTAACAGTAAAACTGTATTATTAAGGACTAACATATCCTTTCTGTAGTCAGGTCAGTCAGGAGGAGACTTACGGTACATTGTAATAAACTAACAATCATATCAGAATGCCAGTTGTTCCTTCATTATATTATTTATAGTTTGAGCCACTTGCAGAAAAATGTCCTGAAATGCCAAGTTCTATACTGCCCATTAATTAACTATATTTTTTCACCATTTATGGACAGTTCCATATTCGGCCACCATTGCATGTGCACATTGCTACACTTCCTGACTCCTGAATTTGGCTGTCTACACGATAGGAAACTTGTGTGAATGATACGTGTACCCAAAATATGGCCTTAAAACAACCTTTCCTCCGATGAATTCGGTTTTCCTTAAGCAAGTTTGAAAATGTGTCTTCAATGAACAAGGTGAGGTGAAATGTTTGGCAGTGAATATGTGGGGTGGCCAGACATGCCAGATATGGAACTCTTGCTCTATTGGGGTTATACTAGAATGTATATGTACATCCAAAACCACGGGCTGAAAATTAGGGAACGTAACAGTTTGCACGTCTCCCACTGCCAAAGCTGGTAAGAATGTCATATTTTCTCCTGAATTTCTGTTCAAATTAAAACTGTTATGTATAAAAACAGTACATAGTGCCAATCTAAATGAAAAAAACTGCTTGATGTTGCACATATAATTTTGAAATGATAAATGCCTTGCAAACAGTTTTTATAAAATGAGTGAAATACCGGTAAAAGTTTTTTTTTTCTATAGGGATTCTAGAGTAAAAAAGCTTTTACCACAAACCTTCACAGCGTTGATCGTGGCAGTGGAAAAAGTTGTACCTCATTTTTTTAAAGTCGTTTTAAGAAAAAAATTAATAGGTTTGTAATTGTGGTGGCTCGTTAAATGTTTGTGTTTTATTAAATGAAAAGATAAAGTATAAGTTCAGGAAGATTATTTATTCAGAAACATGTTCAATTTGTTGAACTCTTTGTTATCCCACATGATTTTTTGATAAAAGAACTTTAAAGTGACTGAGATCATCATACGATATTTTAGCTTGAGACGACGGATATTTTTGACACTAAGCCTGAGCGACTATCAAATTTCAATAGTCGCGGCGACTATCATAAGGCGTCCGTGGATCTGCGTTTGCATAACACAAAAGGATACCCACACACCAGGCTTATCACACGCTGGCCCCACACAGCATTTCTCCACAAACTAGTCGGTGGAGTTTCATTTTTTTTAACGTATTATGAATTATGACGCACTTTCCTGGCACTTTTATAACATGAAGTGGTGTTATTAGTCAAATAATTCCTTGATCATCAATTGCAATTTATTCTACAAATCCATGCTTGAATAATTAACACTTTTAGAACAAGAATTTAGACGGATTGTGTGAGGCATGCCGCACGCATCCGGTGTGCCAGCAACATGTTTTGTACATGAATGAACTGCATGCACAGTGCGTCGCACTTTGTGTCTTTCCAGGCTTGTGGTTTCAGATGATTTCTAGAGATCACTGAGTTGTTCAAATAAACAAAATGGCCCCGCTGAGATGCATAATGCATGAGAAGATTCAGAAGACGCAGTCAGTCACGATCACGTGACACTTAGTACATAGTAAGATACTGGACTTCAAACGGTGGGAACTAATTCTCAACGGGGAACACTTTCAGTGTACCACCCGTTGGGGAACACCAATTTGCGCCCGGGTGGTTGTAGCGGAAGATACCGTAATACCTCCTGGCCATGAGGCACTAGTCCTAGGGAGAACCACTCACACATTGGAGGCTGACGAACTGGGAATCATCGAACCAGTGGTGGATAATGAGGAGCTGGCAAATAAGGGATTAATTCTGGCAAGGATGCTTGTGAAGACGGGGAAGGAGGAAACTATGGCCTTCCGTGTTCTCAACCCCGGACAAAGGGAATGCCTTCTTCGTAGCGGGACCATGGCAGGTCACCTCTCACAGGTTCAAGAGGAATATGTAGATGAAGCGCCACTTGAAGCCTCATCGGCAGGAGGTGCACAGTCCGTTAGTGTTCCCCCTCATCTCCTGGATCTGTGGAAGCGAAGCACAGGTGACTTACAACCCCAACATCACGAGGCGGTTAAGCCAGCCTCCTCACTGATTTCACTGATGTCTTCTCGGAGAACGACTGGGACATTGGGAATTGCGACTTGGTAAAACACAACATAGACACTGGAGATGCGAAGCCGATAAAGGAAAGACCCAGGCGCCATCCCACTTGCAACCAGGAGGAGATCACCAGACAAGTAGAGGACCTACTCGAGAGAGGGATCATCGAACCCTCTGACAGCCAGTGGGCCTCCAACATTGTTCTAGTGCGCAAGAAGGATGGCAGCCGCCGCTTTTGCGTGGACTATAGGAAACTCAACTCAGTGACAGTAAAAGATGCCTAACCGGTTCCCCGCATAGAGGACACACTTGATGCACTAACCGGAGCGAGGTGGTTTTCTACCCTAGACCTCGCCTCCGGTTATTGGCAGATAGAACTGGATGAGGAGGCGAAACGAAAATCGGCTTTCGTGGTTCGTGGGGGGTTGTACAGCTGGAGGGTGATGCCCTTCGGCCTGTGCAACGCCCCTGCGACCTTCGAGAGGCTTATGGAGCGTGTGGTAACAGGACTTCAATGGGACACACTGTTGGTGTATTTGGATAATGTGATTGTGT
This sequence comes from Patiria miniata, assembly GCF_015706575.1. Classification (NCBI taxonomy): domain Eukaryota; kingdom Metazoa; phylum Echinodermata; class Asteroidea; order Valvatida; family Asterinidae; genus Patiria; species Patiria miniata. The sequence goes on along the minus strand of NW_024037069.1, from coordinate 27,867,049 downwards.
ATGGGAGGAGTGTGACGGAGGAGATATGCCGCTTGCTGGAGGTGTTCCAGCGATTTTGCTCTGCGGGGATAAAGCTGAGGCCAGGAAAATGCTTCCTGTTCCAAAAGGTAGTGAAGTACCTTGGACATGTGGTATCGGAAAATGGAGTGTCCACTGATCCCGATAAGATACAGACGGTCCAAACGTGGCCAACGCCGACGGACGTGAAGGGAGTAAGGAGCTTCCTGGGGCTTGCCTCGTATTACAGGAGGTTTATAAGAGGCTTCGCCGAAATCGCTTGGCCACTCCATCGCCTCACGGAGAAAGCGAGGGAATTCAATAGGGATGAAGAATGCGATGCCGCTTTTCACAAACTCCAAAGTCGGCTACAAGAGGCTCCAATTCTGGCATACCCACAGCCAGATGGCGAGTTCGTGTTGGACACTGACGCGAGTGGAGAAGGCCTCGGAGCAGTCCTTTGTCAGATTCAACAAGGGGAGGAAAGAGTTATTGCGTATGCAAGTAGGACGCTCTCTAAGCCGGAGCGGAACTACTGCGCTACCCAGCGGGAGCTGCTGGCCGTTGTGGCTTACTTAAAGCACTTCCGGCAGTACCTGTATGGGAGGCGAATAACTGTTCGAACTGACCACGCCTCGCTCCGATGGCTCGCCAACTTCAAAAACCCAGAAGGCCAAATAGCGAGATGGCTTGAGGCGATAGGGGAATACGACTACGTCATTGAACATCGACCTGGCCAAAAGCATGGGAATGCTGATGCGCTCTCCCGCAGGCCTTGCGGCCAGTGCGGACGGACAGACGTTGACGAGCTTATTGTGGACCAAATAACGGGGAGTGATGACGAGAAGAAGGAATCAAGAATGGTGACAATCTACCCCGACATTACACTGGAGGATATGCACCGAGCCCAAGACGAAGATCAATCCATTGGAATCATCTTGCGAGCAAAAGAAGCTGGAACTCGTCCCGAGTTCAAGGAGGTTTCATCGCTAAGCCCCGCGACAAAGGCATACTGGACTCTATGGGAACAACTGGAGGTTCGGCAAACCGTGCTGTACCGTCGGTGGGAGTCTAATGACGGGAAGCGAACCCATTGGCACATGGTTTTACTGGAAACGTACAGGAACTCTCTCTTGGAGAAGCTGCACGGAGGCGAAACAGGCGGCCACTTTGGAGTCGCTCGCACGCTCGCCAAGGCTAAAACGCGGTATTATTGGTGGCGTATGGCCGTGGATGCGAGGGCCGTGTGCCGGAAGTGTAGTCCTTGCGCGAGGCGCAAGTCGCCTCCTAAAAAACAAGAGGCGGGCATCACTTCAACAGTACCGTGTGGGAGGCCCAATGGAGCGTGTGGCCCTAGACCTCATTGGTACACTGCCCGAAACCGAAGGGGGAAAAAAATGGATATTGGTAGTGGGGGACTACTTTACAAAGTGGGTAGAGGCCTACGCACTCCCAGATGGAAAGGCAGCGACGGTTGCTGACGCCTTTGTGGCGAATTTTGTATGCCGCTTTGGGACTCTGACCAAGGTAGAAACTTTTTGTCGGATGTTTCCACTAGCATGTGTGCGGTGTTGGGTATAAGAAAAACCCGCACCACTGCATATAACCCAAAGTCCGACAGGATGGTAGAAAGGTTGAATCGGACCCTTTTGGCTATCATCTCCATGATGTTGGACCCGGGCCGCAACCAAAAGGACTGGGACAAGCAGTTGCCCTTCGCAACATTTGCGTACCGGGCGGTGCCTCACGAGTCGACTGGAGAGACACCCAATGCATGATGCCTCACGAGTCGACTGGAGAGACACCCAATGCCATGATGCTGAGTCGGGAAGGTGATGCTCCGGGTCGACCTCACCACAGAGACGACCAGGCCAGCAGATGAGGGGACAACCACAGACTATGCGGAAGATTTGAGAGGGAGAATGCAAGTCGCTCATGACAAGCCGACTTACGATAGGGGCACCGAGGAGGCTGCCTATCAGGCTGGGAAGTTTGTATACATATTCAACCCTGCTAAAAAGAAAGGAGTCACTCCTAAACTCATGCCTGTTGGGAGGGACCCTTTCTGATCCTTGACCGGTTGTCCGATGTCACGTTCATAATACAACGATCGCCAAGGGGGAAGAAACAGGTGGTGCATGCTGACCGCCTCAAGCCCTACCTCGGCGAACCACTTGTGGACTGGACCGTGTCGCCTGCTGCAAGGAGGCGAAGCCATGCATTTTCACCAGGGAGTGCAGCCTTACAAGGAGGCTGCACACCCCCTCGAGAGAAGTCCCATCCAGGGACAAGCTCCAGATCGGGGGGAAGCCCTCTAGAAGTGGGAATGGAGTCAATGGACAGTGCATCCTTAGAAGGAGGCTGCACAACCCCTCGAGAGAAGTCCCGTGAAGGGACAAGCTCCAGTTCGTGGGGAAGCCTCCCAGAAGTAGATGTGGACGATGCAGCCTTAGAAGGAGGCTGCATACGTGAACAACCTACTGAGCATGGAAAGTCGACCGAAGCCACAGGAACAGATATGACACCGAGGAGAAATCCCCCCAGGAAGAGGCGACCCCCGATTCGCTTCCGCTAAAAACACGATGTAGGAGAACCCCATGGATATACTTATACAGTAATGATGGTTTTTCTTTTATCTTGTTAGGTGATAATATTCAGTAATAGCTAACGAGGAGGAAGGAGTGAGATAAGGAAGGGAAACATGCCGGGAAAAGACAAGATGGGAGAAAAGGAAGAGAAGCGCAAGGAAGAGAAAGACAAGACGGGAGAAAAGACGGAGAAGCGAAAGGAGGAGAAGGGCAAGAAGGAAAAGAAGAAGGAGAAGAGGCCGCCTCCGTACGAATGCAAGGAGTGCCCGTTCGAGTACCAGCAGAGGCAGAGCCTGCAGCGGCACATGGCAACAGAGCACGGGCCGAAGCTATACGCATGGCGCCTGGTTTGTGGCCTCAAGACAGTCCGTAAGGACAACTTGCGCTGCCACTACCGGCAGGAACACCCGGAAAGATTCGACGAGGTGGATGGGATTGCCTTGGAGACGGAGAAGGAGAGAGCAGCTAGGGACCAGGGGGAACGAGCGGCAACCAGCAGCCAGGATGAAACGGTACCTGAGCAGAAGAGGCCAACAGCTGAGGCGCCCCGCCGATGGGTGGAAGTGCGATTGACCAAGGAGGTTGGTGAAGGAGTAGTCGCAGGAGAGGCGACAGTCCGCCTCCCCGGAAGAGGCTGACTCAGGAGGCCGCTTGCAGGAAAGTTGAAGTTAGGCGCAGCCTGGAGGATGCCACATCGTGGCTGGAGGCGAAACAACTCCTAAAAAACGAGATGGCCGGCTGGGAACCGCCTCAGAATAGCCCAAAAGCCCCGAAGACACCCACAGGCTGGGAACAGGAGGACAACGCACCAATGGACCTCAGCATCGCGCATCGCCCTGGCCCAGAGGATGATGCGTGCCTGTCGCCGGCTGCTTCTTGCAGCCTAATCCCACAAGAAGAGCGGCCCCAACTTTCCAAGGCTAGTCTCGACCAACTGGAGGAAGACTTGACAATTTCCAGCGACGACGATGAGGAGGCGCCACCGAAGGCTCAGGCCAAGGACAAGCCCGAATGCACCGTCATGCAACCCCTAGGAAAGCTGCAGGAGGGCAAGATCAGGCAGATTAAAGAAACAGTAACCACCACTACTTACAAAAAGGGCGTACTACTGTGCGAGAAGGAGGAGGAACGGGTGTACGACCTCGTCGTGTAGGCCCTGCGTGCTTGCCCTAATTGTTAGCCAAAAGTTTCGATATTGTTCGAGCAAGTTTAAAGGGTTGACTAAAGTTTCAATAAGAGTTTGTTCACATTCATAAAAGTTTTGAAGTGTTTTGCTATAAGGTGTTTATAAAGTTTATAAGAGTTTAATAAAGTTAAATTTACACTTAGGCACAAGACCTGCCTATGTTATTGTAAAGTTAAGTGAATTATTAAAACGTGCTGTTGCTCTTAATTATGAGGCGACAGAGGCAGGTCTACTTAATGGTAGGCACCCCTTATGAGGCGCTATTAAAGAGGCGCCATGACTCTGTAACGGTAATGTTTATTAAAGTTGGGCCAAGTGTGAGGTGCATATCTGATTTCTTGCATTGAATTTAAGTTAAGCTGATATAGCCGGGACGGCTAAGCAAAGAAGAAGGAGGCTGTGTAGCGAAATCAGCTCTGCGCTGTATAAAGGCGTCAAAAGAGGGCGCTATCGCCGCGCGCAAAGCACGCAGCACAGTCGTGGTTCTTCCACGTCCGCAATGTAGGACTCGCTGCTACGTCCGCGGCGCGGCTATAAAAGCCGAGCGTATCGCACGCGCTCTCTACCCTGGTGGGACTCGACGGGCAAGTGGACTTGGTGAGTATAGCTGGTTAGCTGAACTGCGGAAGCGGGACTCCAGTCGCGATGTGCACGGATCTGGGCTACGCATGTCCATCGGGACAAGATCGGGAGGCTGACTCACGATCTGGGTACCGCTGGTCCCTCACTGGGATCGAGATCACAGCGAGCTACTATACTGGAGGCTGGCTGGATATAACCGGGATTCACAGGAGCTACAGGAGGCTTATCAGGATCTGGGCTACGCATGTCCATCGGGACAGGATCGGGAGGCTGACTCACGATCTGGGTACCGCTGGTCCTTCACTGGGACCGGGATCAGACAGAGCTACTGGAGGCTGACTGAATCTAACTAGGGATTCACTGGAGGCTGCATGAGCAGTCGTGGCCAGAGCACAGAGGAGAGCCGGGTGCATTAGAGGCGCTCGTTACAAGCGGCTGCAACCCCTTTGTCATGTTATAGGAGGCGCGGTGTGCAATAAGCCCCCCACAGGAGGCTCCCACATAGCAAATACGAGGCACATTAATTCACATATTACAGGCCCGTTGAGTATTGAATAAATCTTATATCTTTGATTACGGCACATGAAACCCAGTTGGCAGTGTCCAATATAATTCCCTTTTCCTTGTCTATTATTTAATTATCCCTTCCCCCATCTTATTTTGTGAGCTACTACATTGGAAGTCGGCGGTCGGCCAAAACGGACTCAGAATTTGAGCGGTGCATAGTGCAATACATGTACTTCATTTTCATCCTCATACTTTTCACTTACTTACTTATGACTTACGTCATATTTTCTAATTGTGATCAATATAAACATCATTATAAACAAATAATTCTAAATTTTTTTTAAAAACTTGTTTAATACAAAAAAGAGAGTAAAATACTAGGCAGACAATACATTAAAAATATACGTAAACAAACACCACATAACCAGATAGACAGAACTATTCAAGAAAGGAGGGACAACATGCAGCCCCTTCCCCCCTAAAAAAATTACCCACAACAAAATCACACAGAGCCGGCATTTAAAATGTTAATGAAGTAAGGGATGGGACTTTGCGCTTGGTTCTAATAGGGAGTTGAGTTATGTGGTTACTGTTCCTTACATGTAGGTTCCTACCGTGACTTGCTAGCCTCGTAGGGATGAGTAAGTGAGTTGTTCTTGAATTAGTACCGAGTGCTTTAGCAAATTTTAAGCAATGTCCTACTCTTCTGCTATCTAGTGACTCCAAGTTACATAGGTAACATACGTTTTTGCACAAACACGACATCTTGCACATAAGACGTTTTAGCTTGAATGTTCAGGCTCGTAATCACGATACGACAATATGACTTTAAATACATGTAATGTCATACTGACGCAATGCTTTTCAAAGAAAATTCTCCTGTGCGGCAATCTTTGGAAAAATCAAGTAGGCCTAGGCCTACCCAAAATGTAGCTTGAGTAGCTCCAACTCCTGAGAGCTGGAGTTACTCAAGATACCCAAAATGCTGATTTTTTTTAAATTTGGCAGTTACTGAATTAGGATGTTTTGGGGAAAGAATGTTGCATACTGACACCACTTTTTTTCATCATATATCATCTCAATGAAGGATCAGTCATGGCAGAAATGTTGAAAAGATATTGGGAGTGAGAAAACATTTCCAATTTTGTACCGACACGACGATGTCTTGAACAAAATCCAGATCTTTACGATACTGAGACCTTTTGTAAATAATGCCATGTTAAACTTGCCTGATACGCCGAATACCACTGAAAGGACAATCAGAAGCGAGCGAGTAAAATGCTCCATGGCAAGATGTCTGCGAACCCGGAAGTTAGCGGGCATCAAATTCCCCGATATGTACACGCCGACTGCGCCATTGCGCCCACACGCACCGGTTGATAACTTCCGAATTCCGTAACTTGTTTCCGAGAAGTTTGGAAGCAGATAACCGTGATTTTGTCGCCCAACAGCGGGATAGTTTCGCAAAACGGGATCTGGTTGTAACTCACATCTTACAAATCGAACAGAAAACCCTTAAATTTTCCAAAACATTACAAAGGACAATTTCAGTTTCAGTTGAAGTGCTCAACGCGTCAACTAGCATTTGTGGTCACTGATGCGTGAACGTCAATCCAGACTGGTGCACGAAACTTTGTCATTTCGCACTATGTGCTGTGAACGAGACAGATGCGAGACTGGTATTTTGGTCTACGGCTACGGATTCTCACAATAACAAAAAAATGACAAATAGCGAAGCCGTAGCCATGAGTTACTCATTTCGTACACGGCTTACTTTCCCTTGCGGGGCCATTCACCGTGCGTTTGTGTTTTATAGCTCCATGGTTCTTTGTACAAATGTACAATAATATTCACCGTGCTTCTACATTGACCCGCTATAATGTACCCCTATATTTTTTTGTTGCGTTGGCGCAACCCCAACTAAGAAAAACAAGTCAAATTGATTTCAGCTTTTAAGGAAAATATTTACAAAACCAAAACTTGACACATTTTTGCAATCGGCCACCAACGGCCAAGGTATTTTCCACTGTTTTCTTCATAATCGTTAGACCAACTATCTGGCTGTGAAAATAATATAGCACAAAAATCCCACAAAATCGCCTTCATTCCGAAAATCGATCATTTTCGCCGGCCCGGTGATTAGAATACAGCGGCTGAGCAAGAAAAGCAGCGCCCTCTGTTGACAAGCCATGAAGAGGGGAATTCCCTTTCTGATCCGATTGCACATGTACATGCCGCTGGTACATAAATATTACATTTTACTGAGTGTCCTTGGCATAAAATAAAGGTGAAAATTTCGCACATGCAGGTTCTTTGTAGGCTTTTGATGTCATGTAGAGCAGCTAATGTCCGAAACTGTCTACATTGTAGTAAAGTTTTATAAAGAAAATATATTTTTTGTTACCTACCGGTATATGCACGTGCCAGACATTAACTTTTATTCGAAATATCATGTGTTTAAGTACCACTTTGGCAAATAATTGCAGCACAGTTTATTTGGGAATAGGTATTTTCTATTTCATTATAAAGTGGGGGAAGGCGTTCAGTACGATTCTGTATGACTTTCACTTACAGCAAAACCTGGTTTGCCCATTAACTGTAAAAGCTTTTCGTCTCGATTTTAAGGTATTTTTTACTGGTTTTTTTCTTTAAGAAACAAACTGGCCGAAGCTACAAAATGTGGATTTTTTTAGAGGGATCTCAAAGTAAAACGTGGGCACCGATATACTACCAGAGGTGGCAGCAAGTCATTTTTTGCAAGTCAAAGTCAAGTCACAAGTCATTAGGTCCAGTCACAAGTCAAGTCACAAGTCATTATTGGGTACAGTCACAAGTCATTTGGTCTAAACACAAGTCAAGTCACAAGTATCTTTGTCCAAGAACACATCAAGTTGCACATTATTTTGTCCAGCTGTAATAAGCTAAAAGAACCTGGCGTCAACTTACGAGTTATTTTGAACATGCCTCCTTAATTCCCCTTTTTCAATGTGTTGCAATTACTATTCTAACTTGTAGTTTATCACATATCTGTCAGATATTAGCCCTTTGTATACTTAAATAAATTTACTTAACATTGTAGAAATAAATGTTGAGATGACATGAAAAAAAAGACTTCACTCACTCGATTACATGTAGTATACTAACACTTTATTGTTCAATTTTCATGTATACTAAACGCCGACCGATGTGTTAGGCTATCCGGTATTTTACATGCAATTGACAAAGGCCTGTTTTCTTTTCATGGAAGGTTCCTTTCAAAGTTTGTTCAACCATTACATTAAGCAAGAGACTTGGTCATTGAAAACTGTAGTTTGTTGTGACAGTCTTATTGAAAACTTTTGAAACTAGTGGGAACTATTCATTTTACTGGATTCAGTCACTGAGGTCTATTTTCTGGAATGAAACTTTCTCGCTGCAACTATAAACTGCATTTATAAACACCTTGAGTGGCCTTTTTGGGCCTTGTGTTGGGCGACTTCAATTGAAAAAAATCGAAAAAATCAATTGAAAAAACCCACTGTGCTCTGTGTGACCTCATAATTATTCCTCCATGACTGAATACACGTTCGATGAGGGAGCTAGGAGCAGGAACAGACAGCACGTACAGATATATGAAGCTCCCGCACATGCCGTGCGCTGCCAATTAAGTCCCATTGTCAGAGGGAGTCTGTGTTCCCCTTTTGTTGCGCAACTCCTGGCAAGCGATATTTAGAACGCTCAATAATCCATCCCCACTGTACATGCAGGTAGGTTAAGTCGGTGAAAGATAATCGATATAATGAACACGTCTTGAAAGAAGGGAAACAGCTATCTGATCGGACGGTGTAAATATACAATGTTTAGGATGCAGTCAGTCCCTTAATACAGATGTACGTGTACAAAAAATGTACATACTGTACGCACCGTACCGACTGAGCCGACGCTGAAAGTTTGTATTTTCTACGACCACCGCACACAGATAATTATACGTACATTGATAGTTCTGGTGGTAATGTGGAAGAATATTGTGCAACTGGTATTGCACCTGGATAACATACACAATATGACAAGGCAAATATCGGTGCAGAAGCACGGAGTTATTTATTTGCTCCATGATCGGTGCGATCATCGAGGGGTGATCGACCATCGGTCTCCGTATAGAACGCATGGATTCATTAGCTCTCTGATCTATTATTAACATAATTCCTTCATGGTTAAAACAATCATCGGACTATACCGTGCAAGTACGCTGTTCACCGGTGAGTGTTTGTTTACAACAAATACATAAATTAATTTTTTCAAACTTTTTTAAAACTCGACCATCCGACAGTTTCGTTGACTTTTTTCACGTATGATACGCAGAGGTTAAAAATAATTAGTAACTCTGACACCATCTCTAAACTATGCCTCACAACACGGCCTACGGTGGCCCCTTTCGAGAAATATCGATCTGTTCCGGCTAACCCCGACGGAGTGATCAATAATTACTTCCGGCCACTTACAGTCCCATTGTTGGACAGAATACCCACTCACCACACGAGAGCGCACGTGCGTCAACAGTCCATTGTCCGAAAAGATTATCTGGGATCGATGCTCACTTCCGGAGATCCCCAGTGCCGCGGTACTGTCTATTGTTCGAGAGGATTACTGCCGACCACAGGTGGTCGTGTTCGGATTGCGTAAACCGCATGTAATACACGTGTAGATACATAACTACATGTACATGTATACTGTATTGTTAGGGCTAAGGTCAAAATGTACTATAAATTTTATATTTTCCCCCCATACATATATGCAAACTTTCCCATAGAGTATAGGTCAAACTGTACCCAATTTCTTACCCTCACCCATTCCTTATTCATCACATCCATTCATTAGGGGTCAAACTGTGCCAGAATTTCCCACATCCCTTAATTAATATTTATATAAACATATTTACATATTTATGTGACCTTTACATATTTCTATGCCCAAGGTCAAATTGTGCCAGACAGTCCCCCCTACACTACTTTCCACCACCGTCTCCAGCACTGTATCGACATCCTAAAATTTCATTCTGACATTCGAGAAAGCTGATGAAACTCGCTCCATACAATTTGTCGTGCATTGTTTATATGACCTGAAATTTGGGTTCAATTCCATTTGTAAACAACAGAGTTATGTAGGATTGAAAGTAGAACATGGTTTTTTTTACACATAGCATTTAAACATCCCCAAAACCATTAAACTCTTCACGCAATAAACCAGTCGCTGCCATTCCCTACAAAAATAGTTCTCTCCTTATATAGACTTATTCACCCCATTAACAAACAAAATCCAATTAAAAATAGTTTTGTTGATATAGCTGAAAGCTCGCTGTAATTTACGAACAAGTACCTCATATACATAATGACTGCAATATATTCAAAAAGCTAGTACCATTAAAGCGTACAAAAATATACATTAAAGCGTACAAAAATATGTACCATTAAAGAAAAGCATATCACAAATTTATATATCCTCAGATACCCACGTTGTGAACACTTAAACCTGGTCAACAGGTTTGGCCAATTAATGATTCTGAGTAGAAATTGTGAAAATATAACTTGACAAAAATGCAGAGTACAATTGGCTATTTTTCCCATCTGTGATTCAAAAAGAAAAAAAAAAATGCTGAAATGCAATGATACTACGTGCTCAGTATTATTATCAAATTGATTCATATCAGTTTTGTCAAATACAAATCGTGCATTTGATGATGAAAAAAATACGAATGTTTGCACCATTCCAAAAGCAGCAATACCGACAGGCTGTGTCTGCTTCGAGGAGGTACCAACATTATATGGCAAATATGTACAAAAAAAACTTTTTTTTTAATTTAAATTTTTTTTTTTTCATAGAGGATACATTTTCTAGTCATGGCACCGTAAGTACATTTTGTGTATGTTCTGGATCAGTAGAAAGTAATCTCACACCAAATGTAGCAATTAAGCCAAAATTGTGGGCATTGAAACACCCAACAGACTAAAAATTAGTCTATGGAATATCCCCTTGCACAGCAAGGGTCTATGATATGCGATCAGATTTGGCGATTAATTATGCAAAACAAGACTGCGTCTTGACCTCCAGATTCTGACCATTCAGCAGGCGCCTTCTATCAAATCTTCTGTAACCTGTTACTATTACAAAATCATGGCATCCAAAATTGACCAATCAAAAGTTAAGTCCACAATTCTGACCGAAATGACGTCACAGTTTCTAAAATCGACTCCGACTGGCTGGTGTGAGGTGTCGCATAAAATTTGCATGTTAGGATATATCAGACGTTCGACCGTGGTTCAGCACATGTGAATGCCTGATCATCAGACTAACTAACTAAAACTTGGTGTAGCCTCAAATAGTGACCGCTGTTATTTACGTAGGGGCAATGGCTATTCTACTGATCAGGAATGCCTTGCGTATTTCACATTTGCAATTTCAAATTCAAACGAACTTCATACCGAGTGTTAACAACAATAACCTCAAAACAGAATGTCTATTGCTGTAAAAAGTGAAAACAAAATTCATGTGTGTCAAATGACGAATAAAAATATTGAATTGAATTGAATTGAAAAACTCTGTCAACTCCAATTATAATTACAAGAATACATGTCGGGCATTAATTGCCACAATAAAAGTCAACAAAACTGTGTACTGTCAATACCCTTTATAACTGAAAACATATCGTGAAACTGCCCACAATGATCCAGAATACTATGTAAATCATCTTACAAATTGTAGCATCCTATTTATTAAAATCATTCAAGCCACATTCTAAGCATACGTTATTAGGATAAACTCAGCCTCTACATGGTGGACAGGTATATGCCATGTTACAAACCAACACTAGTGCACCAAGTTTGCTTAAATTATAACAACAAGCATAGACACTGATGCTCCGTATAACAAAAGTTACATAACGCTCTAAAAGAACCATGTAAAGCACTAAATATACAATAACAATTGCTTGGCATTCGATGTTGCATACAAAGCTTAAAAATATATATTTTCCATCTCAAAATATGTATCACCTTTATCTAAATATTAATTCAAAAATTCCAAAAGTATTTCAATATATGACACTGAGTAAATATTATTTCTGTTATAAAACTAAGTACATTTTATCAGTTTTCATTGCAAGCGGCAATGTATAAGCACCAAAGGCAATAATTACAAAAAAAGCATTTGTCAAGATGGGAGACTTCTTTTTTGCACCTTTGTCTTTTTGCAAAACAAGTGATCCGCAGATCGCAACCGGTGTCGCCTTTTTCCGCGGACCACCCTTAGGTATGTTTTGTGTTCGTATTCTTGTTTCAAGAGCCCAACCTCTAATGACCCCTACATGACTTTTGACCTCAGTAATCCGATGAAGAATTGTGTCTTCCCACCCAAGGGTCACTGCATCCAAGTTTTATCAAAATCCATGGAAGCATATTAAAGTTACAATTTTTTAACCTAAACTTTAACATACGGACATACAGAATTAAGGACTGGCACGTGTCCCCCAAATCTTTGTTTAGGCGACACAAAAATGGAGAGAACTTTACTTAAGAATCCTACAATTGTCCAGCTTTCTTTGCCCAGTGGTTTGGAAACTATGGTTGACCATCATTGCAAAAACAAAATTAAAGAAAGAACAGGAAAAAGTACTGAATACTCAAAAGACACCATCAAAGCTAATTAAAGTCATCTCCCTTTTTAATAAGGGAATGAATATGTGCTTGACCGGTATTAAACAAGTACATGCACGTTTAAAACCGGTTAGGGGCCGGGAAGCGAATAATGGCCCCAGCTGAAGGCCAGGACCATTTTCCAAGACCAAGCCCCTAGCAGGGTTTAAACATGCCTTTTTTAAATACCAATCAAGCACGTTTGGTCAATAAGTCAAAACAAGTCAAAAATTCACAATTTTCTAAACAATTTTGTTAAACAATTTTACCTCATGTTTTGTGAAACACCCCTCTCGCAGTGTCTATGTGCCTCGCGCAAATCACCAAATAATCTACTTTTACGGAGATTGGCGCACGTGCAGTACGCAATGTGGTGCAGAACACACCAGTACAGGAAAGAAGTGTTTAAAACCAGCCGGTGTTTTAACAGTGGTTTAAAATGACCAACATGACGGGCTCTCAACCAATATGAATGGGCAAACTGTCTGAGGTATTTATGAATACGTCACAAATTGACAATTTCTGGCAAAAGCTTTTGCCAACCAGGGTGTAAATTTATGCAAACTGGTTGATTACAAAACAACGGTCCACAATATTTGTAAACAAAAAAGGTCTGTATTAAGAAATTTATATTACTTGTTCTAAATCTGCAACATCCCTCCCAACTCACAACCAAAAGACCATTTTTGTACCCGCTGGCTCTGCACCTTTCAAGTTTCAGGGGTCTCGCTGCTTTTCGGCTCCAGATTCTGGTATATGCTCTCTTTGGGCTTGTCCTTCTCCATGTCCCTGGGCGTGTTTTCATAGACTGGTTCCGGAATCGCCTCCGCCTTGAACTCCTCTGGGTTGTTCACATAGGCCAGCATGGCCTCGTAGCAGAACCGGTACATGTCCTTTGTGGGAGGACAAGAAAAGATTTTGACGAACATACTTAAATGAAGAGTAGTATATGTGACCTGTCATGATGAAATGAACTGTTTTTTAAATAATGTAGTGAAGTATAGCTCTTCAAACCTTCATGGTGAAAAAAACCTTTTAAAAATATCGCAAGAACAGTGTTATTATGTTTGAATACAAGTCACCAAAATCACTGTTGTCCACGTGTAAGTCTAGTGGAGTGTTTTGTATCAAGCTCCGGAGCTCAGTCAAGCGGATGGAATAAAGCCGTCCGTGGACAAACAGGTTTGGCACAAGAAATTTTTAAACTACCACATCTCAAGAGACAAAATATGCATTTGCAATCATTTTTCCATCACTTATGTTTAAAGATCAATACTTTAATATCATTAAATTGAATTTTTGAGATATGCTCAACAAGTCGGTGAAAATTGCCGTCAAAAGTGGGTTTCCTTCTTTTTGCACCACCCTATACATTAGGAAATTGCCGTTTTGCAGTACAGTGAGGAAAAGCCAACATTTGAAGGGGTGGTCAATCAATTTTTTGTTTTCAGGTGAACCTGAAAACAGTGTGACTCCCATATTCCTGACTGCTATCATTCATGTTCATCTTACCAGGCTATTGAGTAAGTTAGGACGATTCAAGCGCAGGACTTTAGTAGTCTGTAAGATGTCCACCACGTCCTCTTCGTGCAGCCTGTCCAGGGAGTTCTTGAGTACGCAGAACACGCCGCTGCGATTCAGGCCATCTCTGTATACAAAACAAAAAGGAAGTGATGAAATACCAATATATGCCAAATTTTTGATCGGCCATTTTCTGGGTGCCAGCACAGGAACAAGTGCGAGTGCACAATAATCGCTGGCGAAAAATGTGACGCCGATGGCACATATGTCCCACCGTATTTTTGGTCACTTTTAGGGACAGACAGACCATCTGACCGACCGACCAACAGACCATCAAGTGACATGTAGAAGCTCCTGCCAGAGCTGAAAAATCACATTTCCTCTTTCTGGATACCATCCAATCACTACACAAAATGGCGTGCACCTTGTTCGAAGAAGATGTTGTACAGCTCAAATTCAAGTGCACAATAAGCTCTGGCCGAGTTGCAAGAAGTCTTGCATGAAATCCATCAAAATGATCCCTGCCAGAGCTGACAAATGTGACGCCCAAAATGCAACGCCGATGGTACATATGGAACACCATACTTTGCTATTCCCACGGCCAATCAAAGTCCCCGGAAATTCATTTTTACAACTTACATGCAGTGGACAAGACTGGCTGAGCGTTTGTCCTTTGGCTTGTGTTTGTCCACAGTCTGGATGAGACGAAGCAAGGCGCTGGGGGATTTAGGTACCTCCTGACCCAGCGGCCAGTCAGTGACTTGGTAGTGCTTGAAATAGTGTGACCTCTGTGATAAAACAAACACCCACAAGAAAATGTGGATGAGACTAAAGTTATTGAAAGTTGGCTATATCGTCGGTTACACCACGAAGTGACGTATTGTGCGCACAAAGTCTATAGACAATAGATCACTTTATGGTGCACCCGACGATATGTACACGTCAGTACCAGTTTAAACCCTCCAAGAAACTGGGGAAAAAAGGACTGAGAAATTTCGAAAAAAGATCCATTATTTTACACAAGTTTAGGGTTCTCTGTTTCAAAAGAAATGCCACAAAATGTTAAATTTTCCAAAGTTTTATGCTGTAATTTTATTATAAGAGGGTGAAGACCTAAATGTTACAGTATAGAAATGTGCTGTTAAATTGTGAAGTCTGGGATGAATGCGGAGGGAGCTCTTGCAAGGGAGAGCAGAGGGCTGAGAATTTGGGGGCAAGGGATTTGGAGTTTAGGGTTGGAGAAACTGCGAGATGGATACAAATTACGGATTTTTTTGTTACCCGGGTCGTGCGGCGAGTGGAAAAAAAATAAAAAAATAAAAAAATTCTACACGTGTATGTGCGCCCTTTACAGCGCACCCATAATGGTGCGCCCAGTATTCGGACACTGTATTCGGACACGAAAGTGCTCCATCAAAAATGTCGGCGGCAATTCCGTAATCAAAGTAATTTTTAAAAAAGGGGCCTTATATGTACAATGCAACAGAGTACAGTCGAACACCTTTACAAATTACCTTGTTATAACAGGCACCTTGTATGAACAGTAATCAAAACAAAAAAAACAAAGAAGTGCGACCTAAAATGTTGCTTGTTAGGCTATAAGCAGGATGTTATATTAACAGTGCTCTTCTTTTCAGGGTTCGACTGTACATGATGAGTTAAATGTACATGTAGAACAAAGAACACCTGGCCCAACAGAAAACCAGTGTATGCACGCATCATATCCATTTAATACATACAGGCTGGAGAGTAGGCCAGGCAGTGCTTTCCAAACTTTTTTTTCTGGGAGCCTATTGGGTATACATGATAGCTAGCAGGAAGCAAGTGGGGTTCTGGGCTTTGGGTTTGATAATAGTTATTTTTTCCGGGAGGATGTTAGTCAGAAACTCACCCAAGAAAGAGAGCAGACAGCACGCAGCTGGCAGGAGAAGTACAAGACAGGCCCTCTGTAGGACACCATACACACACAGGTTTGAAGGAATAAACCACAAAGGCGAGATATTTTGCAAACTACATTTTTAGGTCGAAAAAGTAATAGAGGAAACACGACTGGTACAAAAAAAGCATAAAACCACACTGCAAGAACACAACAGACAGGAATATGAAAGAAAGGTAGGTACAAAGTAGATTTAAAAAGAGTTAGCTCAACATAATAATGACAACCTTTTAAAAAAAAATTATAAAGCCTTTCCAACCTTATAACGTAAAATGTCTTTCCAATTGTGACATGAAAAAAAAAAGACCAACATGCGCATAAGATACTGAAATTTTGCTGCATACAACAACAAATTTCCTTCAAACTGAGCAAAAAGCTATGCCAGTAGTCCTGTGGCAAGGCTCACATTTTACAATTTATACTCTGGATTTATGGTCTCAAATGATATCCGGAAAAAAATGAAAAAAACACACTTAAGCTTCAAGTTTACCGGCCCACGTCTTAATGTTACATTGTTATACCCATCACCATGCTAGTGTTGTCTAGCTCACAGATCCCTGTGATCTTTCCCCTACCTTCTGTCGGCGATGTTCCAGCTTCATCTGCTTGATCCTGTATCCCTCCAGGTCTGCTGTGTTGGTGGTGGTTACGGTGAACGGACCGTACTCATCACTGCCTTTGTCTGGCCAGTACTGCGGACAACTCTGTCAATCAAACAAAGCAGATTACAAACATCAGTATTTCTATGGACTACGTGCACATACAGGGTGAGTAAAAAAAAAACGAAACCCAAATGTCGGGACTATTGTTTTAGTGAAGTTCTTCATGTATCACTCTGAAAATCTAGGATACGAAGCCCAATTCATAAGCTTTCTTTTAGTACAAGAATCATTCAAATCACACATTTTAAACACAACCACCATTTCAAAGTTGTGTCCACGGATCACCAAAAAAGGTGTTCGTTCTTTCAGCAAAACGAAAATAATTCATGCACATCCCTATGCAGTGGCGTAGCCAGGAATTTTTCAGTGGGGGGGCGCTGGAACATTTCATGGGGGGGCGTCAAGCAGGGGCGTCAATCGCTTCTCAAAAGTGTGGGGGGGGTCATACCTTGATCATAGGTGATGCAAGCGCAAAGCGCGAAGCCCTTACGGCGTGGGGTTCGTGGCCCGCTTAATGGCCCCGAAAAAAAAATTGGATTCTAGATGTTCTGTGGTGTGATTTGAAGCAATTTCTTACGACTTTCCTCTATGCTTTAACTAATATTTTCTTGGCAAAAGATAATTATTTGAACATCGTTTTTGAGGTTGGAGACATTGAATCAGCTATGGGTATTCTGAGCTATTGGCGTGGGGTTTGGGTCCCGATTAAGGGCCCCGAAAAAAAAAATGGATTCTAGATGTTCTGTGGTGTGATTTGAAGCAATTTCTTACGACTTTCCTCCATGCTTTAACTAATATTTTCTTGGCAAAAGATAATTATTTGAACATCGTTTTCGAGGTTGGAGACATTGAATCAGCTATGGGTATTCTGAGCTATTGGCGTGGGGTTCGGGGCCCGCTTAAGGGCCCCGAAAAAAATTGGATTTTCGATGCTCTGTGGAGTGATCTGAGGCAATTTCTTACCACTTTAACCAATAATTATCTTAGCACAAAAGATAATAATTTAAACATAATTTTCGAGGTTTTCTCAGCTAAAGGCATAAGAACATTTTGTGAACATTGTTTTCGAGGTTGGAGTCATTGAATCAGCTACCAGAATTCTGAGCTATAGGCGTGGGGTTCAGGGCCCGCTTAAGGGCCCCGAAAAATGTTGGATTCTGAATGCTCTGTGGTGCTATCTGAGGCAATTTCTGACCACTTTAACCAATATTTTCTAAGCAAAAGATACATTGTAGTACATAATAGGGCCCATAGCGTCATGTAGATCAATGATAATTTTTTTAGAAACTCAAAATCTCAGTGGGGGGGGGGGGGGCACAACTGGGGGGGCGACAAGGTTTCATGGGGGGGCGGTCCCCCCCCCCCCCCCCCCCCCCCCCCCGCCACTGTCCCTGTGTGATTTGATTTCAGCTGAAGTCACAGGAGTTTGGCCAAAAACAGAGGAACCAAAGTCACAGCCACAAAGCGGTCGAAACAGTTTGGATGTACGGCCTGGCCCAAAACTAGGCCGGAAAACCCTCGGAGACATAATTTCTCCAAAGTTACTTTCACAACTTACAGTATCATCAGGGTCAGGCGCATTGAGCATTATTATGCTGGAGATCTGGTAGTCGTAAACCAATCGCCACAGGTCCAATACGGTGTTTGGCAGTGGAGCCTGGGTTACCACGGCAAAATCACTCTGCTTAAAGCCCTAGGAACAAAAAATAAATAAATAAAGATCAGCACAGTTGAATTGTTTTCTCATTCCTTGCAAAATGTCAGCAGTGGTGACACTTCATGAAATTCCAGACAAAAGAAAGATCCATTCTGTGGGGTTTAAATTTTGGGAATTGTTCTGCGCTTCACCACCTTCGGGCTTGACGGCTCTTGGCAACATATTATTTTCCAATTAGTGCTGAAGTCCAGTTCATCACAAGTCCGGTCAAAAGTAAATCACAAGTCTTGTCACAATTCCAGTCACAAAAGTAATGGGCTCGGTGGACTTGTCTACGGTATTTTGTTTTTTATATGTGGGTTTTGCCCTTCGCCAACGTATTTGGAAAAACACTGCACACTCAGTCTTTCCTATGGGCTTGTCCAGTCGTAGGGCAAATCCAAATATTAACTTTACAACATTCTTCATGAATTACGTGCAACTAGAAAATGAAATTATGGTTGGAAATGTGTCACTTTCTGACCCTTTATCAAATTTATTCAAACCGACGACGATGCTCTCACTCAATTTTCATGTAGGTGAATTTTAAGATAGTGAAAGAAAAGGATGCTCTGCATGTGTATTCTCAAACGTCCGCTCTGTCAGGGCAGTTTTTGTGGATAATTCACTGTTTACAATTCGTATCAATAACAATCGACTGATATGATCTTACATCCACAGATGAGGCATTGATGTAGTTGTACTCCATCCCATCTTCTCTGGGCGTCATCAAAAAAGGCCGACAGCCTTCAACTGCACGGAAGGAAAAAGCATCAACGATAGAAAATCTTTTTAAACTATCATGACATTTACCAATTATGATTGTACATGTAAAATGAAAAAGAACACAAACACTGCAAATTGCATTAAAATTATTCGCTTATCATGCCAAGTGAAAGATTCTGAGTAAACCTGCTAATAGGGAGATTACACACACTCTCTGATGATATTGTAAACTCCCCCCCCCCCCCCACAGTAGTGTGGTTGGGGTCTACGAGCGAATACTTACCTGTAGAGCGAATACTACATATGCATTGTTCCCTATGCCGGCAGGCAATTTGCTAAGAGTTTTACACAATAGCGCCCTCACGTGTCCTACCCACGACGCCCTGTGACATGCGCACTACGTTAGCGTCCTCTTTTTCTCAAGCGTTACCTGCGTAAGCACTCAAGGAATCGAGTATAGTGGGGAAGGAGGGAGGGGTGCTCTACAGGTAAGTATTCGCTCGTAGACCCCAACCACACTACTGTGGGGGGGGGGGGGGGGTCTACATCACTCTACTTACCTGTAGAGTGAATACTACATATGCATAGACTCACACCGAGTAAGGCGGTGGGTGTACGCGAATTACCGTATGTCTACAGGGGTGTAGGACATGAGGCGTGTCCAAAGGCAAACACCCCAGACGCTCTAGGGCTTCACCTCATAAGTGGAACCCAAAAAGCTCGTGCGCAAAAGGTCAGGGGGGTGTAACCATTATGGGCATGAACACATGATAGGTACACATCATTAGACTTCATGCCCATAGAAATATATATATTGATATGCTCACCCGTTAGTGCTTCCGTGAGGCTCGACTGGCCGCCAGCAGCACTTCTCTTCCAGCCTTGCCATCTGCCTGGAGGACATCCTTCAGGTAGCATTCGGAGAACGTGTTAGGGTTCTTCCAGCAGGCTGCCTGGACGATGTCACCTAGGGGGACACCCTTAAAAAAGGCCAACGAGGTGGACACTCCCCTGACCTCATGCACTCGAATGGGTCCCTGGGTCGCTGGCCAGCTGCCCGGTACGGAACGGATAGCTGTCACGATCCAGCGAGTAATTGTATCGCGAGACGCCGGCCCATAGGGCGGGGTCGTTGTTATGAACAATTTGTCGTGTCCCGTACGAAGTGACTTCGTACGGTTGACATACCACTTAAGTGCTCGAACTGGGCACCAAAGTTTGTCGTTTGTCTCGTTCGAAAAAGACTTGATGTCCGGGACAAAGATGTCCAGGGGCGTAAAGGTCTCTGACTGGTTCTTTGCGAGAAAACCGGCCGTAGGGATCAGGCGGACACCCCCCGGTTCCCACCAGATGTGTCCTGTCTGCATCGATAATGAGTGTAGTTCGCTACGTCGTCGGGACGTAGCGACAGCCAACTGAAAAGCTACTATGATGGAAAGTTGTAACAAAGTTGAGCTATTCATTGGTTCAAAAGGAGCCCTCGCCAGTGTGGATAGTACACTGAAGAGGTCCCAAGATGGGATTAATGTGCGTACTGGGGGACGAGTATTAAACATCCCCTTGATCAGTTGGCTAATTGCAGGGTTGCCGGAAACGGAAGAACCGTCCGGAAATCCCTGATGGATCGCGGCAACGGCTGATCGATAATTTTTTACCGTGGCCGTCGTGAGCCCACTGTTAAAAAGGTATAGGAGGAAGCTCCCCACTTCACCTACAGAAGTATTGGGGGGATGAATGGATTGCCGTCTACACCATTTAAAGAAATGGCGTAGTCGGCTATCGTACACCTTTCTGGTTGAGGCTCTACGGGACTTGGCTGCAATTGTTGCAGCTCGTCGCGAAAGGCCTGCTGAGCAGAGGGATCGGGTGACAATACCCAGCACGTCAGGTGAAGATCCCCCGGAGCCTGGTGACTGATTCCCGAGCTGGGCTGATAAAGGAGATCGGCCCTCCTCAGTAGAATTACCGGGCGGTGAACCAAGAGTCGGACGAGCGGCTGGCGGGGCCAGAACGGGGCTATGAGGAGAATTCGGCAATCCTCCTGCTCGATCTTCGTCAGCACTCGAGAAACGAGGGAGATGGGTGGGAAGGCGTAGGCCAGTAGGCCGTCCCACCGCACCGACAGCGCATCGGTCTGCCACGCGTTGGGATCTGGGCCCCCCGCGCAGTAGATCGGTAGCTGATTGTTCATTCGCGACGCGAATAGGTCCACATGCGGCCGGTCGATTAGTCGGAAGATAGACTGAGCAACCTGTGGGAGCAGTGACCACTCTGTCGGGGCGATCGAGCCTCTGGAGAGAGCGTCGGCTGTGACGTTCTCTTCCCCCGGGATGTGGACTGCCGACAGTGCTATCCCGTGATGTATGCACCAGAGGGTGAGATCCCACGTTAGTGCACACAGATCGAGTGCCACCCTGGTGATTGATGTATGCCACCACTGTGGCGTTGTCGCATCGTACCAGGACTGCTTGTCCTCTGACGTCCGACTGGAAATGTTTTGGTGCGTTGGTGACTGCCAGCATTTCCAGGACGTTGATGTGGGATGATTGATGTGCGGGGCCCCATACGCCCGCGACCTGTCGCGGGTGGAGGGTAGCCCCCGAGCCGTACCCTGACGCGTCGGTCGTGATAAGTACCGACGGGCGGAAAACGCGTCCCTGCGTTATATTGGCCTCGACTAGCCACCAACGAAGGTGGGGGACTAGCCAAGACGTAGTGGGCACCGGATGGTCGATCGGGTGCCAGCGGGGTCTGTAGAAAGAAAGCAGGTGAAGTTGAATTGGCCTCATCCTCAGCCTGCAAAATTCCACTAAGTCCACCAGACTGGCCATAAGGCCCAACAGCCTGAGCCAGGCTCGGGCCGGAGCCACTACCGTCGGGAGGAAGAGGGACACGCACTGCCGAAGGTTCAGCAGGCGGTCCTCCGATGGACGGGCCAGTCCCCTGCGAAGATCGAGGGATGCACCTAGAAAGGTGGGAACCTGTGAGGGGACTTGATGGGATTTCTTGGTGTTGATAAGAAATCCCAGGTCGGAAGCAAGGTGCCACGTTAGTTGGAGCGCCGCTTCCGTCTCCCCCCGAGAACTACCCACTACTAGCCAATCGTCAAGGTACATGAATATCATGATCCCTCGTCGCAGCAGTGCCGCCCCGATCGTCTTCATGATCCGGGTGAACACCCGCGGAGAAGTGGATAGCCCGAACGGGAGCACCACAAATTCGTACAGTATATTTTTGTATTGGAAAAGGAATTTGCGGTGCTCCGGCCTGATCGGTACGTGAAAGTACGCGTCTTTCAAGTCTATACTGGCCGCCCACGCTGGCGCTATGATCGATGCGAAAATGGTACGTAACGTTTCCATGCGGAAACGTTTCGGACGTATGAACTTGTTGAGGGGTTTTAAGTTCAGTATTGGACGCCACACACCGGTCTCCTTCTTGAAGAAGGTTGACATGAAACCTGCGCGGGTCCCCCCTTGGGGGACAACACGAACTGCTCTCTTTAGAAGGAGGGCGTCGATCTCCCCCTCGAGGGAGTGGCGTTTTGCTGTGTCGGGCGGTACGGGCGTTGTCCGAATAAGCATGTCCGACGGGGGGTCCTCGTAAACTCGAGCGCGTAACCGCTGCTGATCGTTTCGAGGACCCACCGGTCGGAAGTCACCTGCACCCAGGACCCCACGTACTCCTGAAGGCGGCCTCCCACGGGTCCACCGGCGGGAGGCCGCCTGGAGACGCATAAGTCACTTGCGCCACGCCCCAGGGTAACGGGGAGTGGGCGCACGGAAACCGCATCCCGACTGGGGACGCTGTTGTCCGGTATGTGGTTGTGAATAACGCGGGCCGACCGTCTTATCGGCGCGCCCACGAAATCCACCACGGGCCGCTGTGACCGGAGGGCGGCACCGGGGAATGACAAAAGATGGCTGTTTCTTTGTCTTGTCCGCGGTTTTCGGCTCGGCCGGTTTCTTGAGATTTATTTTCTCTGTGGCCTTGAGGCGCTTTGCCTCGGCCTCCATGGCCTCCATGGCCTCCTGGAACTTACCAGAAAATAAGTCCGGGCCTGAGAGCGGGAGATCGTCGAGACGCTGTTGTGCTCCAGGTTAAGGGAGGAAAAGTGCATCTACCACATTGGCGCCGCGTGACGATGTTGCCAAGGTCGACACTCTAGCAAACTGGTCGAGAGTGGAGCAGAGGCCACGATCGAGGCAATGGAGAGCAGCCACCATCATGTCGGCTGGTATCACCGAATCTTCTTCATACCCCAAGGCCAGGTACTCGGATAGAAGAATAAGAAAGGACGTCGCACGCATACCCATGCGTGCCGCCGAGTCCATTCAACGGGTGACATCCTCCAGCTTTCCACGGGTCTTGTCCGTAAAAGGAACTTTGGATGAAGCCGTCCCTCGGTCAGCGGCGAGTTTGTCAATGGCCGAGCCCGGCAGGACTGGAGTTGAGAAATATTTCTCAAAATCCCCTGGGGGGGAATGATAATACGAGTCTACGCGTTTAGCATAGGCACTCCATGTCTTTGCGTGCATTATCCCGTCGATGTGGTCACTGCACACGCAGTCCAGGGGCATTGTGGGAAAAGCCCGGACCAGTTCCGCCGTCGGTCCCGATCTATTCTTGAACGACTGACGTTCAGGAGGAGGAGGTTCGGTACCAGCAGGAAGATTCAGAACTCTGATCATATCCCGTTGGACCAAGCAGATTTCGGTCTCAGCCACCGATAGGTGTTGCATGGTGCGGGTCAGCTCGCTCTCGTCCGCCGAGTTGTCAGAGCACGGGGGCCGAGTTGTCACCGGGGAATGGGAACCAGTGTCCCAGTATCGAGCCCCGCTCGGACTGTAGTGACACCGATGGGTGTAAACTAATACCGGGCGGTGACGCCGGTGCACGGCTCTCCGTGCACGGCATTGTCCGCTGGTCTGTAGTCACCCCACCACGGCCGTGATGACTGGCGGGTGGGGGCTGTAATTCTGGAGGGGACTCTGGCGCACGGCTAGCCGTGTGCGGTATGTCCCTTTGGCCCGGAGTCATCCAGCTGTGACCGTAGTCTCCCTGCCGGCCCGACAATGAGGCCGCGAGGGAGTGAAAAGCCTCAAAAAAATCACCGCGTGAAATCGGGTCGCCACCCTTGTGGCGTTTCCCACGGTGTGATCGACCGGATGACCCGCTAGAACTCGTCGAAGAACGGCGGGAACGGCGGTTCTTTTTCGATTTTTTCTTTTTTGAAGAACGAATCCGAGTAGTTGCCGAGGATTGCGGGGACACGAGGATGCCCGAACAACGAATAAAATCCGATGTAGAGGCATGGCCCTCCGAGCGTAGCGTTAATGCTCTGGGGGAATCCCAGGGATTCGGCTCTACGCTATCAATAGCCCGGGCGGCCGACAGCGCCCCCATGCCGGTAACATAGGCGGGTGCTGTACGGTCGATTAGCCGGCCATATAACAGCCCATCCCCAGGCATCGTGGTAATCACGGGACTGGGTGGGCCTGGGTGCACTGAGCCATGGAGGAGTACTTCCTCCGGCTGCGTGTGCCCCGTAGACGGGCCAGGGACGGGCACGGTGCGCCACGTAGTGGAGCCACCTTTTGCCGTACGTCCCTTTTTGGGTACTGCCCCTGCTTCAGACAACTTCTTTGTCTTGCCGGTGCGTTTCCCCTCCAGTTGGGCGGACCCGTAAATATTGACCAAAGACGGTGGGGTTGTACGGCCCCCCGCTTGGTCAATGGGTCCGTCAGCTCCGACAGCCGGCAGTGGCTGAAGGGGCCGACTAGGGGACTGCTGCCGCGGTGACGTACCATCACCGGTGCAGTCCCCCGAGAACTCGGGCTTGTGGGATGTACGTCCCTCCATTATCGACACACCCAGTCCTCCCCAACTTCCTAGATTTACTCATTTCTACTTCACTTTCACTCCAAAAACTTCACTAGAACTACTCTACAATAAACACTTTCTCTTTATTTCTTCTAAATAGCTTTCTCCCAGCAAAAGAGGTACAAATAAAACAGTGAAATTCAGGTCAATTGAAATTCCACGTTATACCTCGCCTGCGGCTAAGAGAAAAAGAGGACGCTAACGTAGTGCGCATGTCACAGGGCGTCGTGGGTAGGACACGTGAGGGCGCTATTGTGTAAAACTCTTAGCAAATTGCCTGCCGGCGGCATAGGGAACAATGCATATGTAGTATTCGCTCTACAGGTAAGTAGAGTGATGTAGACCCTGTATTTTCTATAGGAAACCACTGTATTTCTTGCATTAAGCAGAGGAGACTGACTTACGAGTAAGCGTGTGTGGGAATCTGTTCTTGCTCTGGTTGGTGTGAGCCATGCTCTTGCGACATTTTTCTCGACTTGGAATCGGGGTGATGGTGTTCAGTTGCTGAAAACAAATCATACAATCACCCGGTTGACAAAACTATTTCCAAAGTAGTAGTAAAAATGCCACTGACGCATACGTACATTTACACACTTTTCTATGGATGCAATGTACCCTGTGGACAATGGAATATATATTTAGGTTAAGAATTCAGCATAAGTTAGCAATCAATCTTTTGATTATTACTTTTTAAAAGTAATGGTAAGGACAGTAATACTAATACATGTAGTAAGGACAGCCAAAATCATCAAGCAAGCATTTCAGTGTCACAAAAACAATGCATACTGCTAGTATCACTGTTGTCAAAACACAATTTACGCAGATTTAAGCCAACAAAGAGACACAGGCTGGTTGGCATGTACAATCTCAAATCAAATGTCTAATCTACTGTAACACAAGGCTTGTGCCCCAAAATCAGTCTTTGTTTAAATCACCTCAAATTCTTCAGCCAACTTCTTCTTCTTCTTAAGCTCGGTTACCCTCTTCCCAAGTAAAGCTGCAGGCACAGCGGTGTCGTCTGAGAACAGAGCTTCCAACAAGGCAAGATGGATGAACGTATACTGGACCTGAAAACAAAATAGAGATCAGTTTTATGGATGCCAAAGTTGCCTTCCACCACTGTGACCTGGGTTCGAGTCCCGCCTGAGCCAATGTGTGGATTGGGTTTTCAGTCCCTGCCTGATTCCGTGGGTTTCCTCAGAATATAATGATAATTGTGCTTATATAGCACTTTCCATCCTATCAACGATCTCAAAGCACTTTACAATTATTACCCCGTTCATCAGGCCATGGGACCACGCGGCAGCCGATATCAGCACTCAATCGGTCCTCTACCCTCACAGGTACCCATTCATACTCCTGGGTGGAGAGAGGCAATTGTAGTGAAGTGTGTTGCCCAAGGGCACAAACACCATGTTCATGGCAGGGTTCGAACCCACGCACCTCCGTACATGAGTCAAACACTGTAACCACTGGACCATGGCGTTCTACATATTCTTCTGGGCTTTTCCTCCCACCTCTAAAACAGTAACTTCTTCTCATTGTCTTCTGTCCACAGGTTTCTTCAGGCATGCGAACTATGGTGTTTTGGGCGCTTTTGAGGAATCCTTGGTTTCATTATCAGAAATGATTAATAATAATAATAACAAGTCAGTCCCAAGTCAACTTACAAAGTACTTAAATGAATTATGACAAAGGCACTCCTTTGTTAATGTTCACTCACTGTTACTTGTGACTGGACTTGTGATAAACTAAACTACACCATTGGTGACTGTAACAAGAACCAAAGGTGTGTAAAACTGGGGTTGTTACCATTTTTCATCATGTATCGTACAATTCTACCACCGTTGTCCCTGAAGTACCTACCGGTGTCTGCACAATGCTGACCCGATGATCCCTCATGTCAGCCACAAAGTTGTAGACGTCCAGAGTTTTCTCTGCCCGGGCTCGTTGCAGCGAGGCATGTATGCCAATGATAACACCGGTCCTGCCAACTCCAGCACTGCAAACAACAGAGAAAAAAGGTTCTAACATGTACTCCAACTCTTTGCAATAAACAACATATGGATCTCCCTTTAGGCACGTATTTGCTGTCGACGTGATGAACACACAATAAAGTCACATACAGATACCCAAAATCGTTAAAGAACTGTGAAATCTGTTATTAAAGGCAATGTACATCATTGGCTTTTGCTGTAATTTTCAGAAATGAACTATTTGAGATGTTAGTATAATAGATCAAATATTGTTACACTGACATTTTTTAAGTTTTGTGTTCGAAAAGGTTGAAAAAAAAAAACCCAGAAAAACAAAAATGTTCACGTAGTCTGGTTCCCCGACTCCACAAAAGATAAAATGGATCAATTTATAGATGATGGACAATTGTAAGGAAAGGGAACCAGTCTAGCTGGCCTGCACCCGTTCATGAACATACAAAAAATAGCAAACAAAATTTGGACTGAAAAAATTGGTAAATTTGGAGCAGTAGTTGAAAAATAGTTAGGTTTTCCCAACGCTGGTCGGCCGACCACCGTTGGAAATGTTTACAAAAAAAAACATTTTCTTGAAAATGACTTCACACCAGGTGCCATAATTTTACAAGATGCTTGAGACTGTCATTTACCAACATCCTAGTAAGGTATTTCGTAAAAACTTGGTAGTTTTATTTTTCGATGTTTGCAAATGTTGTATATTCCCTTTAAACAAATGCATCAAGGTAGTTATTCTGTAACATATAGCAACGCAAACCTCTAGCACTACAAGGTGCTTCAGTGACTGTGTAGCCATTATGTGGCCATGCATTTCCTGCATTGACTGTATTGCAAGATGTCCGGGAATTAATTAATTTAAAATGGCCTAAGTAGTGTGTCATATAACGGGTAATTTTTTTTTTTATTCTGATGACTTTTTGGAACAACAATGTTAGTTACGCTTTGTACATGAAAACAGGGAGCCAAGGATGATGTTTGGTATAGCCGAATGTTCGGTATAGCGGCTCTCCTCTGTATATACTTTCCTAGTTGCTATGGCATTCTCTTCTTTGGTGGGGGCAGAGCTGGGATTTAGACCAGCAAATTGTAGTCAAGTCTATCACAATTCAGACCACAAGTTACTGGTGTACAGCTGCTTGACACACTGCTTGAAAGATTTAGACTACAACTATGCAAAATGAGTAGGATACAGTGAGACATTGTGTACCTGCAGTGGATGAGATAAGGTCCAGCATCTTTGGGCGTTGCCTCAGAGAACTCTTTGACAAACTTCAAGACCGGCGTCACATCCTTAGGGACATCCTTGTCAGGCCAGTTGGTGTAGTGAAACTGCGTGATCTTCCTGGGTGAAGACTCCTTGTCACCCTTAATTTCAATGTAAATAGGAACAAGAGAAATTCTTATGAAACAATAACACCTTGAAAAGTATTATGGCATTTCTGCATCAGAATGATTTCAATTGCCAGACACGATTCATCAGCAAAGCCTTTATCCTTTTAAGGTGTCTGCCCAAATAGACAGCATTTCATGAGTTTGAGTACCACCCAGGTAAGCTGGTGAGGCTTTTATTTTCTTACAAGTTCTCTGAATGCACTGCGTGTACAGTCAAAGTACATTGGTTGTGGCACAATAACTGAATAAACACATAAGAAATAAATATGGCTTTAAATATTAGGGAATGTTTAACTACGCATTTTAAATTATTCATTGAAGCAGACTGAAATTATAATTAGTAACTTGCTTTCATTTCTCTTCGCAAGTTCCAAAGCGTAAGATTTTACCTCACTTTCAATTCAATATGGCCGACTCGGGCGTAAGGCCTATGGCTTGCAACTTTACTCTGGAGTGGATGATTTGTGATTAACTTGTGATGGACTTGTAAGGACTTGAGATTTGTGAGGACTTGTAATATATTGCTCATGAAGTTCATCAAAGATGGACAAAAAATGATATTTGACAACTTACCACCTTGGAAATTGTCATTTTTCTGACTGTGTACTCTCCTCTAGTCTCCTCACTAACTGCACTGATTAAAATGCCACCCAGAGTTTCTGCCTTCCCAACATCTGGCCAATACTTGGCACATTTATTCTGAAAGAAAAAGATTTTTTAACAAATGGTTCAAGAATTTCAAAACAAAAAAAATCGAGACATGCTCAATAACTTTCAACCGATACTAGTGCACAGAGCAAATACAGACAGACAGGAACACTTGTAATCATCTTGCAGCAAACTCTCTAAATTACTGGATAATTATTCACTAAAATATCCAAGAAAAAGACTCTGAATAATTGCATCTGGAATGATTCTGTTTTGAAGCAACACTATCTGTCACTTTACAAAAGAGAGAATTCATATGTACACGTTTCTGTTCAAAATGTACAACAAATCAGGTAGAATAGGTCTCTCTCAAATGACATCACTGCCTACAGATAGTCATGTGCATCAGCATTTTGGGAGTCAAATTTTTGTTGCGCGCATCAGCTGCAACGTTTTTCAGAATATAATTCGAACAACATGCCCGCGTGCTCAGAACATTTTGCACACTGTGTGCACATGGCATTGAATAAGCAGTTGTAATTTGCCCACGAAGATGGCTGTCTATGAGAGGGGTCTATTTCTTTTTTAAGAGCAAAAACTCATTTCAGCAGTTCGATCCAGAGGCAGTGTATACACGCCAACGTTTTGCGATATTCAGAACACATGACAGATTTATACACGCAGGGATCAGGTCGGAAATATCTGTTAGCGACCCGCTAGCAACAAGCGAGGCTGGAATTTCTGAGGGTGATGGCTTCAACCCGCCTGGCTTGAGGTCGAGTGAGGCTCTTGTCAAAATAATCCCTGTGCACTTGGTAATAGTGCCAACTTTTTCCCCATGATTGGCTGAAATACTAATGACAAAAAGAACTTACCTTTCCATCCTCCACCAGGTTTGTACCATTGACAATGATGCGCACATTCTCCTGCCAGGCCATCTTCCAGAAGTCATGAGAGGTGGCCTGATTGGGCCCTGGGGATTGAAAAGAATTGGGAATATTAATAACAAGCATTGATGAAGACGAATACTTAGAATGACAAAATGTGTCCCTGAACATCATAGGATCAGGCATGCAACTGGGAATTTAGAAGGAAAAAACAAAGGAAATTCCAAACCACACATGACTTTGTACAGTGTTTTTCAATTTGCAATGGCATTCATGAGAAATAAAAAAAACAAGGAAATCAGCAGATTCGAGGAAAAGGTATATGTAGGATGCAAGAAGGAGTTATAGGGCTACACCAGACATTAACATTTCATGATCAAATTTAATTATGATCTTGTGAGAAGATGTTCACTTTTTTTGAAGAGGTCGGCAAAAGTACTTCTACACCTATTCGACATCATAAAAATATAGACCTGTTATTATTTATTCCTACATTTCAAATTAGCTATACTGACCTTGAGTAGCTATGTAGGCTTTGTCATTCTTGTAGCCCTGTTAGTGAGAGGGAAAGGAAAGAAAAACCAATCTCACAGTTTTACTCAAATTCACACATTCCTTCAAATCAGGCTATTTCTTAATTATTCACAGCGTTGCGATGCATCGTAAGTAAAGATGAGTTTCACGAAATCGGGTGCTGTACCTCCAGATTGCCATTTTGGTAGCACTGGAACGGCAATCCGGAGGTTGCATATTCAGTCAATTTCTTTTTTCAACTTTAAAAACGTTTCAATAAGCAACTGTGAGTTTAAGCTGCTATTTTATTGCATTAGTAAATTTATCTTTCGGTTTGATCACGTAACCTTTTTTGTACAATCTGACCTTGATGTAGCATGCATTGATGTATCCCAAGTTCTCATCGTCTTCATCATGATCCAGGATCACACGACAATGGTCATCTGAATCAAACAAGGAGGTTGAAAGAAAAGCCACAAAAACTTTAAAGTCATTTGCGTATGAAAATGTTGTGCTCTGCTACAGACCGAGTACAGACACATGAAATTATGTAGTAATTGTATGTAAACATAAACTTGAAATATTCAAGACATCAAAGAAATATCCAATGCCGGGCCTTGAATGTTTACTGAAATTACAATACATGTGAGGGTCAAAAAGATGACAAAACATTTCCTTTTGAAATACAATTAAGCAACGGTGAAGGTACATGCACGCCACCAGGATTTTGAGGAAAGAAGGGAAAGATATAAAATTTGTCTGAGTGTATCTTACATGCTGGAATATTCCGATAGCGGTTCTTCAGCTTGTTGTCTGGTAGCTGGGACACATCACAGGAGCATATTGCCTCTATTCCAGGGAAGGACTGACCAACAAAAGGACAAATTAAAGACATTTCAAAGAAATAACTCATTGTCACAAACTAAGACAGCTTGATTAATTTTGATCAAACCCAACTCCATAACAATATCTTATTTTTCTCAAGAACATTCTCAAACCCTTTGATCGAAACCCACATCTTTGCAGAGAACCAATACACCATTCTCAGGGTATCCCATCTTGAAAATCATAGCGAGACAAACAAACATGACAGCGTAAATAGTGTGTGCGGTGAACGAGTGACTGTTGTAAAGTTACAGCAGATTGACAATCTTATAATGGATGGATAGCTCAAATTCTTTGTAAAACTTCAAGGGGAACCAAGTCCCATGTAAGGCAACAAACTCTGTACGTAAATATGGGATGGCACTATTTACCTCTTTTGAGAACACAAGTGGAACGAACACACCGCACGTGCGTATTGGTTTTACATGCACTGTGTGAAGTGTGCAAGACTAGTTCTAATCTGAACTTCACAAACCGTACCATCTTCACGTGATCATCAGGCGCCATAAGCAACGCATTCAAATGTCCCTCCCAGTGGTCCCCCCCCCCATCTTCTCCTTTGTAACCACTGAGGGGTGCTTATAAATGAACACTATAGTTGCTGGGTTTTATCTCCCTTGATCATGCAAAATCTTGAAGGATCTGGGAGAACATCAAGATCGGCAAATGCCTATCTTACTAGGGATGTGGCAAAGATAAACTGCCAACTTACACTCCATTCCTCTCCAAGTTGCGGACCCTGCATGGCCCGGCGCATATATGCCACGAACTCCTTCAACGGGATGGGATCTTTCTTCAGTTCCCTCTCAGGGGGAGGGTAGAGAGGCAGGCCAGCAAACGCAGAGCTGCTGTCCAGCATGGAGATCAGACTGGTGCCAGACTTTGGCCGTGCCTTATCGATGGTGGTGGGTGTGGTGGTAGTGGCGGTGGGTTCTGGGGACACGTCGCCATTGGAGTTGACATCCTCCAAGGGGATGGAGACTGGGTTGTCTATAGCCTCCAGACTGGATACTGATAACAAAATTTGTTAAAATAACTAAGTACAACTTGCGTTCAGTTTTATGTAACGTTAACCCCAAAGCCTCTTTGTTTGAGCATTGTACATCCTTCTAATTCCTTTAAAACCCTCTTATAAACAAGTCTTTCCTTAACCTTAACTCTCTACTGAGTTTTCCCAAGAACAGTACCAAGTCCACCAAAATCCATCACTGACTCTGCTTCACATAATGCTTCAGGACCAAATCTGCCGAAATCCACCATAAATCCACCACTGCCATACAATGTAGGTGGATTTTGTTGGACTTGGTACTCATGGCTTGCCCACCAAAAATGGAGGGGGGGGGGTTGGATTTTGATGGAGTTGGGAATTAGATTAGGGTTAATACAAGCATGGAGGTTGTGTCTATATGGCTTTACAATTTCTTAAATTATTCAACAGAGTTTTTAATGTGCATATAATTAGGCCCCCCAAAAAATCTCTGGTTTCTGGTATGGAGCTTGCCCAAAAAGTGGTGCGGCGACGCGACTTTTTTTTCCCTTTTTTTTTGCTTCAAATGTCAGCTGATGACTGCAAATGGTGCCCGACTTAGTGCAAATATATGGGAGTCCAGAGAGGCCACATAAAACTTAATCTCGATCATAACCCCATCTAAAAACATGTTAAAATTGTGCAGCAGCAGGATTCCAGTCAAACCAGTGAGGTTGGCGGTTTTGAGACATCATCTTTCATTGAAAAAAAAAACTTTTTCATTTTGCCGACGCGCATGGCTACGGCGACGCGCACACATACCAGAAACCGGAGACTTTTTGGGGGCCTTAAGTTAGCTTGACCTGAAATCAATTTGTGGAGTTTCAGTGAGCAATAAACGACGACAATCTGAAAAAGCATGAGTTTCCTGTTCTTCTGTGCAATAGGGAACTATATCAGCCCAAATAACAAGGAAATGAAAACATGTGAAATCACAATCACAACAAACATTATATCTGCATCAACATGGTATATTTAAACTGGAATTAAGCAAACAGTGATTATTTGATGTAAGACATAATTATCTCTGCTAGACATATATTCAAATGGAGAGTGCATGCACATTTTGAAGAAATGAGACTTTTGGCAAAGAAGTCAGATATTTGGAAAGAAGCTATTACTCAGTTAATTTTCTTTTCAGGAAATAGGACTTAAAAAAGAAATAATGTTGACATGTCTTGTTCGCTAGTTTAAGTGTTTATGTCAATTTATGTTATTGATAATGTTGGTTTTTTTTTAGCTTTGCAATAAAGTGTACTCTTGAAAAAACTATTTTCAGAGAAAGGAAGCGTTTCTCTGTGGCACAATGATCACTTGTAATGAAATGTTTTATGATGTATTTTCAATGACTGTAAAGTGTTAAACATTTTTAACAACCCACTTCAAATTAAAATTGTCTGTCAGAAAACCTTCGATACTTTTAACAAAAATGTCTGAATGTGAATAAGTAATTTGCATACATGCACTCATTGACTGCAGCTGTATGTGACTCACTCAACGTATACTTGTATGTTATACAATGGCTTAAAGCTATAGTCCATCATTTGCAGCCATCTGAAAAGTAACTGGTGTAATTATTGTTGAAAAAAATACTTGGTTGAAAGATAGTAAGGGAACTAAACTCCCTGTGAAATCATTCTTCCTGGGAAGCTGTCATTTTGAAGTACTCAACGAAAGAAGGCCTTGCCAACGGTGCGCCTTAAAACGCACCGTAGGAAAATTTAAATTAGTAGTTCGTTTTGTTATTCGGCGAAGCGCGCGCAAGCATTGGCACGACGCACACATGTGCGTGGTTGCTATAATTCGTCGGATCAGTGCGCGACATCGCGTATAGCTGCAATCGGCTCAGTGAGAACGCGTCTCGGACGCTGAATTCAGGCCCAATTCAAAACATGATTCAGCATTTTTTGATTTGAAATTGAGATCCTAGAATGCTGTTTTTCTCGGAATATACAGCTGAAGCTGAGCTGAAACTTCATCAGGTTAGTTGTTCAGTATCCTTCATTAGATTTTGAACACTTTTGTTGCTTCAAACGAACAAAATGCAGAAATTACAAATGATGGACTATATCTAAAAAAAAAAACACCAAAAGGTGTGAGTGAATCAATGCACAAACACATTGACATTTTTTCAATTGTTGAATGCTTTAATGTCTGAAAATAGAATTTAACCTTTCTGGGTCTTGCAGGTGGGTATATTTCTTTGGATATTTGGTTGACAAAGTTAGAACCTGTATTGTAAATTGTACAAGTACAGTCACAATCCAGAATTAGTCATCCATACATGGCACCACACGGTCCATTCAGTGTGTCACAAAGAGGAAGTCTGCCGGAATTTATGCAACAAAAGAAAGAATTTGGCAAAAGGGTGGAATTCAAACAGAGTTAACACACACCCACACACCATGAATGTGAACTTAGATGAATACATGTGCATTCAGGGTCAATACAGCCATCAGTTTTCTTCATTTTTCCTCAATTTTGATGTACCAGACATTTTTGGGGATTTCAATTCCTGCTTTAGACGGTGGTGTTGTGTTTTGAAATAGGGGAATTATATAACAGTCTGTGGCACTGTTTAGTTGTCATTTATGGTGAACCAGACGGAAATTTGCAGTTTCCTCTAAGACAGTTTCGATGCAAACTATTAAAGGGAAAATACAACATTTGCAAACATCAAAAAATAAAAATACCAAATCATTTTTAAATACCTTGCTGGACTGTTAGTAAATGACAGTGTAAAGCATCATGTAAAATCATGGCACCTGGTATACTGTCATTTTCAAGAAAAATGGTATTTTTGTATCAATTTCCAACGCTGATCGGCCGATCAGCGTTGGAAAATACTGGCTTTTTTTTCAAATACTGGCCCCAATTGACCCTCGCACTTGTTTGGAATCGATTACAAACCTATGAACGGGTACGAGCCAGCTAGACTGGTTCCCTGACCTTACAATTCCCCAATGTATGTAAACTGCTCTGTTTCTTCTTATATGGAGTCAGGGAACTAGACTACAGGAAAATGATTGTTTTTCTTGGTTTTTATAGCATTTTCGAACCCAAAACCTCAAAAAAGTAAGTGTAAATATATTTGCTATATATTTCCAATCCCCCAATTCCATCCATTTCTGAAAATTACAGCAAAAGCAAATGATGTATATTCCCTTTAAATGTAGCCGAAAATGTTACCGATACATGAGAAATTTAACCCTAACCATCCTGAATCCTTCAAAATCCTCTTGTAATAGTGCATTGACCACAAAATTCGTATAGTGTTTCGCTAAGAAAAATTACAACATTTCACCCGGGGATATAAAGTTTATTATTTTTAAATGAACCAACAAATAATAAAACTCACGGTGATCACTGCTTCCAAACTTCCCTTTTAAGCCATCTACGGAAACTTCTCTAGACCGTCTTCTTCTGCAATCAAATGGACAACAGAAAATATAATCATTGCAATATTAAAAATTATTCAAAAATAGTCCAGAACCTTTATGCTCCCTCTTTTTCAAGGTGTCCCCTCTAAATCTTTGCACTAATACTGACTTTTGCCAGGAATTAAAGCTTAGAGAATATGTAGGTGAAATTGCTCTCTGTTTTTGGACTCATTACAAAAGATGAAGGAAAGGGGGCCCCCTTTATTGAGACACTAAGTGTGAAGTTCACTAAAAGTAATGATTCTTTGTTGGGCTGGAAAAAATAAGATTGTTCCTAGCCCATGTTAAGTCACACAACATTTACCAATAAACCAGAAGGAAGATTGCATACAAAGTTGCCGGTGCAGCAATAAGCACTTTGCGGTTCGATTTTCCCTTCTTCCTCCCACCATGATCTGCCAATGTTGTCGTTAAGTCCACCATACAAGTATGTCCTCGTAATTTTATGGCAAATCAGTCGCAACTCATCACGTGTTAAGACAAATCACAAGCTAATCATATGAACTGTGACAAAGGCATTCCTTTGCTGTTATTCATCCCCTAACTTATGATTTGACATGTAAAATGACTTGTGATGTCCTTGTGATTGGACTTGTGATATACTCGACTGCAACACTGCCATTTCAAACTACACTCATTTTGGGGGTAGGATTTTGTTTGGCCAAGGAGAGCAGATTGTACTCACCGATAGTGTCTGACCAGCAGTACGACCAGAATCAACACTACAATCACCAGAATGGCTAGCACAGCAACCACGACAATGGTCACTATGCTATCAGATGCAGGTGTGGGATTTGGTGCAACTGTTGAACTCGCTTTGAGTGAGCAAAGAAAAAAAATGAATTGTTGAAAGACCAAATCATTTACGGACTACTTTTGAGAGCCCAATGGACAGGACATACGCATACTGGTTCACAAACCATAGTAAGAAGTACGTGCACAAACCCAAAGCGTCTCCCTTTCTTACCGTTGAGTAGGTACTTGTCAGTGCACAGATCCCATATACTAATTTGGTGAACATAATTTGTAGCCATAACTGAGGCGTTCTCATGTTCCTGTGATTTTAAAGTTGAGGCGCTTGAGCATTTTGGCAACCTAAAATGACGTCATATATATATGTCTCTAAAATGACGTCATATATATATATATATGCCAGGTGGCAAGCTGGAATCAAGCATAAAGCGGTGTACTTTAATTCTCCTAGAAAACTGTTCCCAATTTCTATAAAACTAGAATTTGATACGAAAAAATACACTATTTAAAGTGTATGGAAAGGATGGAATTTGCACTGGGATGATGTAAATTCAAAGATTAAAAACTGATATTGATTGATACCATTTCAACCAAAAAGTTGTTTAACAGTCACTCTCAAGCTTTTTAATGTTGTGAGAAGATTGAAATGTGTTAGGATGCTCTTTTTACTTTACCTCTGGTACTTCTGGATGGTTCTACTGGTGAGCCTGATTCAGCGATCGTTGATGCTGTGGTTGTAGGACTCAGGGTAGTTGGTTCAGGTTCATTTGAAGTCACATTAATTGTTACTGGACTCATTGGCCCTTCTCCTCCTTGCTCCTGTAACACGGCCGCCACACTGAACATGTATTCAGTATTTCGGTTCAATGGTTGAACAGTGGAGCTATACAGAGCCTGTGATGAGTTTGTCACAGACACGGTCTCAGCAACAGTCCATGACACTGAGGATGCAAGGGAGTAGTAGACTTTGTATGCAATGACTGGCCCGTCTCCTCTATCCATAGCGTTGGAACCCCATGCCTGCCAGCTGATGGTAGCTGACGTAGATGAAACTGTTACACTGGGTTTCTGGCTTAAATATGGCAGACCTACAATAAATGGAGAGGGTAAATCAAGATGGCTTACAACCTCCAATAATATATGTGGGAGACACAAAACCTGATGCATAGGATAGCCAGTGGTTTCAAAAGGCTAATGTGGTCTGACCATGTTGCCATATTCAACAATTACATGTATATGTAACATGTACTAAGGTAGTTGATTTAATAAAAAAAAAAGACTTTACAACCAACATTAAGATGGGTTAATATGTTGGTATTGCTAGAGATTCCAGAAGGAAAATATCTCAACAACACCTACAGGCATTAACCTGAGGTGGGCAGGTGGACTGAAAGACAAACTGGATTTGGGGAAAATGAAAAATCCACAAAATAACTGTCAGAGGGTTTGAAGGTCACCAACTGTCCTGGAGCAACGTAAGGTCTTTGGTATGTTTGTATTTGCCTTTGTAACAAGCACCCCTTAAAATACCAACTTCTCTTGTTATAGCATTAGTGGTGAAGATATCTTTATGGTAAAACCTAAAAATTTCCAGATTTCATAGCAGACTCTTTAAACATCATGAATTGGGGGAAAATCCTGACAAAATTGGTAAAATCCTGAAAATTCCTGTGGCATCTCACCCAATATCTTTCACTGTTTCATGTGTCGAAAGACACTGGAGTCCCTAAAGCCCATTTTAGACGCCAAGCTACTGCCGTGCTGGAATCATTTGGACTTTTTCATTCGGCACGGAGATGGCACAAGCACACCGTTGAGAACCATTTGGTTCAGCAAATTGAGTTTGTGGCACCATCCTTTAGGGCGACAATGCTGCCGCCCTATCATCGCTCTGAATGGCAGTGGCACAGCAGTGTTCTAAATGCCATGATCTTGCCATGTTATTGCCGTGCCGAACTCCATTCAATTTGAAGTTTGGGCAAACATTTTAGAAATGTGCATGCTCACAATACCCTCTCTTTTGTCCGCATCATGGGGAGTGAAATTGGCGCGAACAGTTTGATAACACTGAGAATTCATTAAACCGCTTGCATTGCTTTAACCTGGTCCATAACTTCAGATGCTAATCATTTTTTTTTTTATTATATAACCGACATACAGATCCTTGTCATTTGACTGGGGGGGGGGGGGAAACTCACATCACATGACATTCGTTATTACTCCCATTCACGCCGGGGCTCAAAAAGTCCCATTTGCTCATGGGGAATGGTATACAAATATTGAGTGGCTCAGCGTGGTATGGGAGGAATATTATCGCAAGGTAAAATCTGGACTTTTCCATTTCACGAGGCGAAGCCGAGTGAACTGGAAAAGCCCGGATTTCCCGAGCGATAATATTCCTCCCATTTCACAATTTAAAGCCACTCAATATTTGTTTTATATAACCGACATATAGATCCTTGTCATTTGATATATTTGAACTTTTTTCAATACAAAACTGTAGGAAAATGTATTTCTCTCTTCCAAACCACCCTTTCACGAAAATGTTTGAACCCAACGCTGTAGCGCTGGCTCTTTGGAACAATACGCGCTACACGCAACGCTGAACGCGCACACCAGCATGCATTTGCACACAAATACAGCGTCATGATCCCAACTGTTGAATAGTATTTCCCATTCCCCATGGGCGGATAGTACTTTTTGAGCCGCGGCATGAATGGGAGCAATAACGAATGCCACGTGATGTGAGTTCCACCAATCAAATGACAAGGATCTGTATGTCGGTTATATCAAAAATACTATTGAACAGTTAGGATCATCCTTGTTCCATGACGCGGTATTTGTGTGCAAATTCAAGCTGGTGTGCGCTATCAGCGTTGCGCGTAGCGTGTATTGTTCCAAAGAGCCAGCGCTACAGAGTTGGGTTCAAACATTTTCGCGAAGGGGTGGTTTGGAAGAGAAAAACATATTTTCCACCATTTTTTTATCGAAATAAATATCCCATTTCACTCTGAGCTACTCAATATTCGTATACCATTAAGTTCAGCCTTTTGAGTAACTGCCGTACTCATTTCAATAAAGTTCGGCGCAGAAATAGCACGGTGTCCAGAATGGGCCTGAGTCTACAGGCGGGTTCATTATTCAAAATAAATATGTAGCAAATATTATGTTAAAAAAATTTACTACAACAACTTTGATGCAGTGGAAAGATGTTCAACTTTTGCAAATTCAAGGCCTGAAAATTAGTCTATGGAATAGACCTTTGCACAGCAAGGGTCTGTGGTAATATGCCAGCAGATTCGGTGATTAATACCAGTAATTCAAAAAAAGACTGCGTCTTGACCTCGAGATTCTGAACATTCAGTGGGTGCCTTGTATCAGGTATTTCGTTGTTGACGTTACAATTTCTTAAGTCGACTCCCATTGGCTGGCGCACGGGGTCGCATAAAATTTGCTTTAATCAAATAATATCAGACATTGGATATACGAAGAGGTCTCCGTTGGACAACAGGTGATGCTCAGACTACCTGAAAACTTGCTGTGATGTCAAAACTTGCATTAATATTTGCTTCCGCACTCAGAATAAACAAGCCTTAACTTTTGAGAACCATCTTACAGCTCCTTTGATTGGCCTAACTTTAAAAAGGCTTTTCCATGTTACACTTGTCCACATTTACATCCCGACAAAAAAGGATCACTCCATTGCGTTAATGACTAAAAAGATGCATTTGTGGAATTTGTGCTGAAACTCAAGTGTGAAAGTACTCAGAATTGAATTTACTTCAATAACAAAAGGCTGTCATAATTTCCCACTGAATAAACTTGCTTTGAGCAGTGTTGGGGATTGACTAAACATTGTACAAACAAAACATGTTAACATTATATACTATCTTGCATCACAAGATAATTGACAGGCATGCAATAACATACCTCTGAGTGTGATGGGAATGGTGCAAGCTAGTTGTTGGCTTGAAGGTCTATAGGCAAACACTGGAATGTTTACAGTAGTTGATCCAGACATAGGAATGGTTGCTTGGTACTGGGTGCTTGATGTAAGTGGCTTCAAACTGTTATTCTCAGGATCCCTGAAGTTGAATGTCACATCAGTGACTCCAGCAGGAATGGTTGGTAGTGATATGGGCACAGATACATCAGAACCAGGCGTATCAACCACAGGATCATTAGTGACACATGTGATCTCAAAAGCTGATGGGAGAAAATAAACCACAACAATGTAAGGAGAGTTGAGGAAAAAACTATACAGTACAACAAAACCTCCTTGAAAAGTCAAAATTTTGATGATTTTTTTTATCAGGAATTTGCATTCAATTATGAATAGTTATGAAGCACAAACACTTTTAACTGTTTTAACAGTATTATCTTAATGAACTATCTGATATTGAGCCAGCCAATTACAAGAGTTTTATACTTTAGACTAAGGATGTAACTTTGCATTTAACTTTGAAAATGTTTAGCAAATATTTTAAGAACCGTTTAAACATTTAGCGATTTCATAAAGGCTGATGTGTTCCCATTATGTCTGCAGATCGGGGTGACTTATATGATAAATCAACAGTGATTGACATAATAAATAGATAGCAGTCATTGAAGAGTGAAAAACCTAACTACATTTACCTCGAATGTAATCAAGTATTCAGTGCGGTACTTAAAATGTTTCGTAAATTAAATAGGTTTTAAAATGTAAATTTTACATGAGCGTAGGTCCCCTTTTTATAATTCAGTTTTCGTTTACACGTTTTGAAAAATTTGTAAACGGATTCTGATTTTTGTTTGTTTGGGAATATACAACATTAGCAAACATCAAAGCACAAAACTACCCAATTATTATGAAAAACCTTACTGGACTTTTAGCGAATGATAGTCTAAAGCATCCTGTAAAACCATGGCACCTGCTGTGCTGTCCTTTTCAAGAAAAGTGATAATTTCGTATCAATTTCCAATGCTGGTCGGCTGACCAGTGTTGGAAAAAAATGGCTTTTTCAAATACTTCTCCATTTAGTTAGTCCACACTTTTTCCCCATCGATTACACACCTTTGCAACATGGGCGTCGCCAGGATTTTTTCTAGAGGGGGGCAAAACATATTTTTGCAAAAAAATGCCTGTATTTCTCAACATATTCTCGATTCATCCGTTTTAGAGGGGGATAGGGACATCCCCCCACCCCATTAAATTTACACCACTATGACTTCACGCCTCTTTTTTTTTTCTCTCTTCTTTTTTTTTTTCCAGGGGGGAGCAAGTGCCCCCCCCCTTGCCCCCTTCGCGACGCCCATGCTTTGAAAGGGTACAAGCAAGGTAGACAGGTTCCCTGACCTGTCTATAAAATTGCTCTATTTCATCTTACATGTAAGTGGGGCCAGGGAACCAGACAAAAGGAAAATGATTGTTTTTCTAGGTTTTTCCAGCAACTAAGAACACAAAAATACAAACAAGTTCGTCTAATAATATTTGCTATAAAATACTAACCCCCCGAATCCATCCATTTCTGAAACCTACAGCAAAAGCAAATGTTGTATATTCCGTTTAGACATTTAAATTGTGAAAATGTCAAATCCTTTCATTTTTTGGGGCGACAGCACGCTTGATAAAGGGGAAGAACATAGTGGTTGATACTAACATTGAGTTAGAATTTAAAGGTTTACCATAAGGTAACAAATAAGTCCTACATATTCACGGAATCTTACACAATGGCCACCAAAAAAAGAAATCAACTTTTTTTTTAACCATATTGTATCATTGCTATACACAGAGCAGAGAAGGTGTATGTATGTACATGTGTGTTTACGATTTGATCGTGTTCTCAAGTTCATCATCAGGTGGCAAAGCAGGCAGGTGAACCCTCAGCTTTACATGTTTACTTGTCAAGCTGGCAATGAGTAACAAGTTATGTGCTCCTTATGCATGTGAAATCTAACAAGTGACGATGTGTTCTTAAGACCCATGTTATGAGATATTGCCCCACTTGACATTCATCACCTAAAAAATACCCTTGAAATTCAAAATCAATGGTGACGTCCACATACATATGTATACTTCATTTGTTATCCTATAAATGATGGATTTAACTTGGATGACTTGTTACCAAAAGAGGCCCCAGATAACTTTATAGAGCATTTGGATAGTCAACTATAAAGCAGAGGAAAATCAGATGCAAAGTTACTGAGAACAATTACCGGTGATTGTGATAGGAACAGTGCAACTGCGTTGTGGGATCATAGGTGCATTTGTGATCACGTTGACATCCACAGTCTGGGATCCAGCCATAGGCGCTGTTACTTGGTAATGGTCGTTACTGATAGATTTTTGCTGATCGTCTTGATCCAGAAAGTAGAATGCCACATCAGTGATCCCCTCAGAAATGGTTGGTTGTGGTAAAGTCACTGAGACAATAGAACCAGGCGTACCATACACAGGGACATTGTTGGCACATGCTATCTGGAAAGCTGAAAAGGCAGATACAAGACAATGATCACAATACAATTACAAAACAACAGGTCATATGTGTATTTAGCTGTTTCCCTCATCCGTTCCATTCCAACCATGAAC
The DNA here is from genome assembly GCF_015706575.1 of Patiria miniata. Lineage (NCBI taxonomy): Eukaryota > Metazoa > Echinodermata > Asteroidea > Valvatida > Asterinidae > Patiria > Patiria miniata. The sequence continues at coordinate 27,823,994 of NW_024037069.1, read as the reverse complement.
AAAAAATAGATGATTGACCTGCCCCCATATCGAAATATTGTCACACAGAATGAATGAACTCACACATCATTTGTATTTGTTATACCTCTGTCTTGAATACTGCATTTTCATTGGCCTAGAGGGATACGTGTTAAGTTTATAAAAAGTCATGCCACACTCCCTGTGGGATATCACGTACGTGAAGTCCCACAGGGAGTGTGCTATGACTTTGTACGGTACACATACGGTGTGAAAGGCTTATAAGATATTGTTGGTACCCACGCTATTTTCCCCATGTTTTTACACATGAGTGGGAGCAGCAAATTAGTAGATGATCAGCTGTTTCAAGCTCACAACATGCACGTGAGTTGTCGTTTGATTGTCATGATTGCTGTGTTTACTGATGTTTGCTTTCGTGATTTTTACATCAATATCCAAAGAATCCAAGACATAGGTATAACAAAGCAATTATTGATATGCTGTGATGTGGGGTATGACGTTTTGAACACCCAGGAGGCACATAGCACCTGAGGCGATAATGTTTGCATACCTGAGGGGCGCATAGCATCTGAGGCGAAGTATGCGCCCCTCAAGTGTTCAATCAATAGAAATAAAAAAAGAACTATTTAAGTAAAAATGTTATCACAAATATTTTCAGTAAAAAGGACATCACAAGTTGACTTCTGACTTCATTGCTTTTTTATGATTTTACGTCAGAATCCATCGAGCACAGGCACAAAGTTCATTAATTATAACCATAGGCAAATAGGTTATATTTATGCAAGATTATCTTGTGAAATCAGGGAATTTATAATACATGAGATGCTACTAAATATACAAACAAGTCAGGTATTTAAAGTGGTGTTTAAACATGCCCCTTCAAAAGTAAATCCATTAACAACTTTACCAAAAAAAGGGGGAAAAAAAACATTATATAGTAGGTTGCATACACTTCACAATATTCTTACCTGTGACTGTGATACGAATAGCACAATATGAGTATTGGTTTGGGGATTGGGTGTATGCAGCCACTTCAATATCGACAGTAGCTGATCCAGATGATGGAACAACTATTTGCTGTTGGCTTTGAAAAGCTGTGTAAGTATTCGATGGTAGAATCCTCATGCTGAATGTGACACCAGTGGTCCCATCAGAAACAGTTGGCTCTGGTATTGTCACATCTATAGTGGAACCAGGAGTGTCAATCACATGAACACCACTGGTACAAATGATGGGAAAGTCTGCCAACAAAGACAAATACACAAGACCATTAGAATGAAGATTTAAAGTGCAACTCAGCTAATCTTGACACTAATGAAATTGCGTCAAGATTTGATTAGTTTGTACAGTGCAATATTGAACTGTCAACATGAAATACACATACGTAATGTGACCCTTAGTTATGCCAGCCATTAATTGAACCAAGTAACTGAAGTTTGCCAATTGGCTATCATCAATGCATTTCATCCAGGAACATTGGTCAACTCGTGGTTGCTACATGACCTGCACATTAATAGCATAATGCAAATACAGACCACTCACCAGCAAGTTGTGAAGCAAGATGCAAATTGTTAATTCACGGGGATATTAACATTTTGGTTAAATATCACTCCTATGAATGTTTAATTTTGCCTTTTAAAGGGTAAAAGACTCCAGAATCAACAAAAGTAACCATATACATGTACATGTATTCAACAAGGATGACGACAGAAACACATTATACAGTATGTCCCAAAAAAGTGTCCATCTGACTGTTTTAAAAATGAGTAAAAAACTATTAAGTCAATTTTGATACTCCTAAACCTTGGCCTCAACCCCTATGAGTTTCATTTAATTTCAGTCACGCGTCACTGCATAATTGTCAATTAAGCGCAACAACATTTTTGGACACTGTGACCAAGTTCCATGCCGTAAATCAATTTCGGTGCTGTGTTATGTAAGCTGTGAATTTCAGTAGAGATAATAAAGATAATGTTAAACTTTAAAGAAATTCCTAAATGTTATCTTTGGATATTCTAATTCTTGTTACAGTGCACCACATTAGAGAACATTCAAGACAATTTTGGGCCCAATTTCCGAAAAAAAAACTACCATTTTTGAATTTCCGACTCAGTTTCACAACACTAAAATTGTTCACAAAGGTTCAACAAGACGACTTATGGAGGTAAAAGTACCAGTATTTAACTGAAAGAATCTCAAGTTTGACAACAAAGAGCTCTGGCAACACTGCATGAGGAAAGTCGGGGAAATGGCGAAGTGCACCACACTTTGGAACACCACTACATACATGAGAAGTGCACCTGTATATCATGAACTGTTTCCCCATGTGTTATGCTTTTCAAATTTCCATGGCCGAGCAATTTTAAGATTTTGGTCATCCCCCACCCCCCCCCCTCGCCGGCACTGATTTACACCAATGCTGCAAGGAGATGAATATTTGTTTTGGCTTATACAAGTATTTCACCACAGTGAGTAATACAGATTTTCATCACAAAACTGATTACCTTTTCAATTAATGCTTCTGTAAATTCCACGTCACCAGATAACAAAGATTAAAATTATCATCATAAATTATTAAGTATTTTGTTCTTCTCTTTACCTTTACTCTGACTGTTATGAACGCTTTTGTTAATTTTGGAGATAAAATAAATGGTTTATGAACAATAAGTTCCTTCACTGTTATCTGATACATGATGGAGACTGGGAGATGGGGATAGGAAAGGGAAGGGCAAGGTGACATATACTGAAAGGGGCCGGAGGACAGAAGACGATAGGGAATGGTATGACAGGGAAAGACCCTTGTTTTTTAAGGAAAAGCATTACAATAACCCAAAAAACCCTCTAATCTGTAAAATTACATGACTATTGCCACAATTAAACTTGATGTAGTAAAACAAAAGAAATCATATTTTGATGCCTTGTATACAAAGCACCGACTGATTAACTACCATTTTGGATATTCACAAATAATTCCAGAAAATCCATCTAAGCACTGACACGTGAATGCAGAACCATGAACCTGGCAAGTGCCTGCATTGTAAATTGGCTGATTTATGACATACATACCATTGGTATATTGACAAGTAAGTCCAGATCTTCCGTCTGGGCACAGACAAGTAAATGATGAACCAGTATCCAGACAAGTCACTCCAAAGGCACATGGTGATGAAGAACACGGACCTGACAAGGACAAATTGATAAAACATATATGACATGCATATGATACAAAATCTAAATAAACTAGAGGTTCGTGTTTGTTGTTACAAACGCAGAGTGGTCGGGTAGACAACTATTTTATGAAACACTGTCCAGTTAAGTTATGAATATTTTTTTATGTAAGAAAATGTACAAAGGATAACGAAATTTAAACTGTCTGATAAAATTAATCATTTTGTTTAACAAATGTTTCTTTTGGGTAGTGATCAATGTCAGTATGTATTTATTTTTTTTAAACGTAGAAAAAGTGAATATGGGTAGTGAATACTGATGTTATTTGGAGAGGATGCATGTTCATTGATTTGCATGTATTCATGTGTCCGATCATAACTGGAGCCATTTTAAATGGTAAGCTGTTTTCAGCATGAACTCCCAATACCATTTGCTTGAAAAAAAAACCCGAAATAATACTTACTATCCGAAGGTAAATTTATAAACAGAAACAAACATTTATATTTGCCAAATCGCCGCTCAGAGTTCGAACGAGGATGCCTTTCCGGGCCGCGCCACGAACAGCGTAAGTGCACACATTCTACTTTCCGAATCACAGTGTGCATGCAGTGTACAAGCTTAACCCCGGTTACGATACATTAACTGCGCATGCGCGCTCTTCTGTCTTGCCTTTTTTCAAGACGAAGACGCGCGCAGCGATCTATTTTAGTCGTACACGCGTGACAACAGTACTTCTCCTCAGACTTTCTCAGAGTCTACGTACTTATAACTGGACATGTACATGTACATGTACGCCCGCGAAAAGCAAACGAAAAGCCAGGCTACCGGTACGTTCAGCGGGCGTGCGCGCCCTATGCCGTGGCCGAACGGCGACGCGCTATGCTTTCATTGAATTTTTGAGCGACGGACTACTATAAGGGTATTTTTGTCGGCGGCGGGTCACGTGTGTGAACAATTAGATAAGCCACGAACCTGGCACAATTGACGCCAATGTTTAAGCTATCATTCAATGGACAATTCACGATTATATCTCCCAGGATTGATTTATTTTTGAAGAATAGAAGGTCTTTTCGTTGTAACTTCCGGTCTGATGACGTCATCGGCTTCAAACTTCACACGTGTTGTTTGCATAAAGGTCATCATATATACCAATTTTCAAAAGATTACAGCAAACTTCGCCACAGACATCTATTCAAAATGCATTTTGGACATTTTTCAACCTGCCGCTAGAGGGCGCTCTAATATTCCATGACGTCATCGGTTACAGTTTCGAAAAGTACTTTCTTGCCGAAGACTAACATCGTTGAAAGCACGTTCATATCTTTTACCATTTTAAAATTACAAGGCACTTCCGGGTTCGACTGGTTTCGACCAGAAGTAAGAGTCGTATGATTTGACACCCACAAAGTAAATTGAAGACCCAGTATTATTCTATTGACTGCCGTTAAAAACAAGTTCCGGTCTCTCACGGTTGATTTTATATTGAATTGTAATGATTCAAAAATAGAATCACTAAATTGCTTGTAATTTGATACCTGATGACGTCATCATGACGTCAGGACAATATGCACTACTCGGGATCAGGGTCGATATGTGTTCGAAGGTACACGTTTATATCTGGAACGGTTAAGGAGTAAAGCCGTGGAGAATTATTGTCCGGGAGGGAGGGAGGGAGGGAGGGAGGGAGGAGGGAGGGAGGGAGGGAGGGAGGGAGGGAGGGAGGGAGGGAGGGAGGGAGGGAGGGAGGGAGGGAGGGAGGGAGGGAGGGAGGGAGGGAGGGAGGGAGGGAGGGAGGGAGGGAGGGAGGGAGGGAGGGAGGGAGGGAGGGAGGAGGAAGGGAGGGAGGGAGGGAGGAAGGAAGGGAGGGAGGGAGGAAGGAAAGGAAGGAAGGGAGGAAGGAAGGAAGGAAGGAAGGAAGGAAGGGGGGAGGGAGGGAGGGAGGGAGGGAGGGAGGGAGGGAGGGAGGGAGGGAGGGAGGGAGGGAGGGAGGGAGGGAGGGAGGGAGGGAGGGAGGGAGGGAGGGAGGGAGGGAGGGAGGGAGGGAGGGAGGGAGGGAGGGAGGGAGGGAGGGAGGGAGGGAGGGAGGGAGGGAGGGAGGGAGGGAGGGAGGGAGGGAGGGAGGGAGGGAGGGAGGGAGGGAGGGAGGGAGGGAGGGAGGGAGGGAGGGAGGGAGGGAGGGAGGGAGGGAGGGAGGGAGGGAGGGAGGGAGGGAGGGAGGGAGGGAGGGAGGGAGGGAGGGAGGGAGGGAGGGAGGGAGGGAGGGAGGGAGGGAGGGAGGGAGGGAGGGAGGGAGGGAGGAGGGAGGGAGGGAGGGAGGGAGGGGGGAGGAGGGAGGGAGGGAGGGAGGGAGGGAGGGAGGGAGGGAGGGAGGGAGGGAGGGAGGGAGGGAGGGAGGGAGGAGGGAGGGAGGGAGGGAGGGAGGGAGGGAGGGAGGGAGGGAGGAGGGAGGGAGGGAGGGAGGGAGGGAGGGAGGAAGGGAGGGAGGGAGGAGGAAGGAGGGAGGGAGGGAGGAAGGAAGGAAGGAAGGAAGGGAGGAAGGAAGGAAGGAAGGAAAGGAAGGAAGGGAGGGAGGGAGGGAGGAGGGAGGGGAGGGAGGGAGGGAGGGAGGGAGGGAGGGAGGGAGGAAGGGAGGGAGGGAGGAAGGAAGGAAGGAAGGAAGGGAGGAAGGAAGGAAGGAAGGAAGGAAGGAAGGAAGGAAGGAAGGGAGGAAGAAGGAAGGAAGGAAGGAAGGAAGGAAGGAAGGAAGGAAGGAAGGAAGGAAGGAAGGAAGATTAATCGAACAATTCTAGACAGTGGTCGGGTTGTGCCCGACCACTCAATAATATGCTAAAACATACATGCGCACCCATGTTGAATCTGAAAAGGTTTTGGATTATTACAAATTTAGGTTCCAGGTATGACATTTTCCTGTCCCTGTTATACCTTTGAACTTTGTAATTTACCATTCAAGTGTCTTTCAAATGACTTCAAACTAATTTTAATTTGTTGGGTAGGTAATTTGCTTCACATAAGCACCATTGGCGGAAAAATACATCAGAAGTGCATCAAGAATTGTAAAATCGTAGATGTCAGATGTTACAGAGCAGGAAAAAAGTGTACCCAGCATTGATAGAATGAACTGTAAGATAAGTGCACACTAACGCTACTGCTTACTTGGTAAACAGCCACCAGAGTTCTTGTCACAGGCTGCATTATCGGGGCATGTGCATTGGCTGTGACAATTCACTCCGTAGTAACCAACAGGACATATGTCTGGAACTAAAAATTGGAAAATAGTCAATATGTAGAGTAAGTACAAGCACTTTGTCGCTTTCTAGATTCTGGTAAAAGCAAGTCAGATGAAAAAATAAATTTGTTTTAAAATCTGTCAGCTCGAACCATATTTCGGAATATTACATGTAGCTATTATTTAGTGTAAATTTACAAGAACAATTACATTCCTATTCCCAGTTAAAGGGAATATACAACATTTGCAAACATCGAAAAATAAAACTACCAAGTTTTTGCGAAATACCTTAATAGGATGTTGGTAAATGACAGTCTAAAGCATCCTGTAAAATCATGGCACCTGGTATACTGTCATTTTCAAGAAAAGTGGTATTTTTGTATCAATTTCCAACGCTGATCGGCCGATCAGCGTTGGAAACAACTGGCTTTTTTTTTTCAAATACTGGCCCCAATTGACCATCGCACTTGTTTACAATCGATTACAAACCTATGAACGGGTACGAGCCAGCTAGACTGGTTCCCTAACCTTACAATTCCCCAATGTATGTAAAACTGCTCTGTTTCTTCTTATATGGAGTCAGGGAACCAGACTACAGGAAAATGATCGTTTTTCTTGGTTTTTATAGCATTTTCGAACCCAAAACCTCCAAAAAGTCAGTGTAACTATATTTGCTTTATATTTCCAACCCCCCAATTCCAACCATTTCTGAAAATTACAGCAAAAGCAAATGATGTATATTCCCTTTAACAAACCCAATGTAAAACAAAAAGTTGCTTTTGAAACTTTGACTCTGAAGGACAGTTACTAAAAACCTCTCAGACGAAAAAGTAATTTAGGCCTAAGTATGCACCTGTAGAAGTTCTACAAATTTGGCTGTGATGGCCAGTCCTATGTTTAGACTGAGGGGCAGAACATGTTGATACCAAGGCTTCCTTATGGAGACAAAAGTGTAACTGAAAAACATATACATCCTATACAAAGTGAAAATACATAAAAGTCAAACAGGACATCGTATGATAAGATTTGTATACAGAATGAAACTGCCACTTACTTTGACAGTTTGTTCCAGACCAGCCTACTGCACAACCAAGGTTATCTGTACATGCACCGGTGTACACATTACATGTTCCTGATTGACAATGACATGACTGGCTACAACCAGCACCGAACGTTCCTAAAGTACAGGCTTTAAAAGCAGAATAAAAGAGTTCAAAGTCAATCAAAATTAATATACACACGTATTTATGTCAAAATCAATTAAAAAAACAAAGGTAAAACTTAGCAATTACGAACACTGTGGATCTAAGGAATGCAAGCAAACTTTGTCAAAGAGGCCATGACTTATGTCTTCTTTACATACGTATGTTGCAGTGTGTGCCTTTATATCCTGAGATGCAGCTGTTCCCGTAAGGGTCTGGCAGACCAAACTGGCTCCCTGTACAACTCTGAATCACGTTACCAGATCCACACTGAAACTCGCAGTACCAACCAAATCTGTGCTTACTACACGCTGTAGAAAGTGATCATCAAAAGATTGGTTTGGTTAAAAACAAAAGAGATTATCAAGCATTTCACTGGAAATATAATGCACATTTTCACAAAATATGAAAAATGCAATAAAACACGTATTTACATGACTAATAGATACAGTGCAGGGAATTCATCTGTTAATTAAGTTATTGTTTTCACAGGTAAACAAAAATCAAGAAGCATTCTGTGATCCTGGTGGTAGCTCTGGTGACCCAAAGTGAGACTTGTCAGGAATAGTTGGTTCAGTTTAAAAAAGACAAAGTCTAATTCCATCTTTAATTTGCAAGGCATTCTTAGGCTGTGACCATAAACCTTCAAGGTAGCGTCCATCATGTTCGTTTAAGGCAATGAAAGTGCTCAAAATCTAAAAAAGGGTGCTGAACAACTAACCTGATGAAGTTTCAGCTCAGTAAATGCTGTATATTCTGAGAAAACAATATTCTAGGATCCGATTTCATATCAAAAGTTGCTGAATCATGTTTTGAATTGTTCCTGAATTCAGCATCCGAGACACGTTCTCACTGAGCCGTTTGCAGCTACGAGATGTCGCGCATTGAACCAACAGATTATAGCAACCACGTGCGCGTGTGCCTCGTGTCAATGCTTGTGCGCATTTCACCAAATAAAAATATACTGCAAGTGAGACTTGAGACAAGATATCTATTGTTTTAGCAATAGTGACCTTGACCTTTGACCTGTCAGCCCCAAAATCAATAGTCTTCTTAAGACTATCAAGAACAACCCACAAACCAAGTTTCAAGTTCTTAAGTAAAGTATTTCTTAAGTTATCGTGTTGACAAGATTTCTATTGTTTTAGCAATAGTGACCTTGGCCTTCAGACCTGTCGGCCCCAAAAGCAATATGCTTCTTAAGACGGCCAAGAGCAACCCACAAACCTAATTTAAAGTTCCTAAGTAAAGTATTTCTCAAGTTATCGTGCTGACAAGAGTTAATCTAACCAAAACATAACATACAGACATACATACAGACAGACATGTATACACACAGAAGAAATACGCCATCGCATTATCCCCCTCTGGCTTACAGCCAGGGGGATAAAAAAAAAAAATACTTACGGAAATTTCCAACGATGAGTCTTTAAATATAGAGCTGCATAGTTGGAAAGGCCTTTTTCACTGATTTCATCAAAATGACAGTTACTATACATGTAGGTCTCGTTCAAATGAGGTCATTTCCTACAGACCAGCCACGTGCATCAGCATTTTGAGCATCAACTTGCAGAACACACATCGGCTGCGTCGTATTTCGAACACATTTCGAGCAACAAGCGCGCGTGTTTGGAACATTTTCAACACTGCGCAATGCATGCCTGATAGCGTAAAATACACAGTGGCAGTTCAAGGGCGGATCCAGAACACAATTTTTTGGGGGGGCCCAAAAAATTTTTTGGTCCCCCCAAAAAGTGGGTCAAAAAAATTACGGTGTGGGGTTCAGGGACCGCTTAAGGGCCCCGAAATTTTTTTTGATTCTAGATGCTCTGTGGTGCGATCTGAGGCAATTTCTGATCACTTTAACCAATGTTTTTTGAGGAAAAGATGGTGGTGTACTCATTGCCTGCCTTTATTGCGATGTCACATAAAAAAAAAAAAAAAATGGTTTCGTTTGCCCCCCCCCCCCCGGATCCGCCCTTGTGGCAGTGTCCTACAGAGATGGCCGTCATTGAGTGAGCCCTATTAAGACAGCTGCAAATGATAGACTGTACCTTTCAAGGGACAATGTGCCAAATTGGATTATAAGATATTTGTTGGAAAGCATCCATACCTTCAAAACAAAAATGACTTTTGGGATCAAAATTTTAAATCAAGCTAGTCACAATTCCAGCCACAAATTTTCCTCCAAAAAGGTTCAATAAAACAAAATTGTGTGTGTTCATTACTTTAAGATGTTTGCTGGTTACAATGGCCTAAATTATATATAAAAAAAACACCCACTACTGTTTGTAAATTGATCAAATTACTGCATCATTGTTGGTCTTCTGAAAGTTTTCTAGTAGTACCGTGCTGTCAGCTACGTGAGCCACCTCAGCAAACTGAAGGAAACAGCCAACACTTGTGAATGGGCTGGAATACACATGAATACACTGGTGAGCAGATGCAATCTCCTGTCTCATCATCACACACTCCTCCATTGTAGCACAGATCACACACTCAGACCGACAGCCGGCCCGACAGACAGACAGACCAGGAAATGAGCTTACCTGTAAGGCAGTTTGGTCCACTGAATCCTGGTGGGCAGATGCAATCTCCTGTCTCATCATCACACACTCCTCCATTGTAGCACATATCACACACTCAGACCGACAGCCCGCCTGACAGACAGACAGACCAGGCAATGAGCTTACCTGTGAGGCAGTTTGGTCCACTGAATCCTGGTGGGCAGATGCAATCTCCTGTCTCATCATCATCACACACTCCTCCATTGTAGCACAGATCACACACTCAGACCGACAGCCCGCCTGACAGACAGACAGACCAGGCAATGAGCTTACCTGTGAGGCAGTTTAGTCCACTGAATCCTGGTGGGCAGATGCAATCTCCTGTCTCATCATCACACACTCCGCCATTGAAGCACAGATCACACACTCAGACCGACAGCCCGCACGAAAGGACAGACAGACCAGGAAATGAGCTTAACTGTGAGGCAGTTTAGTCCACTGAATCCTGGTGGGCAGATGCAATCTCTTGTCTCATCATAACACACTCCTCCATTGAAGCACAGATCACACACTCAGACCGACAGCCCGCACGAAAGGACAGACAGACCAGGAAATGAGCTTACCTGTGAGGCAGTTTAGTCCACTGAATCCTGGTGGGCAGATGCAATCTCCTGTCTCATCATTACACACTCCTCCATTGTAGCACAGATTACACACCCCTTCACAGTCAGTCGGATTCCACTTACCAGCATCACAGTCTACATGGAATGAAATGCAAGAGGCTTTAATACTCATGTTTAACTTTTGAAGGTATGAGTTATACAACATGCATTCATTGCACAGATACCTGTAAATTATTTTATAACATAAAACTGGTGCTCACCCTGGCTGAAATGTAAATTTCCAAATGGAGCATGAAATTACTAATGTAGAGGTGCTTAAACTGTTTGGAAAGCCTGTGAAGTACATTGCTATGAATAAAACAGTTTTGCATCTCTCTCTTTGTGCAAAAATATTTTGTCACTAATATCAACAAACTAGTTTGTACAGAGACACAAAAAATGCAGCATGACAAACTGTACCTCTGACGATGAGTCTGATCATACTGAAATGATTGTCAGCCAGAGTAACAGCAGATCCGATGACAGTGTATAGATCCCCATCATCAACATCAGTAGTGGGCAGTGTGAAACTAGCCTGATTGGCAATAGGCAAGGTTGCATTAACAGCTCCATTTCTTGTACGCCGCCACAGAGGAGAGCCACCGGAATTAACTGTGATGACTGAGAGAGTCACATCCTCTCCTTTGTTGACCGTTTTCGTTACCAGGCCATCAACAGGCTCAAACCTCCCTACAAAAGAAAGGAATACAATGTTTAATAGGAATTTCAAATCTCAAAAGTCAACTTACCAAACCGGTTCTTTTTTAAAACCATGAATATATACAAAAGAAATTAAAATATGGTGCTTTTGAAAACCCCAAACATGTTAACTTTCCACCAGGCAAACCTTCAAGTCTTACTTGATCTACAAATACAAAGACATACTTTAAAACATCTTTGCCCATTGATATCATAGGGAAAATAGGTCCGGATCTTTGAACCACAGAGAGAGGGCAGGGTGAGCACATGGTAATGGTTCAATGTGTATACAACTGGTGTTTGGGAAATTCTCGTAACTAAATAGTCTGGTGGTTTGGAACTGGAAGTTTGGCAACCCAAGGGACGTCAAGTGCATCAAGCATATGGAATAAGTTAAGAAATACATGTGTAGCTGTCAGTGGGCTGACAGGGTGTTTTGAGATGATGTTGTGGACAGCATAAAATGTTTTAAAAAAAACGTAACTAGATAGGGGAAAACAGGCACATGTACTATGTATTGAGCACTTTTGGCATTTGCTACGGATTTAATTAATCTGAGTGGAATGGAAAACAATGGCTATAGTGAGACCATTGTTTTGTGATCAAATTCTGTTTGTATAGGGACTTTCAAAACAGGGGTTGGGGTGGAGTCCATATTGCCTTGTTCAAGTACTGGTAGCTTATTAGAAAATAACAGCAACTAAGACTGGGTATAAAAGGCAGAGCCCAGTGGTCAGGGGGCTACTGTAGTTGAGGAGGTGGGTTGTTGAGGAGTCAGGCGTTGTGTTTAGATAGTATTGCAGATATAGAGTACAGTGATGTGTAGCAATAGTCATACAGGTGCTGTAGGGGGGGGGGATGATATATGTTGTGTATGCAACCAATGCACCTCGATTTAATACAATGCACTGTCAGTGTAACCTGAGTTTAGAGTTACTGTTGATGTGTCATGTTTCGTAGTTAGTGAGATGATGTAATTTTTGCTCAAAGCGGATGTAGAAGTGGAGTCAAATAAATTAGCTAGCCATAACTAGAAATATAATAATACTCTGTGTTGTGCCGTTTATCAGTAGTCTTTGTTTTAGTGTAACAGGCGGTATATTTCCACCCAAACGGATCCGGTCTGTGGCTGTATTTGCGCACGAGTGACGTGATTTCTGCTGGGTGAAATAGTCCCAATGAGTCAGGGGTTCATTAACTGAGGAGAAATCGCCACAATATTCTATATATATTCAAATCTTCTCTGACAGTTTATAGTTCGAATACATTCTTAGTCCAATGTTTGCAAGTTTGCAATACATTTTAAATTTGTCTTAAATTCCAAGAAATTACTAAAAAAAAAGTCAGGTAAGGGAAATCCTTGAGACTTTGTCTTGCCCTGTAAAAAATAAACACTTACTGTTCTCACTGTGGATGATGCTGTATACTCTGGTTGTTAAGTCTCTACTGGAACCTTCACAATAAAACAACCCAGTGGCATCGTTACTGGTGGTCAGATCCTGTGTGACTATTTGTCCATTCACTGATTGACTACTGCCAGTAGGGAGGGTGGTAGATGTCTGCACTGTAGTTCCTACCAGACCTATCTGGAATGGTCTGCCAAAGCTCAGTGTGACATCATTATCAGGATTGCTACGGAAACAGCTGATGCTTGCTGAGGGCTGTGAAGACCCCGCCCCATAAGGTGTGGGCGTGACCATTGTCAGGTGCACTGTATCACCTGTTGAGAGCACAAAGCAAAAAGCACATTATGATACAATGTGTTTAATGTCTTGTAGTTTTCTTTTACTTGAGATGTAACCCATACGGTACACATGTACAATGAACAGTCACATTCTACGTGTATTCATTTGAACATCTAGCTACATGTATGAAACTTCAATTTTGTAAAATCTTATTATGTGTATGAATCAAATACGGAAATCTGATCCACATTTTGCGGGATGAATATACTCAATGCAAGTAAAAAGTGTGTGTTCATTAATGGACTACATGTATATCATTATTTGTTAAGTTAATAACAGAGGATTATGGATTACACAAGAACTGTTCAGTTGATGGTCACATAAGAACAAAAGTTATGTTGGCATAAAACTGAATCAAAGTGTTTAATTAACACGCCATGCAATAATTTGTGATGTGTCCAAAATGGTATTCAGAGCCAGATCAAGTGTTCCGTAGGCCCTACTCCGCACTAAACACCAGCACAAATTTACGTTGATGATATAAGCTGTAGTTAGCAAGCCAGGCCAAACTGGTAGCTCTATTAAAATCCTGTTCGCACACTGTGGTATTTTCAAAGACCCTTAATTCTTTTGTAGGCCCTCAATTTTTTGGTAGGCCCAAGGCACAGTGCCTACTGTGCCTATTGGATAATCCGGGCCTGATGGTAATTACTAACACTAACAGTAAAACTGTATTATTAAGGACTGACATATCCTTTCTCTAGTCAGGTCAGTCAGGAGGAGACCTACAGTACATTGTAATAAACTAACAGTCATATCAGAATGAGAGTTGTTCCTTCATTATATTATTTATAGTTTGAGCCACTTGCAGAAAAATGTCATGAAATGCCAAGTTCTACAGGGCCTACTGCCCATTAATTAACTATTATTTTTCACCATTTATGGACAGAGTTCCGTATTTGGCCACCACCGCATGTGCACATTGCTACACTTCCTGACTCCTGAATTTGGCTGCCTACACGATAGGAAACTTGTGTGAATGATACGTGTATCCAAAATATGGCCTAAAAACAACCTTTCCCCCGATGAGTTCAGTTTTCCTTAAGCAAGTTTGAAAATGTGTCTTCAATGAACAAGGCAAGGTGACATGTTTGGCAGTGAATGTGTAGTGGCCAGATATGGAACTCTTGCTCTATTGGGGTAATACTAGAATGTACATCCAAAACCACGGGCTGAAAATTAGGGAACGTAACAGTTTGCATATCTTCCACTGCCAAAGCTGGTAAGAATGTCACATTTTCTCCTGAATTTCTGTTCAAATTAAAACTGTTATGTATGAAAACAGTACACAGTGCCAATCTACATGTAAATGAAAAAGACTGCTTGATATTTCAAATATAATTTTGAAATGATAAATGCCTTGCAAACAGTTTTTATAAAATGAGTGAAATAAAAGTTTTTTTTATAAGGATTCTAGAGTAAAAAAGCTATTACCACAAACCTTCACAGCGTCGATCGTGGCAGTGAAAAAAGTTGTACCTCATTTTTTAAAGTCGTTTTAAGAAAAAAATTAATAGGTTTGTGGTGGCTCGTTAAATGTTTGTGTTTTATTAAATGAAAAGATAAAGTAAGTTCAGGAAGATTATTTATTCAGAAACATGTTCAATGCGTTGAACTTTTTGTTATCCCACATGATATTTCGATAAAAGAACTTTTAAGCGAATGAGATCATCATACGATATTTTAGCTTGAGACAACGGATATTTTTGACACTAAGCCTGGGCGACTATCAAATTTCAATAGTCGCGGCGACCATCAATAAATAGTCGCGACTATAGTCGACTAGTCACGACTAATTGCATTGTTTATTTATCCATTAAAACCACTGATAAGGCGTCGTGGATCTGCGTTTGCATAACACAAAAGGATACCCACACACTAGGCTTACCACACGCTGGCTCCACACAGCATTTCTCCACAAACTACATGTAGTCGGTGGAGTTTCATTTTTTTTTTTTACGTATTATGAATTATGACGCACTTTCCTAGCACTTTTGTAACATGAAGTGGTTGTTATTAGTCAAATAATTCCTTGATCATCAATTGCAATTAATTCTACAAATCCATTCTTGAATAATTAACACTTTTAGAACAAGAATTTAGACGGATTGTGTGAGGCATGCCGCACGCATCCGGTGTGCCAGCAACATGTTTTGTACATGAATGAACTGCATGCACAGTGCGTCGCACTTTGTGTCTTTCCAGGGTTGTGGTTTCAGATGATTTCTAGAGATCACTGAGTTGTTCACATAAACAAAATGGCCCCGCTGAGATGCATAATGCATGAGAAGATTCAGAAGACGCAGTCAGTCACGATCACGTGACACTTAGTACATAGTAAGATACTTCCATTTTCGTTAAGGAGAGTTTTAAATTTATTTAATACGGTTACATGATTGTTGTTTAAAATAAAGTCGAAACAGATTTATAACAAATAAAATATTGTTTGAATCACCATATATCAATTATATTACATAAAACAAAACATCGTATTTTATTTTACAAACATGTACATTGTGAAATAGAAAAAAAAAATCCCCATACTTGATGATGAATCGGACCAGGGCCCCGCACATGAAAAATGAACAAAACGTCAGCCTTTCAAGGAAGAACTACCACGTGATTTAGGATCCCAGCTTGATAATGAATCGGACCAGGGCCCCCGCACATGAAAAATGAACAAAACGTCAGCCTTTCAAGAGAGGAGGAGCTACCACTTGGTTTTGGATCCCACGCTTGATAATGAATCGGACCAGGGCCCCGTACATGAAAAATGAACAAAACGTCAGCCTTTCAATGAAGGAGGAGCTATGGTCAGCTACCACGTGGTTTAGGATCCCAGCTTGATAATGAATCGGACCTGGGCCCCGCACATGAAAAATCAACAAAACATCAGCCATTATATCGGACGAGGTATACTACAGGATGTCTCCTGAGACGTGCCCCCAGCTGGTGCAAGATGGCATCAAAGTGTATCAGGCCGATGGGACAGTTATGGAAACGTTAGGTGTGGCCAATGTAGACTTAAAAATCGGGAAGACTATACCAGCCAGGTTAGAGCAGTTTTTGCTAAAGTGAGCGCACAGGGAGTTCTTGGCATGGATTTCCTGCTACCGACTGGAGGCATGCTGGACTTCAAACGGTGGGAACTAATTCTCAACGGGGAACACTTTCAGTGTACCACCCGTTGGGGAACACCATTTTGCGCCCGGGTGGTTGAAGCGGAAGATACCGTAATACCTCCTGGCCATGAGGCACTAGTCCACTCACACATTGGAGGCTGACAAACTGGGAATCATCGAATCAGTGGCGGATAATGAGGAGCAGGCAAATAAGGGATTAATTCTGGCAAGGACGCTTGTGAAGACGGGGAAGGAGGAAACTATGGCCTTGCGTGTTCTCAACCCCGGACAAAGGGAATGCCTTCTTCGGAGCGGGACCATGGCAGGTCGCCTCTCACAGGTTCAAGAGGAAGATGTAGATGAAGCGCCACTTGAAGCCTCATCGGCAGGAGGCGCACAGTCCGTTAGTGTTCCCCCTCATCTCCTGGATCTGTGGAAGTGAAGCACAGGTGACTTACAACCCCAACATCACGAGGCGGTAGCCAGCCTCCTCACTGATTTCGCTGATGTCTTCTTGGAGAACGACTGGGACAGCCGCCGCTTTTGTGTGGACTATAGGAAACTCAACCCAGTGACAGTAAAAGATGCTTACCCGGTTCCCCGCATAGACGACACACTTGATGCACTAACCGGAGCGAGGTGGTTTTCTACCCTAGACCTCGCCTCCGGTTATTGGTAGATAGAACTGGATGAGGAGGCGAAACAAAAATCGGCTTTCATGGTTCGTTGAGTTGACGCTACTGGAGTCGAAGTCGGCTCGAGGCGTTGTGACCGGTGGCTTTTCCAATGCTCGAAAGTCGTCTTTGCCATCCAGCCCGATCCTGGGCAGCTCGAGCAGCCTGACCATGACTGAGGCCGATGGCATTTAGGTCGTCAATGATTTGTGCCATGTAGGTGTGACGTAGTCCCCCGCCCTGTCGAAAGGGTTCTGATGGTTGGTTTTGTGGGTTCATGAAGATGGCCAGAGGCACCTGAGGTCTTCGCAGTGCATGACCAAGGAGGCGAAGGCGACGTATCAGCAGGGTGGTTGTGGCTGGTGCTGCGGAAGTTCGAGCGTACAGACTGTCGTTGGAAAGTCGTTCTGGATAGTGGACACCAAGACAAAAACGGATGAGAGCACGGTGTGAAGCATCTAGATGCCTGGCCATGGTTTCGGTGATCGCTAGGACATCACAGCTGTACAGGAGCACTGACTCTACTGTGGAATGGAATAGCTGCATTTTGGCATTGTCACTAGCTACCCCATCCCACACAGGAGTGAGTTTTCGTGCTGCGACCCATGCAAGCTGTTGTCGGCACTGGATGGCACTTCTGCTATCTGCCACATTGCATCCTAGGTAGCAGAAGTCGTCGCATGCTTCAAGAGGGATGCCATCCGTTGTGCTGATGATAGTCTGCGGAACGTCTCCAACATACATGACTTTTGTCTTGGTGGCATTCAGGCGCAAACCAACTTTGGCTGATGCTGCCTCAAAGCGAAGCAGTTGGCGTTGAGCTGTATCCACGTCATCAGACATCAGCGCAGCGTCATCGGCATATGCGAGTGCAGGAATTTTTACGGCTGTCCATCGCGCCAACAAGCGTCTTCTCACAGTGTAGCCATCCACAAGGGTAAGTGATGTGCGCAGGATGTAATCCATGACGATGATGAAAAGATATGGTGCCAAAGTATCACCTTGAAGTACACCAGATGTTGTTTTGAATTCGTCAGTGCATCCCGAAGATGTGCGTACACATGCGGCTGTGTTGGTGTAGAGTGACATTATTGCATTGATGAAAGATGTGGGTATCCCATAGAATGCCAGAATATCTCTGAGTGCCCCGCGATCGACACAGTCAAAAGCCTTGCAGAAGTCAACAAAGGTTACCACTAGACTCCGCTTTCTGGAGCGACACGCATCAATTGCTATTCGGAGGCATGCGATTTGTTCCACGGTGTTACGATTAGGTCGGAAACCAGCCTGCAGTGGTAGAATGAGCGTTTCTAGCCGCTCGTGAAGGCGGATCAGTAGCACACGATTGAAGAGTTTTGCATGAACTGACAAAAGGCTCAGTCCACGCAGGTTGTTAAGTTTCATACTATTGCCTTTTTTGGGGATCGCGACAATGATGGACTGGCGCCATTCCGGAGGAGGATCGTTGCCAGCAAGCACGTCGTTCATGATGGGCAGCACACACTCCAGCAGCGGCAAAATGCCAACAATATCGGATGGCAGCTCATCGGGACCTGCAGCCTTTCCTGGAGGAGTTTGTTGGGCGGCCTTGTGGAGTTCTTCGATTGTAATAGCACCGACATTTATGTCAGGTGCCAACGGTAGAGGACCGAGCGGTGGTAGATCCAGGTCAAGAGGCTGTGTGTTCAGGAGCCTGTGAAAGTAGCTAGCTATCTTCATTAACCGATCATCTACGGACTCTGCAGAAACAATGGTGTTCGGTCGTGTTTTCCTGCCGGTGATCTTGTCAATAGCTCGCCAGACTGCTTGACTGCGACCTACCTCGTGATGTTCTGAAATCTCGTTGGTTCTCTCATGGTTCGTGGGGGGTTGTACAGCTGGAAGGTGATGCCCTTGGGCCTGTGCAACGCCCCTGCGACCTTCGAGAGGCTTATGGAGCGTGTGGTAACAGGACTTCAATGGGACACACTGTTGGTGTATTTGGATGATGTGATTGTGTACGGGAGGAGTGTGACGGAGGAGATATGCCGCTTGCGGGAGGTGTTCCAGCGATTACGCTCTGCGGGGCTAAAGCTGAAGCCAGGGCAATGCTTCCTGTTCCAAAAGGCAGTGAAGTACCTTGGACATGTGGTATCGGAAAATGGAGTGTCCACTGATGCCGATAAGATCAAGACGGTCCAAACGTGGCCAACGCCGACGGACGTGAAGGGAGTAAGGAGCTTCCTGGGGCTCGCCACGTATTACAGGAGGTTTATAAGAGGCTTCGCCGAAATCGCTCGGCCACTCCATCGCCTCACGGAGAAAGCGAAGGAATTCAATTGGGATGAAGAATGCGATTCCGCTTTTCACGAACTCCAGATTCGGCTACAAGAGGCTCCAATTCTGGCATACCCACAGCCGGATGGCGAGTTCGTGTTGGACACTGACGCGAGTGGAGAAGGCCTCGGAGCAGTCCTTTCTCAGATTCAACAAGGGGAGGAAAGAGTTATTGCGTATGCAAGTAGGACGCTCTCTAAGCCGGAGCGGAACTACTGCGCTACCCAGCGGGAGCTGCTGGCCGTTGTGGCTTACTTAAAGCACTTCCGGCAGTACCTGTATGGGAGGGGAATAACTGTTCGAACTGACCACGCCTCGCTCCGATGGCTCACCAACTTCAAAAACCCAGAAGGCCAAATAGCGAGATGGCTTGAGGCGATAGGGGAATACGGCTACGTCATTGAACATCGACCTGGCCGAAAGCATGGGAATGCTGACGCGCTCTCCTGCAGGCCTTGCGGCCAGTGCGGACGGACAGACGTTGACGAGCTGATTGCGGACCAAATAATGGGGAGTGATGACGAGAAGAAGGAATCAAGAATGGTGACAATCTCCCCCGACATTACACTGGAGGATATGCACCGAGCCCAAGACGAAGATCCATCCATTGGAATCATCTTGCGAGCAAAAGAAGCTGGAACTCGTCCCGAGTTCAAGGAGGTTTCATCGCTTAGCACAGCGACGGAGGCATACTGGACTCTATGGGAACAACTGGAGGTTCGGCAAACCGTGCTGTACCGTCAGTGGGAGTCTAATGATGGGAAACGAACCCATTGGCACGTGGTTTTACCGGAAACGTACAGGAACTCTCTCTTGGAGAAGCTGCACGGAGGTGAAACGAGCAGCCACTTTGGAGTCGCTCGCACGCTCACAAAGGCTAAAACGTGGTATTATTGGTGGCGTATGGCCGTGGATGTGAGGGCCGTGTGCCGGAAGTGTAGTCCTTGCGCGAGGCGCAAGTCGCCTCCTAAAAAGAAGAGGCGGGCACCACTTCAACAGTACCGGTTGGGAGGCCCAATTGAGCGCGTGGCCCTAGACCTCATTGGTCCACTGCCCAAAACCGAAGGGGGAAACAAAAGGATATTGGTAGTGGGGGACTACTTTACCAGGCCAGCAGATGAGGGGACAACCACAGACTATGCGGAAGATTTGAGAGGGAGAATGCAAGTCGCTCATGACAAAGCGAGGGGACGGCTGGGCAAAAGCGCCCGCCACCAGAAGCGGACTTACGATAGGGGCACCGAGGAGGCTGCCTATCAGGCGGGGAAGTTTGTATACATGTTCAACCCTGCTAAAAAGAAAGAAGTCACTCCTAAACTCATGTCCCATTGGGAGGGACCCTTTCTGATCCTTGACCAGTTGTCCGATGTAACGTTCAGAATACAACGATCGCCAAGGGGGAAGAAACAGGTGGTGCATGCTGACCGCCTCAAGCCCTACCTCGGCGAACCACTTGGGGAAAGATTCGACGAGGTGGATGGGATTGCCTTGGAGACGGAGGAGGAGAGAACAGCTAGGGAGCAGGGGAACGAGCGGCAACCAGCAGCCAGGATGAAACGGTACCTGAGCGGAAGAGGCCAACAGCTGAGGAGCCCCGCCGATGGGTGGAAGTGCGATTGACCTAGGAGGTTGGTGAAGGAAGTAGTCGCAGGAGAGGCGACAGTCTGCCTCCCCGGAAGAGGCTGACTCAGGAGGCCGCTTGCAGGAAAGTTGAAGTTAGGCGCAGCCTGGAGGATATGCCACATCGTGGCTGGAGGCGAAACAACTCCTAGAAAATGAGATGGCCGGCTGGGAACCGCCTCAGGATAGCCCAAAAGCCCCGAAGAGACCCACAGGCTGGGTACAGGAGGACAACGCACCAATGGACCTCAGCATCGCGCATCGCCCTGGCCCAGAGGACGATGCGTGCCTGTCGCCGGCTGCTTCTTGCAGCCTAATCCCACAAGAAAAGAGGCCCCAACTTTCCAAGGCTAGTCTCGACCAACTGGAGGAAGACTTGACAATTTCCAGCGACGACGACGATGAGGAGGCGCCACTGAAGGCTCAGGCCAAGGACCAGCCATTACACCGTCATGCAACCCCTAGGAAAGCTGCTGGAGGGCAAGATCAGGCAGATTAAAGAAACCACCACTACTTACGAAAAGGGCGTACTACTGTGCGAGAAGAAGGAGGAACGGGTGTACGACCTCGTCGTGTAGGCCCTGCGTGCTTGCCCTAATTGTTAGCCAAAAGTTTCGATATTGTTCGAGCAAGTTTAAAGTGTTGACGAAAGTTTCAATTAGAGTTTGTTCACATTCATAAAAGTTTTGAAGCGTTTTGCAATAAGGTGTTTATAAAGTTTATAAGAGTTTAATAAAGTTAAATTTACACTTAGGCACAAGACCTGCCTATGTTATTGTAAAGTTAAGTGAATTATTAAAACGTGCTGTTGCTCTTAATTATGAGGCGACAGAGGCAGGTCTACTAAATGGTAGGCACCCCTTATGAGGGGCTACTAAAGAGGCGCCATATGTAACGGTAATTTTTATTAAATTGGGCCAAGTGTGAGGCCTGCATATCTGATTTCTTGTATTGAATTTAAGTTTAGCTGATATAGCCGGGATGGCTAAGCAAAGAAGGAAGCTGTGTAGCGAAATCAGCTCTGCGCTGTATAAAGGCGTCAAAAGAGGGCGCTATCGCCGCGCGCAAGGCGCGCCGCACAGTCGTGGTTCTTCCACGTCCACAATGTAGGACTTGCTACTACGTCCGCGGCGCGGCTATAAAAGCCGAGTGTATCGCATGCGCTCTCTCTCTCTCTCTCTCTGGTGGGACTCGCCGGGCAAGTTGACTTGGTGAGTATAGCTGCATGGTTAGCTGAACTGCGGAAGCGGGACTCCAGTCGTGCACGGCGCGAGGGGGAGCTACAGGAGGCTTACTCAGGATCTGGGCTACGCATGTCCATCGGGACAGGATCGGGAGGCTGACTCACGATCTGGGTACCGCTGGTCCCTCACTGGGATCGAGATCACAGCGAGCTACTATACTGGAGGCTGACTGGATCTAACCGGGATTCACAGGAGCTACAGGAGGCTTATCAGGATCTGGGCTACGCATGTCCATCGGGACAGGATCGGGATCGGGAGGCTGACTCACATATCTGGGCTACGCATGTCCATCGGGACAGGATCGGGAGGCTGACTCACGATCTGGGTACCGCTGGTCCCTCACTGGGATCGAGATCACAGCGAGCTACTATACTGGAGGCTGACTGGATCTAACCGGGATTCACAGGAGCTACAGGAGGCTTATCAGGATCTGGGCTACGCATGTCCATCGGGACAGGATCGGGAGGCTGACTCACGATCTGGGTACCGCTGGTCCTTCACTGGGACCGGGATCACACAGAGCTACAGGAGGCTGACTGGATCTCACTAGGATTCACTGGAGGCTGCATGAGCAGTCGTGGCCAGAGGAGAGTTGGGTGCATTAGAGGCGCTCGTTACAAGCGGCTGCAACCGGCCTGGGAGGCGCGGTGCGCAATAAGCCCCCACAGGTTTGAGGCTCCCACATAGCAAATAAGAGGCACATTAATTCACATATACACACCCCCTTTATTACAGGCCCATTGAGTATTGAATAAATCTTATATCTTTTATTACAGCACATGAAACCCAGTTGTCAGTGTCCAATATAATTCCTTTGTCCTTGTCTATTATTTAATTATCCCTTCCCACATCTGATTTGTGAGCTACTACCTTGGAAGTCGGCGGTATATTTCAGCCAAACGGACTCGGGTTATTTCGCTAAATGGTGGCAGCGGTCTGTCGCGCTACAATATGTACGATGTACATTGAAGTGTTTAGTGAGTTTCGTTGTGTGTGGTGTTTCGTTGAAACTGTAAGTACTGTGTGTGGTTGTCTCTATGTGCGCCGGTGTACAGTGACTGGTCACTCAGAATTTGAGCGGTGCATAGTGCAATACATGTACTTCCTTTTCATCCTCATACTTTTCATAACAATGATTTCGTCATATTTTCTAATTGTGATCAATATAAACATCATTGATGTCACATCACTTCAAGAATATGAATTTCGATGACTTTTGAGATATTTTCATTTTTCATTTTCATTTCTTTTATTTGTCTCAGATCGTGGGCCGGGGGCCAAATTCCAAAAGACAATTACATTATAAACAATTAATTCTAAAAAAAAAATTAAAACTTGCTTAATACAAAAAAGAGAGTAAAATACTAGGTGGACAATACATTAAAAGTATACGTAAACAAACACCACATAACCAGAGAGACAGAACTATTCAAGAAAGGAGGTACAACATGCAGCCCCCCCCCCTAAAAAAACATTACCCACAACAAAATCACACAGAGCCGGCATTTAAAATGTTAATGAAGTAAGGGATGGGACTTTGCGCTTGGTTCTAATAGGGAGTTGAGTTATGTGGTTACTAATTCCTTACATGTAGGTTCCTACCGTGACTTGCTAGCCTCTTACTCGTAGGGATAAGTAAGAGTGTTGTTCTTGAATTAGTACCGAGTGCTTTAGCAAATTTTAAGCAATGTCCTACTCTTCTGCTATCTAGTGACTCCAAGTTACATAGGTTACATACGTTTTTGCACAAACACGGCATTTTGCAAATAAGACGTTTTAGCTTGAATGTTCAGGCTCGTAATCACGATACGACAATATGACTTTAAATAATGTCATACTGACGCAATGCTTTTCAAAGAAAATTCTCCTGGGCGGCAATCTTTGGGAAAATCAAGTAGGCCTAGGCCTACCAAAAATGTAGCTTGAGTAATTCCAACTCTTGAGAGCTGGAGTTACTCAAGATACCCAAAATGCTGATTTTTTTTTTATTTGGCAGTTACTGAATTAGGATGTTTTGGGGAAAGAATGTTGCATACTGACGCCACTTTTGTTCATCATATATCATCTCAATGAAGGTCAGTCATGGCAGATATGTTGAAAAGACATTGGGAGTGAGAAAACATTTCCAATTTTGTACCGACACGACGATGTCTTCAGCAAAATCCAGATCTTTACACCTTTACGATACTGAGACCTTTTGTAAATAATGCCATGTTAAACTTGCCTGATACGCCGAATACCACTGAAAGGACAATCAGAAGCGAGCGAGTAAAATGCTCCATGGCAAGATGTCCGCGAACCCGGAAGTTAGCGGGCATCAAATTCCCCGATATGTACCCGCCGACTGCACCATTGCGCCCACACGCACCGGTTGATAACTTCCGAATTCCGTAACTTGTTTCCGAGAAGTATGGAAGCAGATAACCTTGATTTTGTCGCCCAACAGCGGGATAGTTTCGCAAAACGGGATCTGGTTGTAACTCACATCTTACAAATCGAACAGAAAACCCTTACATTTTCCAAAATATTACAAAGGAACAATTTCGGTTTCAGTCGAAGCGCTCAGCCCATTCCTCCATGCTCAGCCCATCAACTATCTAGCAGTTGTGGTCACTGCACTGATCGACGATGCGTGAACGTCAATCCAGACTGGTGCACGAAACTTTGTCGTTTCGCACTATGGAACGAGACAGATGCGAGACTGGTATTTTGGTCTAAGGCTACGGATTCCCACAATAACAAAAAAATGACAAATAGCGAAGCCGTAGCCATGAATAACTCGTTTCGTACACGGCTTACTTTCCCTTGCGAGGCCATTCACCGTGCGTTTGTGTTTTATAGCTCCATGGTTCTTTGTACAATAATATTCACCGTGCTTCTACATTGACCCGCTATAATGTACCCCCATATTTTTTTGTTGCGTTGGCGCAACCCCAACTAAGAAAAGCAAGTCAAATTGATTTCAGCTTTGCTTCCAAAGGTATTTTCTTTCTACCCCAGTATGAGATCGAAATGGTATTACTCAAGCAGGCCACATTTTACTTTGGCAAACCCTTAAACAAATTGACTAAACAAATAAATCGTCCTTCAGTCATTATGAGTACTGTGGCGAAAGTGTTCTAAACATGTAGGCTGGTTAGGAGACTAGGACAATTAGGGATTTCCCCCCAGTGAGCAATGTCACGGGGTGGAGCATTAGTGTACGTGACTGCGCGCAGAGATGTGATTGGCTGCACGTCGCCCAGCATTGTTCTGTGTGCTGTGGAGACGTACACACGTGGTTAATTAAACGGTCAGTGCGTTAATGGCAGTTCGTGGGTCAACAGTCAGTCGTCTGTGTGGGTGAAACGTGTGGTGAAGAGGTAAGTACGAAAACCCTGTAGTGCCATCAAGTATATATTTTGTCCAAGTTCGTTTTTATGAGATATATTTTTCCCAAAGTTCGTTTTTATGAGATACATTTTCTCGAAGTTCGTTTTTATGAGATACATTTTGTCAAAGTTCGTTTTTACGAGATATATTTTCTCGAAGTTCGTTTTTATGAGATATATTTTCTCGAAGTTCGTTTTTATGAGATACATTTTGTCGAAGTTCATTTTTATGAGATATATTTTACAGAGTTACGGAGTTTTATGAAGTTACGGAGCCCCTAAAGGGACATCCAAAATTATTTCCTTATCTCGTGCGCACGACATAATATCTCGTGCGCACGAGATAATTATCACGTGCGCACGACATATATCTCGTGCGCACAACGTATCTCGTGAGCACGAGATAATTATAAGTATCAACGGAGCTTGCTGCACGTGCAGCGGACGAGTTTGTGTTTAACGAAAGCAGCGTGTCAGGTACAGAGCCCCTAAAGGAACATCCAAAATTATTTTTTTTATCTCGTGCACGACATAATATCTCGTGCGCACGACATATATCTCGTGCGCATGACATAATTATCTCGTGCGCATGAGATATATGTCGTGCGCACGAGATAATTATGTCGTGCGCACGAGATAAAAAAAAAAATTTTGGAAGTCCCTTTAGGGGCTCCGTAACTTCATAAAACTCCGTAACTCCGTAAAATATATCTCATAAAAACGAACTTCGACAAAATGTATCTCATAAAAACGAACTTCGAGAAAATATATCTCATAAAAACGAACTTCGAGAAAATATATCTCATAAAAACGAACTTCGAGAAAATATATCTCATAAAAACGAACTTCGAGAAACTGTATCTCATAAAAACGAACTTCGACAAAATGTATCTCATAAAAACGAACTTTGACAAAATGTATCTCATAAAAACGAACTTCGAGAAAATGTATCTCATAAAAACGAACTTTGACAAAATATATCTCATAAAAACGAACTTCGAGAAAATGTATCTCATAAAAACGAACTTGGACAAGATATATACTTGATGGCACTACAGGGCTTTCGTAGGTAAGCACAAACTTTGTAGAGTTTGTGGTTTGTGTGTGTGGTTTACTAGGATCGGCTTTGTGCCGTGGGTAGCGCTTACTAGGGAGCCGAGATCACTAGGTTGTTGCCGGCGAGCTGTGTGCACTTAGCCCGTTAGCGTTTAGTTCTCCGTTGTAGCGGAGAACATGTCATAAGTAAGCCGTGCGTTGGGAGTAGCATCAGCCAAGGTGGTTGAGCGTGCCAAGTATCGGAAGAGGTGTCGGTGTTCCTGCTGTGGTGTACACCTTTACGGTGAATAGCGGTGAACATGTACTGACCTTGCTTTCATACGGCTGCATTCCCTGTGTGGCTGACTAGCGACCCCAGCAGCTATTGTAAGCCACGTTGATCGTCTGCAGCTTAAGTTGTTACCTCGGAACCTCTATAATAAACTTAACGACTGTTGTAGTTTGTAAGCCTTGTAGTAAGCCAAACAGCGAGGTAGTCAGCCTTGCACATCAGGTAGTAAGCCATACAGCAAGTTTAATTAATAATAAAAGGTTTCCCCAAGTCCAAGAAGTTTAATCGGGTCATTTAATTATCAATCATTCATAAGACAATTGTTGATTCAATAAACCATATTTAAATCATTGTGGTCCGAAATCAGGTGTCCTGTTGTGTTTATTTGACTTATTGAGCAGAGTTAGCCAATCAATTCCTTAGGCGGTATATTTCCACCAAAACGAACTTGTATCCCTTTGCCTTGAGGCTGCTCGTTAGTCTCCGGTCCGAGGAAGTAACTGGGTTCGGGAGCAAACCGTCACAAAATGGTGTCAGAAGTGGGATTGGAATTGATTGAGTAAAATTCGCCAATAAGTCGAAAGCTTTGGAGAGCTTACAAAATTGTTTGGTGTTGTTAAAGAGAGTCTGTTGTCGGATATCGTTGCCATGAGCAGCAGCATGGTGCGGTTGCCTCACCAGGTGAGAGCAAAGTACAGGCACTCGAAGATGAATTGAGTCGCCTGCGGATGGAGCATCAGTTGTTGCAGCTAGAAAAGTCTGCAAAAGAGGCTGAGCTAGAGAAGTGTTGGTTTCGGGTTGACCCAGAAATTGAGTTTCGAGTCCCAAGCGAAACTGGCTATGAGTCGTTCAGGGCAAAGGCGATGATGCCGAGTGTGGCCATGTCGCCCGAGATAGTCCATGAGGGCAGGAAAGAGGTGAGCTTTAGGGAGAGCACACCCTTTAGGAAACCTGCATTGGACTTATCGGTAGAGGGTAAAACACCTGTGGCTAAGATGCCTGGTGCGTATAAAGAAGATGGTTTGAGTAACATAAGACCAGGTCGAAGTGATTCGACACGGAATAATCCCTTTGCAGAGGGACAGGAGGTTTTGACCCCTGAGAAGTTGAGGGCAGAACTAATGAGTTTTGCTACCCGAGTAGGCGATAGTGGTGACCGATCGGGAAAGGTTGAAGTTGTCCCGTCGGTTGGCCCTTGGCCATTAAAAAGTGAGCCAAGGGTATGTAATGAGAGTGAGTTGAAGAAGCAGTTGGAACGGAAGCGGCACCGTCCAAACATCATTCTCGGTGTAGTAGGTATAGTGGCAAGGTCTTGTGGAGAGAGTATCACAGACATTTTGAGTCTTGTAAGAAGGCTAACCACTGGGATGATGAGGAAGCCGCTACATTCCTCGCTGCAAGCCTTCAGGGAAATGCTCTCAGAGTACTGGGAGAAGGATCCGCAGGTGGACATGAGTATAGTTACGCGGAAATGGTGAAGTTGTTGAAGAGGAGGTTTGATTCCGGCTTGCAGGCTGAGAATTACTTAGTCGAATTGGGACATCGTCGGCAAGGGCCGAAGGAGTCCTTGCAAGAGTTAGGGCAAGCAGTGCGTGAGCTTACAGTAAAGGCATATCCTGAGTTAAAGGAGGATGCACGAGATCGACTTGCCAAGAATCATTTCCACGATGCCGTCATGAGTCAGACGGTGCGTGAAGGGATTCATAGGGCGCGTCCAAAGAACTTGGACGAGGCCATACAGGCCGCATTAGAGACTGAGAATTACGAGAAGGTCGAGAGACAGAGGGCACTTGAGGGAAAGCCAGTCAAGTTAGTCAGAGCTCTCGAATCAGCAACCGATGACCGATTTGGGAAACTCGAAGTCACCGTGGGTGAACAGTCTGAGGCTTTTGGTAAAGTCGAGTCGGAAGTTGGAAAGTTACAATCTGAGCTCAGTGAACAGGGCCAAAAGTTGGATGCCATCTTGGCCAGATTGTCAGATGTAGGAAGAAGGGGAAGTACCCCGGTGCAGGTACCTCCTAAGGATCCCAAATTGTTGACGTGTTTCAATTGTGGTGGGAAAGGCCATTTTGCAAGAAGTTGCAAGAAGCCACCCAAGGAAACAAATTTCCAGCAGGGAAACTGAGACCAGCCAAACGGAGGACCCGCGGGCAGGCTGGAGACTCCGAAGGGTCCTCAACAGTAAAGCACCCCAAGCTTGGTGGGGAAAATGGTTCGCAGGCGACAAGCTGCGACAAGAGATTTGCATGGCTTATTTGTGGAAGGAATTGTCAGGAAGACAAAATGCAGATTTTTAGTAGACACTGGGTCGACTGATACATTGATTGGTAGTAGGATCTACTACCAGATGCCAAAAGATCAAAGGCCTGCCTTGCTCGCACATGAGGTTAGCGTCCAGCAGGTTGATAGTAAACCACTGGAAGTGCTGGGAGCGGCACGGGTAGACATTCAGATTGGTCGTACTATTTCCCCGGTGAAGGCAGTTTTTGCAGTGATAAGATGCGCTGGCATCTTAGGTATGGATTTTTTGTTGACTACAGGTGGGAACTTGGACTTCCTAAGCAAGAGGTGGATGCTCAACGGTGAGAACATCCAATGTACCGATGGTGGAGGTGAACCGTTCATCGGTAGAGTGTTGGTTGCAGAGACCACAGAGATACCGTCTGGTCACGAAGCTGTCGTGCCCGGAGTAGAGGCTGAGAAACGTCACAGGCTGGTTGGGCCAGCAATTGTTGAACCTCTTCCTGAGGGAGGAGGCAAGTTATAGCCACGAAAGGCTTAGCGCTAGGGCGATCATTGGTAGAAGCAGGGACTAAGTACGTTCCGCTGAGAGTTTTCAATCCTGGTCGTGAGACCAGGACAGCTAGAAAGGGGACAACCGCAGGAGTTATCTCTGTGGTCGAGTCTAGTGCAATTCAGATAGGCAAAGTGGCTACTTGTGCCGCAGAGCGTGAGTTACCCGAGCACTTAGTCGATTTATTCGAACGGTGTCAAGCCAACGTTGACGTAGAACACGATGGGTTGGTCCAAGGGTGTTTTAGAGAATTTCAAGATGTCTTTTCGAGGGGTGAGTTTGACATTGGCCGGACTGATGTGGTTCGACACCACATCAATACCGGAGATGCAAGGCCGGTAAAGGAACAGCCAAGGTGTCACCCATATAGTTACCAGGAGGAGATTTAGAGGCAAGTTGTTGACCTCCGGGAGAGAGGCATCATAGAGCCTTCTGACAGCCCCTGGGCTGCGAACGTTGTCCTGGTTGGTAAGAAGGATGGGACAAAGCGGTTCTGTGTGGACTACCGGAAGCTTAACGCTGTCACCATCAAGGACGCTTACCCAGTGCCACGCATTGATGAGACATTTGATGCATTTCATGGGGCGAAATGGCTCTGTACCTTAGATTTAGCGTCAAGTTAGCTCAAGTTGAAGCCCAGCAAATGCCATTTATTTCAACGGTCAGTGAGTTATTTGGGCCATATTGTCTCAGCATACGGGGTGGCAACAGACCCCAAGAAGGTCCAAGCCGTTGCCGATTGGCCAGTCCGTCGATGTGTAAGGAATGTGAGCAGTTTCTTGGGCCTCACATCCTATTACAGGAAGTACATCCAGGGTTTCGCAGAAATTGCGAGTCCGCTCCACGCCCTTACAGAGAAGGCGAGGGAGTTTGTTTGGAGCGAGGCGTGACAGGTGGCATTTGATGAGCTTAAGGCTAAGCTCCAGTCTGCCCCGATATTGTCCTATCCAATTCTGGAGGGCGATTTTCTCTTGGACACAGATGCCAGTGGAGACGGCATAGGTGGGGTCTTGTCCCAAGTACAAGATGGAGAGGAAAAAGTCCTAGCTTACGTTAGCCGTAAGCTGAGCAAGGCTGAGCGCAATTATTGTGTGACACGACGAGAGTTGTTGGCAGTTGTCGTGTACCTTAAGCACTTTCTGCAGTAATTGTACAGCCGAAAAGTGACGTTGAGGACTTGCCGCACTTCGGTGGTTGCTCAACTTTAAGAACCCCGAAGGTCAGGTGGCACGATGGATCCAGCTTATTTCTGCGTACGACGTAGAGATTCAGCATAGGCCGGGAAAGAAACACGGTAATGCTGATGGGCTGTCTTGACGGCCCTGTAGGCAGTGTGGCCTAAGTGAGGACTCTGCTGAGAAAACTGAGGTCAATGAGGATTCTGGGAGCCAGGCTAAGCCAGAGGAAGCACTGGCTAGGGGCATAGAGGCTCAGTCGACTTTGACAAATGAAGTGCTAAGGGAGGCCCAGTTGGCCGACAATTGCATGGGTTGGCTCATCAGAGCCAAAGAGAGTTGTGACAGTCGCCCAGCTTGGCACGAAGTGTCCCACACCCAAGCAGGTAGTAAGACACTTTGGTCATTATGGGACCAGTTGGTTGTGAGAAATGGACTTCTCTATCGGAGATGGGAGTCTGATGATGGGAAGGTGGTACGATGGCGGTTGGTGCTGCCAGTAGACCATCAGAAAGAAGTCTTGTCAGAGATGCATGGAGGGCTGCTCAGCGGCCACCTTGGGGTTAGAAAGACCGAGGCCAAGGTGAGGCTGAGGTACTACTGGCCAGGCGTAGCGGCCGATATCAGGTCGTTTATTCGTAGCTGTGACATGTGTGCTAGGCGAAAATCGCCAGCCAAGAAGGGTGAGGCACCCTTACAGCAATATAGGGTTGGTGTGCCCATGGAGAGGGTGGCAATCGATTTGCTCTAGCCACTGCCCAAGAGCGATAGTGGGAATCGGTGTATCCTTGTAGTCGCTGACTACTGTACAAAATGGATGGAGGCCTATCCGCTTCCGGATGCCACTGCCACTACAGTTGCCCTCAAGTTGATTAACGAGTTTATCTGCAGGTTTGGGGTTCCTCAGGAACTGCACTCGGACCAAGGCAGTAACTTTGAGTCGGAGGTTTTTGGCGAGGTGTTGCGGATCTTAGGCATCACTAAGACTCGTACCATGCCTACAATCTGAAGTCTGACGGGTTGGTCAAGCGTTTTAACAAAACGCTTGTGAACATCGTTTCGGTGTTGATTGATCCGAAGAGACGACAACGGGACTGGGATGAGTTCCTCCCGTATGCCACATTCGCATATCGGTGTACACCGCCACAGTACGCATTCACCCCCCCCCCCCAAAAATGTTCTAATGGTGACGAATAGGCCCTGCACAGTTGTTTAAGACCCAGACATTTCACCCCAATTTTTTTCTCCAGTTTTTGTTTTTACCCGACATGTCTAAAGATATAATTCAAATTACCAAAAAGTTATTTTGAGGTGTAATTCACTTCGAAATGTCCATTTTATTACCATGCCTCTTTTATTCAATAATGGCAGATTATAATTTGGCTTCATGAGATTTAAGAAGTTGTCGTGTCCAGGGCCTTAACTTGTTGTTTTCTGTAACCCATTTTTTCTTAAGCCACTTTATTAGTCTTTCGTTTGATATAAAATTTATATCGATAGCTATAGCAAGAGGTCAGTAAATGAGGGTAGACATAAAGAGTAAATCGCTAATTTAAGAAAAATATTTACAAAACCAAAACTTGACACATTTTTGCAATCGGCCACCAACGGCCAAGTATTTTCCACTTTTTTCTTCATAAATCGTTAGACCAACTATCTGGCTGTGAAAATAAAATAGCACAAAAATCCCACAAAATCGCCTTCATTCCGAAAATCGATCATTTTCGCCGGCCCGGTGATCGGAATACGGCGGCTGAGCAAGAAAAACAGCGCCCTCTGTTGACAAGCCATGAAGAGGGGAATTCACTTTCTGATCCGATTGCACTGTCGTGAGCGCGCGTCACGTATTGGACATGTACATGCCGCTGGTACATAGATATTACACTTTACTGAGTGTCCTTGGCATAAAATAAAGGTGAAAATTTCGCATATGCAGGTTCTTTGTAGGCTTTTGATGTCATGTAGAGCAGCTAATGTCCGAAACTGTCTACAGTGTAGTAAAGTTTCATAAAGAAAATATTATTTTTGTTACCTACCGGTATATGCACGTGCCAGACATTAACTTTTATTCGAAATGTGTTTAAGTACCACTTTGGGGAATAATTGCAGCACAGTTTATTTGGGAATAGGTCCTTTCTATTTCATTATAAAGTGGGGGAAAGCATTCAGTACGATTCTGTATGACTTTCACCTGGTTTGCCCATTAACTGTAAAAGCCTTTCGTCTCAATTTTAAGGTCTTTTTTTTACTGTTTTGTTTCTCTAAGAAACAAACTGGCCGAAGCTACAAAATGTGGATTTTTTTTAGAGGGATCTCAAAGTAAAACGTGGGCACCGATCTACTACACTCAGACACGAATACAATCAAAACATCAAGTGGTCTTCTCCACGTGACAACAGCCCACACCTTGCCTCTGTCTAACCAATCCGCTCATTAATGCATTATTCATGATCTCCAATCAATCCTTAAACATAAAACCCATTCGTGCTGCGTGTAAAATATTTTATCGTTCAGTCGATAAAACTGATTATGTACAAAAAACTTCTTTTCTTTTTTTAAAATTTTTTTTTTCATAGAGGATACATTTTCTAGTCATGGCACCGTAAGTACATTTTGTGTATGTTCTGGATCAGTAGAAAGTAATCTCACACCAAATGTAGCAATTAAGCCAAAATTGTGGACACTGAATCACCAAACAGACTAAAAATTAGTGTATGGAATATCCCCTTGCACAGCAAGGGTCTATGATATGCGAGCAGATTCAGCGATTAATTATGCAAAACAAGACTACGTCTTGACCTCGAGATTCTGACCATTCAGCGGGCGCCTTCTATATCGAGTCTTCCATTACCTGTTGCTGTATTACAAAATCATGGCATCCAAATTGACCAATCAAAAGCCAAGTCCACAATTCTGACCGAAATGACATCACAGTTTCTAAAATCAAATCCGATTGGCTGGTGCGAGGTGTCGCATAAAATTTGCATGTTAGGATATATCAGACGTTCGACCGTGGTTCAGCACATGTGAATGCCTGATCATCAGACTAACTAACTAAAACTTGGAGTAGCCTCAAATAGTGACCGCAGTTATTTTCGTAGGGGCAATCTACAGATCAGGAATGCCTTGCCTATTTGATATTTTCAATTTCAGATTCAGATGAACTTCATACCGAGTGTTAACAACTATAACCTCAAAACAGAATGTTTATTACTGTACAAGTGAAAACAAAATTCATGTGTGTGTCACATGATGAATAAAAATATTGAATTGAATTGAATTGAAAAACTCTGTCTACTCCAATTATAATTACAAGAATATATGTCAGGCATTAATTGCCACAATAAAAGTCAACAAAACGGTGTACTGTCAATACCCTTAACTGAAATCATATCGTGAAACTGCCCACAATGATCCAGAATACTATGTAAATCATCTTATCTTACAAATTGTAGCATCCTACTTATTAAATTCTAAGCATACTCTATTAGGATAAACTCAGCCTCTACATGGTCGACAGGTATATGCCATGTGTATGTATTACAAACCAACACTAGTGCACCAAGTTTGCTTAAATTATAACAACAAGCATTGACACTGATGCTCTGTATAACAAAAGTTACAAAACGCTCTAAAAGAACCAATTAAAGCACTAAATATACAATAACAATGCTTGGCATTCGATGTCGCATACAAAGCTTAAAAATATATATTTTTCATCTCAAAATATGTATCACCTTTATCTAAATATTAATTCAAAAATTCCAAAAGTATTTCAATATATGACACTGAGTAAATATTATTTCTGTTATAAAACTAAGTACATTTATCAATTTTCATTGCAAGCGGCAATGTACGGTATAAGCACCAAAGGCCATAATTACAAAAAGTGTTTGTCAAGATGGGAGACTTCTTTTTGCACCTTAGTCCTTTTTGAAAAACAAGCGATCCGCAGATCGCAACTGGTGTCGCCTTTTTCCGCGGTCCATCCTTATATGTTTTGTGTTCGTATTCTTGTTCAATTATTCAAGAGCCCGACCTCTAATGACCCCTACATGACCTTTGACCTCAGTAATCCGATGAAGAATTGTGTCTCCTCACCCAAGGGTCACTGCATCCAAGTTTTATCAAAATCCATGGACGAATATTAAAGTTACAATTTTTTTTCACAAAATTTGACCTAAACGTTAACCTAAACTTTAACATACGGACATACAGAATTTAGGACTGGCAAGTGTCCCCCAAAACTTTGTTTAGGCGACACAAAAATGGAGAGAACTTTACTTAAGAATTCTACAATTGTCCACCTTTCTTTTGCCGCATCAAAATCATAGTTTTCGCCGACCAGTGGTTTGGAAACTATGGTTGACCATCATTGCAAAAACAAAATTACTCACAGAAAGTGCGGGGAAAATTAATGAATACTCGAAAGACACCATCAAAGCTAATTGAATTAACCCCCTTTTTAATAAGGGAATGAATATATGTTTGACCGGTATTAAACAAGTACATGCACGTTTAAAACCGGTTAGGGGCCGGGAAGCGAATAATGGCCCCAGCTGAGGGCAAGGGCCATCATCCGAGACCAGGACCCTAGCAGGGTTTAAACATGATTTTTTTAAATACCAGTCAAGCACATATTCAGTCAATAAGTCAAAACAAGTAAAAAAAAATCACAATTTTTTCAATGATTTTGTCAAACAATTCTATCTCATGTTTTGTGAAATCCCCTCTCGCAGTGTCTATGTGCCTCGCACAAATCGCTAAAAATCTACTTTTACAGAGATTGGCACACGCGCAGTACGTGATGTGGTGCAGAACGCACCAGTGCAGGAAAAAAAGTGTTTAAAACCAACCGGTGTTTTAACAGTGGTTTAAAACGACCCACATGACGGGCTCTCAACCAATATGAATGAGTAAACTGTCCGAGGTATTTATGAATAGGTCATTAATTGACAATTTCTGGTAAAAGCTCTTGGCAACTAGGGTGTAAATTTATGCAAACTGGTTGATTACAAAACAACAGTCCACAAAATTTGTAAACAAAAAAAGGTCTGTATTAAGAAATTTATGTTACTTGTTCTAAATCTGCAACATCCGTCCCAACTCACAACCAAAAGACCATTTTCGTTCTCGCTGGCTCTGCACCTTTCAAGTTTCAGGGGTCTCGCTGCTTTTCGGCTCCAGATTCTGGTATATGCTCTCTTTGGGCTTGTCCTTCTCGTTGTCCCTGGGCGTGTTTTCATAGACTGGTTCCGGAATCGCCTCCGCCTTGAACTCCTCTGGGTTGTTCACATAGGCCAGCATGGCCTCGTAGCAGAACCGGTACATGTCCTATGTGGGAGGACAAGAAAAGATTTTGACGAACATACTTGAGTTGGTGACATTTGAAGGTGTTTTTACTCAATGAAGAGTAGTATATGTGACCTGTCAATGTCATGATATAAAATGAACTGTTTTTTTAATACTGTAGTGAAGTATAGCTCTTCAAACCTTCATGGTGAAAAAAATCTTTTAAAGATATCGCAAGAACAGTGTTATTATGTTTGAATACAAGTCACCAAAATCACTGTTGTCCACGTGTAAGTCTAGTGGAGTGTTTTGTATCAAGCTCCGGAGCTCAGTCAAGCGGATGGAATAAAGCCGTCCGGGGACAAACAGGTTTGGCACATGAAATTTTTAAACTACCATATCTCAAGAGACAAAATGTGCATTTGCAATCATTTTTTCATCACTTATGTTTAAAGATCAATATTTTAATATCATTAAATTGAATTTTTGAGATACGCTCAACAAGTCAGTGAAAATTGCCGTCAAAAGTGGGTTTCCTTCTTTTTGCACCACCCTCAGTGGCGTAGCCACCGGGGGGGCGTGGGAGGGGGGGCGACCGCCCCCCCATGAAACCTTGTCGCCCCCCCAGTCGCCCCCCCACTGAGATTTTGAGTTTCTAAAAAAATTATCATTGATCTACATGACGCAATGGGCCCTATTATGTACTACAATGTATCTTTTACTTAGAAAATATTGGTTAAAGTGGTCAGAAAATGCCTCAGATAGCACCACAGAGCATTTAGAATCCAAAATTTTTCGGGGCCCTCAAGCGGGCCCCGAACCCCACGCCTATAGCTCAGAATTCTGGTAGCTGATTCATGACTCCAACCTCGAAAACAATGTTCACAAAATTTTTAGCTGAGAAAACCTCGAAAATTATGTTTAAATTATTATCTTTTGTGCTAAGATAATTATTGGTTAAAGTGGTAAGAAATTGCCTCAGATCACACCACAGAGAATCGAAAATCCAATTTTTTTTCGGGGCCCTAAAGCGGGCCCCGAACCCCACGCCAAAAGCTCAGAATACCGATAGCTGATTCAATGTCTCCAACCTTGAAAACGATGTTCAAATAATAATCTTTTGCCAAGAAAATATTAGTTAAAGCATGGAGGAAAGTCGTAAGAAATTGCTTCAAATCACACCACAGAACATCTAGAATCCAATTTTTTTTTTCGGGGCCCTTAAGCGGGCCCCGAACCCCACGCCGTAAGGGCTTCACGCTTCGCGCTTGCATCAGTTATGATCAAGGTATGTCCCCCCCCCCACTTTTGAGAAGCGATTGACGCCCCTACTTGACGCCCCCCAATGAAATGTTCCAGCCCCCCAGCGCCCCCCCACTGAAAAATTCCTGGCTACGCCACTGACCACCCTGTACATTAGGAAATTGCCATTTTGCAGTACAGTGAGGAAAAGCCAACATTTGAAGGGGTGGTCAATCAATGTTTTGTTTTCAGGTGAACCTGAAAACAGTGCGACTCCCATATTCCTGACTGCCATCATTCACGTTCATCTCACCAGGCTGTTGAGTAAGTTAGGACGATTCAAGCGCAGGACTTTAGTAGTCTGCAAGATGTCCACCACGTCCTCTTCGTGCAGCCTGTCCAGGGAGTTCTTGAGTACGCAGAACACGCCGCTGCGATTCAGGCCATCTCTGTATACAAAACAAAAAGGAAGTGATGAAATACCAATATATGCCATGTTTTTGATCGGCCATTTTCTGGGTGCCAGCACAGGAACAAGTGCGAGTGCACAATAATCGCTGGCGAAAAATGTGACGCCGATGGCGCATGTGTCCCACCGTATTTTGGGTCACTTGTAGGGACAGACAGATCATCTGACCGACCGACCGACAGACCATCAAGTGACATGAAGAAGCTCCTGCCAGAGCTTAAAAATCACAACCCGTCCACAGGGTGGCATGGGTGGCTTGTGCGTAAAGTGCTCGCCTCTCACCAAGGTGACCACGGTTCGAATCCTGGCCGCGAATCGCATGTGAGTAGAGTTGTGCGTTGGTTCTTTCCTCTGACACGAGGGTTTTTCTCTGGGCCCTCCGGTTTTCCTCCCTCTGGAAATATCAAACACTTTCGATCTCAGGCTGTGCTCCGTGGTCATATATGGGTTGATGTGGCCAGCAGCCATAGGCGCCTTTACGTGCCAGCAGCCCGACCACGTTGTAGCCGCGTCCTTCGCAATTCAGCATACCAGCTGCGAGTAAGGATGATTAGCCTCCCAAATTATTATTATTATTATTATTATTATTTCCGGCAAATTTCCTTCTTCTGGATACCATCCAACCACTACACAAAATGGCGTGCACCTTGTTCGAGGAAGATGTTGTTCAGTGCAAATGCAAGTGCACAATAAGCTCTGGCCGAGTTGCAAGAAGTCTTGCATGAAATCCATCAAAATGATCCCTGCCAGAGCTTAAAAATGAGACCCCCAAAAATGCAACGCCGATGGCACATATGGAACACCATACTTTGCTATTCCCACGCCCAATCAAAGTCCGCGGAAATTCATTTCTACAACTTACATGCAGTGGACAAGACTGGCTGAGCGTTTGTCCTTCGGCTTGTGTTTGTCCACAGTCTGGATGAGACGAAGCAAGGCGCTGGGGGATTTAGGAACCTCCTGACCCAGCGGCCAGTCAGTGACTTGGTAGTGCTTGAAAGAGTGCGACCTCTGTGATAAACACAAAACACCCACAAGAAAATGTGGATGAGACTAAAGTTATTGAAAGTTGACTATATCGTCGGTTACACCACGAAGTGACGTATTGTGCGCACAAAGTCCATAGACAATAGGTCACTTTATGGTTCACCCGATGATACCAGTTTAAACCCGCTAAGAAACTGGGGAAAAAAGGACTGAGAAATTTCGAAAAAAGAACCATTATTTTATATAAGTTTAGGGTTCTATGTTTCAAAAGAAATGCCACAAAATGTTAAATTTTCCAAGGTTTTATGCTGTAATTTTATTATAAGAGGGTGAAGACCTATTAAATGTTACAGTATAGAAATGTGCTGTTAAATTGTGAAGTCTGGGATGAATGCGGAGGGAGCTCTTGCAAGGGAGAGCAGAGGGCTGAGAATTTGGGGGCAAGGGATTTGGAGTTTAGGGTTGGAGAAACTGCGAGATGGGTACAAATTACAGATTTTTTACCTGGGTCGTGTGGCGAGTGAAAAATAAAAAAACAAAAAATAAAAAAATTCCACACGTGTATGTGCGCACATACAAGAGCGCCCTTTACAGCGCACTCATAATGGTGCGCCCAGTATTCGGACACTGTATTCGGACTCGAAAGTGCTCCATCAAAAATTTTGGCGGCAATTCCGTAATCGAAGTAATTTTTAAAAAAGGGGCCTTATATGTACAATGCAACAGAGTACAGTCAAACACCTTTATAACAAGGTCCCTGTGACTTTACAAATTACCTTGTTATAACAGGCACCTAGTATTAACAGTAATCGAAAACAAAGAAGTGCGACCTAAAATGTTGCTTGTTATAAGCACGATGTTACTAACAGTGCTCTTCGTTTCAGGGTTCGACTGTACATGATGAGTTAAATGTAGGACAAAGAACACCTGGCCCAACAGAAAACCAGTGTATGTACGCATCATATCCATTTATACAGGCTGGAGAGTAGGCCAGGCAGTGCTTTCTAAACTTTTTCTGGGAGCCTATTGGGTATACATGATAGCTAGCAGGAAGCAAGTGGGGTTCTGGGCTTTGGGTTAGGCCATTGTTATTTTTTTTCTGGAGGATGTTAGTCAGAAACTCACCCAAGAAAGAGAGCAGACAGCACGCAGCTGGCAGGAGAAGTACAAGACAGGCCCTCTGTAGGACACCATACACACACAGGTTTGAAGGAATAAACCACAAAGGCGAGATATTTTGCAAACTACATTTTTAGGTCGAAAAAGTAATAGAGGAAACACGACTGGTACAAAAAAAGCATAAAACCACACTGCAAGAACACAACAGACAGGAATATGAAAGAAAACAGAAAGGTAGGTATTAAGTAGATTTAAAAAGAGTTAGCTCAACATAATAATGACAACCTTTTAAAAAAAAATTATAAAACCTTTCCAACCTTATAACGTAAAATGTCTTTCCAATTGTGACATGAAGAAAAAAGACCAACATGCGCATAAGATACTGAAATTTTGCTGCATACAACAACACATTTCCTTCAAACTGAGCAAAAAGCTATGGCAGTAGTCCTGTGGCAAGGCTCACATTTTACAATTTATACTCTGGATTTACGGTCTCAAATGATATCCGGAAAAAAAGAAAAAAACACACTGAAGCTTCAAGTTTACCAGCCCACGTCTTAATGTTACATTGCTATACCCATCACCATGCTAGTGCTGTCTAGCTCACAGATCCCTGCCATCTCTCCCTTACCTTCTGTCGGCGATGTTCTAGCTTCATCTGCTTGATCCTGTATCCCTCCAGGTCCGCTGTGTTGGTGGTGGTTACGGTGAACGGACCGTACTCCTCACTGCCTTTGTCTGGCCAGTACTGCGGACAACTCTGTCAATTGCAAACAAAACAGAATACAAATATCAGTATTTCTATGGACTATGTGCACATACAGGGTGAGTAAAAAAAAGACCGAGACCCAAATGTCGGGACTATTGTTTTAGTGAAGTTCTTCATGTATCACTTTGAAAATCTAGGATACGAAGCCCAATTCATAAGCTTTCTTTTAGTACAAGAATCATTCAAATCACACATTTTCAACACAACCACCATTTTAAAGTTGTGTCCACGGATCACAAAAAAAGGTGTTCGTTCTTTCAGCAAAACGAAAACGATTCACGCACATCCCTATGCAGTGGCATAGCCAGGAATTTTTCAGTGGGGGGGCTGGAACATTTCATGGGGGGGCGTCAAGCAGGGGCGTCAATCGCTTCTCAAAAGTGTGGGGGGGGGGGGTCATACCTTGATCATAGCTGATGCAAGCGCGAAGCGTGAAGCCCTTACGGCGTGGGGTTCGGGGCCCGCTTAAGGGCCCCGAAAAAAATTGGACTCTCGATGTTCTGTGGTGTGATTTGAAGCAATTTCTTACGACTTTCCTCCATGCTTTAACTAATATTTTCTTGGCAAAAGATAATTATTTGAACATCGTTTTCGAGGTTGGAGACATTGAATCAGCTATGGGTATTCTGAGCTATTGGCGTGGGGTTCAGGGCCCGCTTAAGGGCCCCGAAAAAAATTGGATTCTAGATGTTCTGTGGTGTGATTTGAAGCAATTTCTTACGACTTTCCTCCATGCTTTAACTAATATTTTCTTGGCAAATGATAATTATTTGAACATCGTTTTCGAGGTTGGAGACATCAGCTATGGGTATTCTGAGCTATTGGCGTGGGGTTCGGGGCCCGCTTAAGGGCCCCCCCAAAAAAATTGGATTTTCGATGCTCTGTGGTGTGATCTGAGGCAATTTCTTACCACTTTAACCAATAATTATCTTAGCACAAAAGATAATAATTTAAACATAATTTTCGAGGTTTTCTCAGCTAAAGGCATAAGAAAATTTTGTGAACATTGTTTTCGAGGTTGGAGTCATTGAATCAGCTATCAGAATTCTGAGCTATAGGCGTGGGGTTCAGGGCCCGCTTAAGGGCCCCGAAAAATGTTGGATTCTGAATGCTCTGTGGTGCTATCTGAGGCAATTTCTGCCAATTTTAACCAATATTTTCTAATCAAAAGATACATTGTAGTACATAATAGGGCCCATGGCGTCATGTAGATCAATGATAATTTTTTTAGAAACTCAAAACCAGGCCGGAAAACCCTTGGAGACATAATATCTCCAAAGTTACTTTCACAACTTACAGTATCATCAGGGTCAGGCGCATTGAGCATTATTATGCTGGAGATCTGGTAGTCGTAAACCAAACGAAACAGGTCCAACACGGTGTTTGGCAGTGGAGCCTGGGTTACCACGGCAAAATCTCTCTGCTTAAAGCCCTAGGAACAAAAAATCAATAAATAAAGATCAGCACAGTTGAATTTGTTTTCTCATTCCTTGCAAAATGTCAGCAGTGGTGACACTTCATGAAATTTCAGACAAAAGAAAGATCCCTTCTGTGGGGTTTAAATTTTGGGAATTGTTCTGCGCTTCACCACCTTCGGGCTTAACGGCTCTTGGCAACATATTATTTTCCAATTAGTGCTGAAGTCCGGCTCATCACAAGTCCGGTCAAAAGTAAATCACAAGTCTTGTCACAATTCCAGTCACAAAAGTAATGGGCTCGGTGGACTTGTCTAAGGTATTTTGTTTTTTATATGTGGGTTTTGCCCTTCCCCGACGTATTTGAAAAACACTGCAAACTCAGTCTTTCCTATGGGATTGTCCAGTCGTAGGGCAAATCCAAATATAAACTTGACAACATTCTTCATAATGCCTTGGAATTACGTGCAACTAGAAAATGAAATTATGGTTGGAAATGTGTCTTTTTCTGACCGTTTATCAAATTAATTCAAACAGACAACGATGCTCTCACTCAATTTTCATGTAGGTGAATTTTAAGATAGTGAAAGAAAAGGACGCTCTGCATGTGTATTCTCAAACGTCCGCTCTGTCAGGGCAGTTTTTGTGGATAATTCACTGTTTACAATTCGTATCAATAACAATCGACTGATATGATCTTACATCCACAAATGAGGCATTGATGTAGTTGTACTCCATCCCATCTTCTCTGGGCGTCATCAAAAAAGGCCGACAGCCTTCAACTGCATGGAAGGAAAAAGCATCAACGATAGAAAATCTTTTTAAACTATCATGACATTTACCAATTATGATTGTACATGTAAAATGAAAAATAACACAAACACTGCAAATTGCATTAAAATTATTCGCTTATCATGCCGAGTGACAGATTCTGAGTAAATAGGGAGATTACACACACTCTCTGATGATATTGTAAACCCTGTATTTTTTATAGGAAACCACCGTATTTCTTGCACTAAGCAGAGGAGACTGACTTACGAGTAAGCGTGTGTGGGAATCTGTTCTTGCTCTGGTTGGTGTGAGCCACGCTCTTGCGACATTTCTCTCGACTTGGAATCGGGGTGATGGTGTTCAGTTGCTGAAAACAAATCATACAATCACCCGGTTGAAAAACTATTTCCAAAGTAGTAGTAAAAATGCCACTGACGCATACGTACATTTACAAACTTTTCTATGGATGCAATGTACCCTGTGGACAATGGAATACATCTTTAGGTAAAGAATTCAGCATAAGTTAGCAATCAATCTTTTTATTATTACTTTAAAAAAATAATAGTAAGGACAGTAAGGCCCAAAAAAAAATAGTCGGTCTCTGGTCAGCGCGCGCGTCGATTTTAACCATGCGCGTCAATCTTTTTTTCCCCAAAATGTTCCGCGGTAGCTCCAACAGCGCCCTCTATTGCCGCTCCTCCTCAATTTTTTTTTACCAAAGGGCACCAAGGAATGGGAAATTGCACCAAGGCAAATGATTGAGGGCACTAAGGCAAATTATGCAGGACACAAATGCAGGACACAAATGTACAAAGGACCCCCCAAAAAAGGAAAATAGTACCCCACCCTGTCTGTACAATCCAAGCTTGAAAAAAAAAAAAGCCGCGTCGCTGCATCAATTCCGGAACTTTGGTCTGACCAGAGACCGAGTATTTTTTTTTTTGGCCTAATACTAATAGTAAGGACAACTAAAATCATCAAGCAAGTATTTCAGTGTCACAAAAACAATGCATACTGGTGGTATCACTGTTGTCAAAACACAATTTAAGCAGATTTAAGCAGCCAAAAAAACACACGCTGGTTGGCATGTACAATCTCAAATCAAATGTCTATTCTATTGTAACACAGGGCTTGTGCCCCAAAATCAGACTTTGTTTAAATCACCTCAAATTCTTCAGCCAACTTCTTCTTCTTCTTAAGCTCGGTAACCCTCTTCCCAAGTGAAGCTGCAGGCACAGCGGTGTCGTCTGAGAACAGAGCTTCCAACAAGGCAAGATGGATGAAAGTATACTGGACCTGAACGCAAAATAGAGATCAGTTTTATGGATGCCAAAGTTGGAAGGGTATTCAATACCAGAAAGCACATCATCTTTTAAACCGACCGGAACAAGTGTAGTGGACTTCATACAGAAGCATTCCAAAGGACAGCTGTGTCAGGCCCTTAAAGGTTGAGTAGATCTTTAGCAGTTATCCAAAAAGTAACTGATGAAATAATTGTCAAAAAGCATAATAATAATAATAACAATATGGGAGGCTATCATCCTTACTCGCAGCTAGGATGCTGAATTGCGAAGGACGCGGCTACAACGTGGTCGGGCCACTTGCACGTAAAGGCGCCTATGGGTGCCTGCCATATCGACCCATATATGACCAAGGAGCACAGCCTGAGATCGAAA
Organism: Patiria miniata; assembly: GCF_015706575.1. Taxonomy (NCBI): domain Eukaryota; kingdom Metazoa; phylum Echinodermata; class Asteroidea; order Valvatida; family Asterinidae; genus Patiria; species Patiria miniata. The sequence continues at coordinate 27,779,423 of NW_024037069.1, read as the reverse complement.
GTGTTGATTTTTCCGGAGGGAGGAAAACCGGAGGGCCCGGATAAAAACCCTCGTGGCACAGGAGAGAACCAACGCATAACTCTACTCACATGTGATCCACGGCCAGGATTCGAACCGTGGTCACCTTGGTGAGAGGCCAGCGCTTTACGCACAAGCCACCCATGCCACCAATACTTGGTTTAAAGATAGTAATGGCACTGAACTCCCTGTGAAATTATTCCTTCTGGTATGCTGTCATTTTGAAGAAAACAATAAAAGAAGGCAAAATCCAAAGATGTGTCTAGTTACGCATTTTAGAAATTTCCGTTAGTAGCTTGTTTTTAATTCGGCGAATCTGTGTATGGGTGCGCGCAAACGTTGACACGATGCACACACCCACGCGCTTGCTCGCATTTGTCAGCTTAGTGTGTTACATCGTTTAGCTGCAATCGGCTGAATGAAAACGTTTCCCAGACGCTGATTTTGGGGGAAATTCAAAACATGACACTGCAACTTTTGAATTGAAACCGAGATCTTAGAATATTGTTTTCTCAGAATGTACAGCATTCACAGAGCTAAAACGTCATCAGGTTAGTTTTAAGCATCCGTCTTTAGATTTTGAGCAAATGACAACTCCTCTACCCTACCTTTAAACGCAAGACTGCGGCAGACCTGACGCTCACAAAGAAACAATTAAGTACTGAGCAAATTCAGAATGAAAGTAATCATGCTTACGCTACACACACCATCTGATTCTAATTCAGTATTTCTTCCTCTTTCAAATAAAAAAACTGATCCATTTTAAAAGCAGGGATATCACACTGACAAATCTGCCTGTACATCTTGAATATCGTATAATCTATAGCTATATAGTTCCACATTTTTTTATGAAGTAATTTTGTAATTGTCAGAGCTGTAGTCGAGTCAATCTCAAGTTGAGTCAGGTTTGCGTAGCGTACCTTCCTTGCCTTCCACCGCTGTGGCCCGGGTTTGATTCCCGCCTGGGCCAATATGTGGATTGGGTTTTCAGTCCCTGCCTGATTCCGTGGGTTTCCCCAGAATATTCTTCTGGGCTTTTCTTCCCACCTCTAAAACTGTAACTTTTCTCATCGTCTTCTCTCCACGGGTTTCTTCTCCTCGAGCTACAGTGCCTAGTGTGCTTTTGAGGAATCTTCGGTTTCATTACCAGAAATGAATTATAATAAGTCAGTCCCAAGTCAACTCATAAAGTAATTAAATGAATCATGACAAAGGCATTCCTTTGTTCAATGTTCACTCACTGTTACTTGTGACTGGACTTGTGATAAACTAAACTACACCATTGGTGACGGTAACAAGAACCAAAGGTGTGTAAAACTGGGTTTTTACCATTTATCGTCATGTATGTAACAATTCTACCACTGTTGTCCCTGAAGTACCTACCGGTGTCTGCACAATGCTGACACGATGATCCCTCATGTCAGCCACAAAGTTGTAGACGTCAAGAGTTTTCTCTGCCTGGGCTCGTTGCAGCGAGGCATGTATGCCAATGATGACACCGGTCCTGCCTACACCAGCACTGCAAACAACAGAGAGAAAAAAAGGTTCTTAAATGTACTCCAACTCTTTGCAACAAACGTATTTGCTCTGGACTAACACATCTCCCCCTAAATCGTCTAAGAACTGTGAAATCTGTTATTAAACAAGGTGATCTGCAGATCGTACATGTGTGTATTGCTTTTTTTTTCGCGGTCGATCCCTATATGTTCTGTGTTCCTAACAAGTCAAATGTTGTGCATTTTAAAACAATGACCTCAAATGACCTCTGGATGATGAACTGTCATGAACTCCCACCCATTCTGTAGACAAAGACTCATTTGAGGCATATTTGAACAACGACCTCTGATGACCCCTACATGACCTTTAACCTTAATAATCCGATGAAGAATTAGGTCTTCCAACCAGAGGGTCACCACATGTAAGTTTCATCAAAATCCATGAAAGCATGTAGAAGTTATACCTAACCTAAACTTTAATACAAATAGGGTCATACGGGGATATGGTCTTATTGAATTTAGGACTGGTTTTAGTGTCCTCAAAAACTTTGTTTAGGCGACACAACAAATGCATCATGGTAGTTACTCTGTAACATATAGCGGCACAAGCCTCCAGAATTACAGACTGGTTTAGTGACTGTGTAGCCATTATGTGACCAAATAGTTGTTAATAAAGAAAACTTAAAGGGAATATACAACATTTGCAAACATCAACAAATAAAACTACCAAGTTTTTACGAAAAACATTACTAGGATGTTGGTTAACGACAGTCTAAAGCATCCTGTAAAATTATGGCACCTGGTGTGAAGTCATTTTCAAGAAAATCAGGCGCGGATCCAGGAGTTGGCCGCGGGGGCACGTGCCCCCCGTCAAATTAAGTCCACAAAAAAATAAAATGAATAAAACAGGGGGGAAAAGATGGGGAGGTGAGAGAAATTGAGGGAAGGAGGAGGGCAACCTTCTAACAAAAATACTGGTGTCGATATTAAACATCAGCGGCCTGCAAACATTGTGTACTGGCCGTATGACACAGGGAACTCGAGAAGCTTCGAAATAAACCGCGATCCTGACCACCGTACGTACTCCATACGTAACCCTGCATAGTATCGGTTTATGAAATGCGATTCATATGAGCGTGCGTACCGGTACGCAAAACACGCACGTTTAGCGCGACATACACGTTGTACGCTGCTCTTTGTACCACACTATTTGTCAAGGGTACGGTTTTCGTACGAACACTTTGCCAGCATTTCTTCGGCGCTTTAAGGAGTCCAAAACATGTCCGTTTCCGTAAAAAATTTCCATTGAAAATCTTATCTTATTGATAAACTGAAAATTTGAACTTGATACAAAACATTAGAAAGCATCATGCAAAAGTTTACAAACTAAGTCTATACAATTCCCTTTCAAAAATAAAATGCACGAAAACAATTATGCAGACGAAAATGGTTATCAAGTGAAAAACAAAAGAAACTTAAAAGGCTTGTTAAAGCAAGAGTATATATTAAACCAATGAAAAAAATCCTTATTTAACTTAAAACATTTTGCTCAAATAACTCGGGGAAAGAGGGGCCAGGAATCGCCTCAGATTGCACCACAGAGCATCTAGGCCTAATTATCAAAAAAATTCCCGGGGCCCTTAAGCGGGCCCCGGACCCCACGCTGAAAGACATTCGCGCTCCGCATTATTAGTCCTCGGGACAGATCTCCCTAGCCCTACGCATCCTCAAAACAGTTTACTCAGCCTATCAAATTCCTTTTCAAAAATAAAATGCAAGAAGCTGATTATGCAGTCGAAAATACTTGGTTATCAAGTGAAGAACAGAAAAAACTTAACTAGGCTTGTATTAAGAAATACATGAGTAAAATTTTAAACTAATGAACAAAAAATTTAAAAAATACATGGTGTTACCGCAAACCGAAGCGATAATGGAAAAAAATTCTAATAATCTTCACAACATTTTGCTGAAATTGGGCCAGGAATCGCCTCAGATTGCACCACAAAGCATCTATAGAATCAAAATTTTCCCGGGGCCCTTCAGTGGGCCCCAAACCCCACGCCGTAAGACACTGCTCCGCGTTCGCATTAGTCCTTGGAGCAAATGCCCCAGCGCATCGCCCATTGCAACAGTTTTCTTAATCAATACAATTCCTTTTTTTAATACAATGCTTGAAATTATGCAGACGAAAATACATGGTTTGCAACTTTGAAGTACACAGTAGCTTAAAATTTGTAAAAACAAGAGTATATTTAAAAAAAAACATCTTTATAAGCTTAACAACTTTTGCTCAAATAATTCAGGAGGAAAGGGGCCAGGAATCGCCTCAGCATGCACCACAGAGCATCTATGATACAAAATTTTCCCGGGGCCCTTAAGCGGGCCCAAAACCCCACGCCATAAGGGCTTCGCGCTTCGCGCTTCGCGCTTCGCGCTCACTACATTAGTCCTCAGAGCAAATGCTCTAAAGGTGTGCCCCCCGTCGAAAGAAATCCTGGATCCGCGCCTGAAAATGGTACTTTTGTATAAATTTCCAACGGTGGTCGGCCGACCACCGTTTGAAAAACCCAACTATTTTTCAACTACTACTTCAAATTTACCATTTTTTCAGTTTAAATTTTGTATGCTATTGGTTACATGTTCATAAACAGATGCAGGCCAGCTAGACTGGTTCCCTTACCTTACAATTTTCCGGCATCTATAAATTGATCCATTTCATCTTTAGTGGAGTCAGGGAACCAGACTACTTGAACAGTTTTGTTTTTCTTGGCTTTTCCAGCATTTCCGAAAAACTAAACTTCAAACATGTCAGTGTAACAATATTTAATCTATTATACTAACCCCTCAAATAGTTCATTTCTGAAAATTACAGCAAAAGCCAATGATGTACATTCCCTTTAATGATGATACGTCCTGAACTACAGGCACATCATGCTTTTTTCCTGCATTGACTGTATTGCAAGACGTCCGGGAAGTAATTAATTTAAAATGCCCTAAGTAGCGTTTAATAGGGTAGATTTGTTTTTATTCTGTTGACTTTTTGGAACAATGATGTTAGTTACGTTTTGTACATGAAAACAGGGAGCCAAGGATGATGTTTGGTATAGCTGAATGTTCGGAATAGCGGCTCTCCTCTGTATATACTTTCCTAGTCGCTATGGCATTCTCTTCTTGGGTGGGGGCAGAGCTGGGATTTAGACCAGCAAATTGTAGTCAAGTCTATCACAATTCAGACCAAAAGTTACTGGTGTACAGCTGCTTGACACACTGCTTGTAAGATTTAGACTACAACTTTGCAAAATGAGTAGGATACAGTGAGACATTGTGTACCTGCAGTGGATGAGATAAGGTCCAGCATCTTTGGGTGTTGCCTCAGAGAACTCTTTGACAAATTTCAAGACCGGCGTCACATCCTTAGGGACATCCTTGTCAGGCCAGTTGGTGTAGTGAAACTGCGTGATCTTCCTGGGTGAAGACTCCTTGTCACCCTTAATTTCGATGTAAATAGGAACAAGAGAAATTCTTATGAAACAATAACACCTTGAAAAGTATTATGGCATTTCTGCATCAGAATGATTTCAATTGCCAGACACGATTCATCAGCAAAGCCTTTATCCTTTTAAGGTGTCTGCCCAAATAGACAGCATTTCATGAGTTTGAGTACCACCCAGGTAAGCTGGTGAGGCTTTTATTTTCTTACAAGTTCTCTGAATGCACTGCGTGTACAGTCACAGTACATTGGTTGTGGCACAATAAATGAATAAACACATAAGAAATAAATATGGCCTTAAATATTAGGGAATGTTTAACTACGCATTTTAAATTATTCATTGAAGCAGACTGAAATTATAATTAGTAAGTTGCTTTCATTTCTCCAAAAAGTTCCAAAAAGTAAGATTTTACCTCACTTTCAATTCAATACGGCCGACTCGGGCGTAAGGCCCATGGCTTGCAACTTGATTTGTGATTATCTTGTGATGGACTTGCAAGGACTTGAGATTTGTGAGGACTTGTAATATATTGCTCATGAAGTTCATCAACGATGGACAACAAATGATATTTGACAACTTACCACCTTGGAAATTGTCATTTTTCTGACTGTGTACTCTCCTCTAGTCTCCTCACTAACTGCACTGATTAAAATGCCACCCAGGGTTTCTGACTTCCCAACGTCTGGCCAATACTTGGCACATTTATTCTGAAGGTAAAAGATTTTTTAAAAAATGGTTCAAGAATTTCAAAACAAAAAAATTGAGACATGCTCAATAACTTCCAACCGATACTAGTGCACAGAGCAAATTCTTATTTAAAGACAGACATGAACCCTTGTAAGTATCTTGCAAACTCTCCAAATTACTTGATAATTATTTACTATATGTCCGAGAAAAGACTGTGAATAATTGTGTCTGGAATGATTATGTTTTGAAGCAAAACTGTCACTTAGACCCCCTTTACACAGGGCTGCGACCTTGGGCCTCCCTGGTGCGACTATAAAACTGGCCAGGTCGCCGTTGGAGGCTCAAAGGAGGCCGAATGGATGCCTAGGTCGTTCAACAGGATGGTACACAGGATGTTCAGACATCGCCATGGACGCCATGGTCGCCGTACATTTTTGAACATGTTCAAAACAGTCGCACAAAGGTCGCCGAGGAGGTTGGTTGCTCAAAGGTGGCTCAAATGAGGCAGAAGGGAGGCACAAGCATTGCCGTGGTTACAGAATGGATGCACAATGGTCGGCCAATGGTTGCCACGTCATAGATCCGTTCTGTTGCAAATTCAATCTGGGTGATGCTTTTGCCTCCCTTGTGCCTCCTTTGGCCGACCAATAGCATGCATTGAACGATGACTGTGGTGACCGCTGTGCCTCCATTCGGTGTTGGTTGCCGTAGGTTGCACAGGGTAAGCACAGGGGATCAGCACAGGGGAGGCAGGCAAGTGGCTCAGTGGATGCACAGGTCGCTTGTAGCTCGACATGAAAATGCCCGAAAATTGCAGTTTTTGTGGTTCAAGGGAGGCACATGGATCGCGGGAGCAGTTACATAGAAACAGGTTTTTCTGGGTTTAGGTGTCCATTGAGCATCCTGGACATTTTTTGGTCGCTCGTAGGTGGTACAAAGTTCGCAGCCCTGCCTAAACGGGGCTTTACAAAAGAGAGAATTCACATGTACACGTTTCTGTTCAAAACGTACAACAAATCAGGTAGAATAGGTCTCTCTCAAATGACGTCACTGCCTACAGATTGTCATCTGCATCAGCATTATGGGAGACAAATTTTGAGGCTCGCATCGGTTGCACCGTTTTTTAAAGGAAATTTGTGACAACATGCGCGCATGTTTTGAACATTTTGAACACTGCGTGCACACGAACCTGATGGCGTTGAACATGCAGTTGTAATTTTCCTACGTGGTGTAGCCACCGGGGGGGGGGGGGGGGGGGCATGGGGGGGGGCAACTGCCCCCCATGAAACCTTGTCGCCCCCCACCCCCCCCCCCCCCCCCACTGAGATTTTGAGTTTCTAAAAAAATTATCATTGATCTAAATCTAAATAGTCCCGAATGATCCACATGATGACCACTGAGAAACGACCCTTCGACCGGCGACCGCGAACCAGTAAGCTGACAACCAGCGTGACATAGCGCATAATGATAATCTAAAATGCGTATTAACATCCACTGCACTGCTCGCTCACACCGCGGAACACGTATTATAGACAGGTTGTCCGTGGGTCACACAGTTTCAGTCAGCTATATCACGCGAATCGGCCACTTTTCCCTCCATTCATATAAGCTAAATAATAATAATAGACCAATTAAAATTCCTTGAAATCAGTGGCGTAGCCACGGGTGGGGGGGGGGGGGGGGGGGGGTGGGGGCAACAGCCCCCCCATGAAACCTTGTGGCCCCCCCAGTCACCCCCCCTCCCCCCCCCCCCCCACACACACTGAGATTTTGAGTTTCTAAAAAATTATCATCGATCTACATGACGCCATGGGCGTCAATCCTGGGGGGACGGGGGACTGGTGTCCCCCCCTCCCACTTTTTGAAGGGAGGGGGACACAATATCAAATGTCCCCCCCCCCCAGATTTTTGAACTCGTGTCTTATTTACAGGGCCCTATTATGTACTACAATGTATCTTTTACTTACAAAATATTGGTTAAAGTGGTCAGAAATTGCCTCAGATAGCACCACAGAGCATTAAGAATCCAAATTTTTTCGGGGCCCTTAAGCGGGCCCCGAACCCCACGCCTATAGCTCAGAATTCTGGTAGCTGATTCAATGTCTCCAACCTCGAAAACAATGTTCACAAATTTTCTTAAGCCTTTAGCTGAGAAAACTTCGAAAATTAGATTTAAATTATTATCTTTTGTGCTTAGATAATTATTGGTTAAAGTGGTCAGAAATTGCCTCAGATCACACCACAGAGCATCGGGAATCCAATATTTTTCGGGGCCCTTAAGCGGGCCCTGAACCCCACGCCTATAGCTCAGAATATCGATAGCTGATTCAATGACTCCAACCTCAAAAACGATGTTCAAATAATTATCTTTTGCTAAGAAAATATTAGTTAAAGCATGGAGGAAAGTGGTAAGAAATTGCTTCAGATCACACCACAAAACATCTACAATCCAATTTTTTCAGGGCCCTTAAGCGGGCCCTTAAGCGGGCCCCAAACCCCCACGCCGTATGAGTGCTTCGCGCTCGCATCAGTTCTGATCAAGGTATGTCCCCCCCCCCACTTTTGAGAAGAGATTGACGCCCCTACATGACGCCCCCCAATGAAATGTTCCAGCCCCCCCCACTGAAAAACTCCTGGCTACGCCACTGAGGTAGAGTGAGGCTCTTGTCAAACTAATCCCTGCACACTTGGTAATAATGCCAACTATTCCCCATGATTGGTTGAAATACTAATGACAGTAAGAACTCACCTTTCCATCCTCCACAAGGTTTGTGCCGTTGACAATGATGCGCACATTCTCCTGCCAGACCATCTTCCAGAAGTCTTGAGAGGTGGCCTGATTGGGCCCTGGGGGATTGAAAAGAATTGGGAATATTAATAACAAGCATTGATGAAGACGAATACTTAGAATGACAAAATGTGTCCCTGAACCATCATAGGATCAGGCATGCAACTGGGAATTTAGAAAAAAAAACAAAGGAAATTCCAAACCACCCAAGACTTTGTACAGTGTTTTTCAATTTGCAATGGCATTCATGAGAAGTAAAAAAAACAAGGAAATCAGCAGATTCGAGGAAAAGGTATATGTAGGATACAAGAAGGAGTTATAAGGCTACACCAGACATTAACATTTTATGATCAAATTTAATTATGATCTTGTGAGATGTTCACTTTTTTGAAGGGGTCTGCAAAAGTATTTCTACACCTATTCGACATCATAAAAATATAGACCTGTTATTATTTCTTCCTACATTTCAAATTAGCTATACCTTGAGTAGCTATGTAGGCTTTGTCATTCTTGTAGCCCTGTTAGTGAGAGGGAAAGGAAAGAAAAACCAATCTCACAGTTTTACCCAAATTCACACATTCCTTCAAATCAGGCTATTTCTTAATTATTCACAGCCTTGCGAGGCATCGTAAGTTAGGATGAGTTTCACGAAATCGGGTGCTGTACCTCCAGATTGCCATTTTGGTAGCACTGGAACGGCAATCCGGAGGTTGCATATTCAGTCAATTTCTTTGTTCAACTTTAAAAAACGTTTCAAAAGCAACTGTGAGTTTAAGCTGCTATTTTATTGCATTAGTAAATTTATCTTTCGGTTTGATCACGTAACCTTTTTTGTACAATCTGACCTTGATGTAGCATGCATTGATGTATCCCAAGTTCTCATCCTCTTCATCATGATCCAGGATCACACGACAATGGTCATCTGAATCAAACAAGGAGGTTGAAAGAAAAGCCACAAAAACTTTAAAGTCATTTGCGTATGAAAATGTTGTGCTCTGTTACAGACCGAGTACAGACACATGAAATTATGTAGTAATTGTATGTAAACATAAACTTGAAATATTCAAGACATCAAAGAAATATTCAATGCCGGGTCTTGAATTTTTACTGAATTTACAATACATGTGAGGGTCAAAAAAGATGACAAAACATTTCCTTTTGAAATAAAATTAAGCAACGGTGAAGGTACATGCACGCCACCAGGATTTTGAGGAAAGAAGGGAAAGATATAACATTTCTATGAGTGTATCTTACATGCTGGAATATTCCGATAGCGGTTCTTCAGCTTGTTGTCTGGTAGCTGGGACACATCACAGGAGCATATTGCCTCTATTCCAGGGAAGGACTGACAGTCAATGGCACAAATTAAAGACATTTCAAAGAAATAACTCACTGTCACAAACTAAGACAGCTTGATTAATTTTGATCAAACCCACCTCCATAACAATATCTTATTTCTCTCAAGAACATTCTCAAACCCTTTGATCGAAACCCACATCTTTGCAGAGAACCAATACACCATTCTCAGGGTATCCCATCTTGAAAATCATAGCGAGACAAACAAACATGGCAGTGTAAATAGTGTGTGCGGTGAAAGAGTGACTCTTGTAAAGTTACAGCAGACTGACAATCTTATAAACGGATGGATAGCTCAAATTCCCCCGAAACATCAATCAATATTCTAGGTAGGTTATGCCTCATTGCCTTTTGAAGAAGGATCTTAGAATATATAAATCCTAAAACAGTGGCCGACCTGAAGTTTTCATGTAGTACTCATCAGTAGTTAACGCCGCAGCACCTCCATCAACTTTCTAATTTCACTTTTTGATTCATGACGTTTATTGAGGTAAAATTACGTTAACTACTGGCGGGTACTCCACAGAAACTTCAGTTCGGCCACTGTTTTAGGCTTTATTATCTAATATCCTTCTTCAAAATGCAATGAGACAAGACCTACCCAGAATACAGATTGATGTTTCGGGGGAATTTGTGCCAACTTTCCATTTATAAGATTGTCAATCTGCTGTAACTTTGCAAGAGTCACTTGTTCACCGCACGCACTATTAACACCGCCATGATTGCTTGTGTTATTTGCCTCGTTATGATTTTCAAGATGGCGTACCCCAAGAAACGTCTGTTGCACACTCTTTGTAAAACTTCAAGGGGAACCAAGTCCCATGTAAGGCAACAAACTCTGTACGTACACATTGGATGGCACTATTTGCCTCTTTTGAGAACACAAGTGGGACGAACACACCGCACCTGCATATTGGTTTTACGTGCACTGTGTGAAGTGTGCAAGACTAGTTCTTATCTGAACTACACAAACTGTAGCATCTTCACGTGATCATCAGGCGCCATAAGCAACGCATTCAAAAGTCCCTCCCAGTGGTCCCCCCCCCCCATCTTCTCCTTTGTAACCATTGAGGGGTAGTTACTGGGTTTTATCTCCCTTGATCATGCAAAATCTTGAAGGATCTGGGAGAACATCAAGATCGGCAAATGTCTATCTTACTAGGGATGTGGCAAAGATAAACTGCCAACTTACACTCCATTCCTCTCCAAATTGCGGACCCTGCATGGCCCGGCGCATATATGCCACGAACTCCTTCAACGGGATGGGTTCTTTCTTCAGTTCCCTCTCAGGGGGAGGGTAGAGAGGCAGGCCAGCAAACGCTGAGCTGCTGTCTAGCATGGAGATCAGACTGGTGCCAGACTTTGGCCGTGCCTTATCGGTGGTGGTGGGTGTGGTGGTAGTGGCGGTGGGTTCTGGGGACACGTCGCCATTGGAGTTGACATCCTCCAAGGGGATGGAGACTGGGTTGTCTATAGCCTCCAGACTGGATACTGATAACAGAATTTGTTAAAATAACTAAGTACCGGTACAACTTCGGTTCAATTTTATGTAATGCTAACCCCAAAGCCTTTTTGTTTGAGCATCCTACATCCTTCTAATTCCTTTAAAACCCTCTTATAAACAAGTCTTTCCTGAACCTTAATTCCCTATTGAGTTTACTAAAAAACACTATCAAGTCCACCAAAATCCATCACTGAACCTGCTTCACATAATGCTTCAGGACCAAATCTGTCGAAATCCACCACTTGGTACTCATGGCTTGACTACCAAAATCCCCTAAATGGAGGGGGGGGGGGGGGGGATTGGATTTTGATGGAGTTGGGAATTAGATCAGGGTTAATACAAGCATGGAGGTAGTGTCTATATGGACATACAAAATATGGCTTTACAATATCTTTAATTATTCAACAGAGTTTTCAATGTGCATATAATTTAGGTAGCTTGACCTGAAATAACATTGTGGAGTTTCAGGGAGCAAGAAACGACTAAACTCTGAAAAACACAAGTTTCCTGTTCTTTTGTGCAATAGGGAACTATATCAGCCCAAATAACAAGGAAATGAAAACATGTGAATCCCAATCACAACAAACATTATATCTGCATCAACATGGTATTTTTAAACTGGAATTAAGCAGACATTGATTATTTGATGTTATACATAATTATCTCTGCTAGACATATATTCAAATGGAGAGTGCGTGCATATTTTGCAGAACTGAGACTTTTGGCAAAGAAGTCAGATATTTGGAAAGAAACTATTACTCAGTTAATTTTCTTTTCAGGAAATAGGACTTAAAAAAGAAGTAATGTTGACATGTCTTGTTCGCTAGTTTAAGTGTTTATGTAATTTTATGTTATTGATAATGTTGGGTGGTCTATTTTATTAAAGTGAACTATTTTCAGAGAAAGGAAGCGTTTCTCTGTGGCACAATGATCACTTGTAATGAAATGTTTTAGGATGCATTTTCAATGACTGTAGAGTGTTCTGCAGTTTGGCCAAGGACCAGAATGAACATTTTTAACAACCCACTTCAAATCAAACTTCTCTGGCAGAAAACCTTTGACACTTTTAACAAACATGTCTGAATGTGAACAAGCAATTTGCGTACATGCACTCATTGACTGCAATGCAGTGTATGTGACTCACTCAACGTATACTTGTAAGTTATACAATGGCTTAAAGCTATAGTCCATCATTTGCAGCCATTCGAAAAGTAACTGGCGTAATTATTGTTGAAAAACATACTTGGTTGAAAGATAGTAAGGGGACTAAACTCCCTGTGAAATTATTCTTTCTAGCAAGCTATCATTTTGAAGTACTCAACGAAAGAAGGCCTTTCCAACGGTGCGCCTTAATTTAAATTAGTAGTTCGCTTTGTTATTCAGCGAAGAGCGCGCAAGCATTGGCACGATGCACACACGTGCGTGGTTGCTATAATTCGTCGGATCAGTGCGCGACATCGCGTATAGCTGCAATCGGCTCAGTGAGAACGCGTCTCGGATGCTGAATTCTGGCCCAATTCAAAACATGATTCAGCATTTTTTGATTTGAATTGAGATCCTAGAATGCTGTTTTTCTCAGAATATACAGCTGAAGCTGAGCTGAAACTTCATCAGGTTAGTTGTTCAGTATCCTTCATTAGATTTTGAAAACTTTTGTTGCTTCAAACGAACAAAATGCACAAATTACAAATGATGGACTATATCTTAAAAAAAAAAAACACCAAAAGGTGTGAGTGAATCAATGCACAAACACATTGACATTTTTTTTCAATTGTTGAATGCTTACAGTGTCTGAAAATAGAATTAACCTTTCTGGGTCTTGCAGGTGGGTATATTTCTTTGGATATTTGGTTGACAAAGATAGAACCTGTATTGTAAATTGTAGGAGTACAGTCACAATCCAGAATTAGTCATCCACATGGTCCATTCAGTGTGTCACAAAGAGGAAGTCTGCCGGAATTTATGCAACAAAAGAAAGAATTTGGCAAAAGGGTGGAATTCAAACAGAGTTAACGCACACCAACACACCATGAAAGTGAACTTAGATGAATACATGTGCATTCAGGGTCAATACAGCCATCCAGTTTCCTTTATTTTTCCTCGATTTTGATGTACCAGACATTTTTCGGGGTTTTAATTCCTGCTTTAGACTGTGGTGTTGTGTTTTGAATAAGGGGAATTATATAACAGTCTGTGGCACTGTTCCTTTGAAAGAAATGTGAACGTTTCTAATAATTAGTTGTCATTTATGGTGAACCAGACTGAAAATTAGCAGTTTTCTCTTAGACAGTTTCGATGCAAACTATTAAATGTAGCCAAAAATGTTACCGATACATGAGAAAATATACCGATACATGAGAAATTTAACCCTAACCACCCTGAATCCTTCAAAATCCTCTTGTAATAGTGCATTGACAACAAATTTTGTATTGTGTTTCGCTAAAGAAAAATTACAACATTTCACCCGGGGATATAAAGTTTATTATTTTTAAATGAACCAACAAATAATAAAACTCACGGTGATCACTGCTTCCAAACTTCCCTTGTAAGCCATCTACGGAAACTTCTTTAGACCGTCTTCTTCTGCAATCACATGGACAACAGAAAATATAATCATTGCAATATTAAAAACTATTCAAAAATAGTCCAGAACCTTTATGCTCCCTCTTTTTCAAGGTGTCCCCTCTAAATCTTTGCACTAATACTGACTTTTGCCAGGAATTAAAGCTTAGAGAGTACAGTATGTAGGTGAAATTGCTCTCCTTGTTTTGGTTTCATTACAGAAGATAAAAAGGGGCACCTCTTTATTGAGATGCTCTAGTGTCAAGATCACTAAAAGTAATGATTCTTTGTAGGGCAGGAGAAACTCAGATTGCTCCTAGCCCATGTACAGTCACACAAAAGTTACCAATAACCCAGAAGGAAGATGTTATATAAAGTTGCAGGTGCAGCAGTAAAGCATGCTGCTGTTCCATTTTTGCTTCTTTCTCTCTCCATAATCAGCCAGTGTTGTAGTCCACCCCATCATACGAGTTAGTCCTCACAACTTTATGACAAATCAGTCACAACTCATCTAGTGGTGTGCATTTACGGTTAGTAAAGCAACCGCGTACCCAATTAAGAAAAATGGGGGTACTATTAAAGGTACCCAATAAAGAAACCCAACCCCAAAATTCAAATCTCAGAAGTTGCTGTGCAGATTGTTTATAAAGATCCATACGATAATACTACTACATGTACATCGGTGCGTCAAGATACACATACGTATAGTGAGCTTCGTGGCTTTATGGTGTAAACTGCAACTTCCGCCAGTGTTATAAACGTGACATATGTTTTGTTTTCCCATGTGGCCTGGTTTTCATTTTGAAAATTCCCCACAAATGACATCCAAAACCTTTCTTTTTCATTTTGGGGGTAGGCTTTTGTTTGACCAAGGAGAGCAGATTGTACTCACCGATAGTGTCTGACCAGCAGTGTGACCAGAATCAACACTACAATCACCAGAATGGCTAGCACAGCAACCACGGCAATGGTCACTATGTTATCATTCATACCGGTAGGTGGAGGTGGAGGTGTGGAACCTGATGCAACTGTGATACTCGCTTTGGGAGCTAATAAAGAAAAAATGGAGGAAAGACAAATGTATGTACACTAATCTAGTATACAGAATTTGGAGCCATTACTGAGCCGGTGCCATGCTCCCGGAGTTTTTAAGGGGCCATGTAAAAGAATTTGTTTTAATGCGATCCTTGAAATTTACCAGGTACCCTTGTGTTCCATTTAGGTTATTTGTAATCTTCATGGTGGCATTTTACAGAACTTTTAGTGCCTTTTGGGGTTTTTATGCTTTGAAAATGTCTATGAACAAAATTCATGAACAAAAACTGTGATGTCATTTAAGGCAGAAAATTAAGTTTTCACATCTGCTTCAGCATAAAGTCACTGGAATTTTAGCTGTTAAGCAGGGTTTCTGTGGTTACTTTCCTTCTTTCAGTTGTTCATTGTTGTTTGAGTATATGACAGAAAGATCAGATCATTTTACGCACAAATGTTTACAATAAGCAGAATTTTGGGTTTTCAATTTGAAGAGCAAACCCTATCCAACCAGTGACATCACAGCAACAGCGCCCTCAGTTGCCAAGAAAAGCATGAAACATTGTAAATGTGCACTTGCAAAGATTTTTACCAAAAAGGCATGTCTCATACTTCTTACGCATGTCAGAGGAATGGATACTTGCTATAAATATAAGCTCCAGAGCAAAATTCAGTATGTGAACCCTTAATACATTTTCAGAAGAAGAAAAATCAACTGATGATCAAACAGTTTCTTTCAGTGTAGTGTTCAAAATGCATGTTCAACTCTGACATATAATGTATGTGCCAAGTACAATATTTCAACCTTAATACATCAGAGACTGTATGGAGTACAGAAGTGAATACGTCAGGCACACAAAATGTGTGTGAAGGACATTAGCGAGTGATTCAGACCGCGAACCAACATGTTCATTTGCACTACACTTTCTGGTTCTAAATGACGTCACACTTCTGTACTCCATATGACAGATCTAGTTTTCATTCCACCCATACACCAATACAAAATTATATGCTCTGTTTGTCCCAAAGTGAAAACAGTTGAAATACAAAACTGGTTCCAAATTATTCTGAAAAAAGAGTATACACTGTAGTGCTCACGTGAACTTCCTGTAACTACTGGTTCTACTGGAGCAGTGATTGCAGGTAAGGTAGTGATGGATGGTGCTGGGATTGTTGTTGATTCTACCACGGTAGGACCTTCAGTAGCTGGAGGGGGTGTCGTTAGAGGAGAAATCGACTGTGATACGGGACTGAAAGACCCTTGACCTCCTAGTCCATCTCTTACAGCAGCCACTCTAAACTGGTATTGAGTGCTTGGTTCCAGCGGTTGGACTACAAAGCTATATGCAGCCTGTGACTGGCTTGTGACTGGTATCTCACCAGCCATTGACCATGTACTAGGTGAAAGCAAGTAGTAAATGATGTATTTGATGATTGGTCCATCTCCAGAGTCCAGGTTGTGTGATCCCCATGCCTGCCAGCTGACAGTCACCGATCCTGGCCCAGCAACGACTACAGGAGCCTGGCTTAGATATGGGGGACCTGTAACACAACCACAAGGAAAAGTCAGTAACTTAAATACAATCTTTTTTTCAACATGTACATCAGTATTTATCAAATACTCCACTGTAGTTCGATCACTACACTTGGATTTTGACAGGAGTTGGATGTGAACCTGTAGCTTCCCAAACATCACTCTACAAATAAAGCTACCCTTTGTTGGCACTTAAAAAGAATAAACCCAATGCATGTAAAAAAAAAAATTAAAAAAAGTACAATCATATTGCCTATGGAAGGCTACGTATCTGTGACAAAATCATACACCTTCAGCTATCAGCTAAACAAATGTTAATATGGCAGGCAATCAGGCCCATCAAATAGGTAAATGTTTCAGGGTCTTGTGGAGTTTTGGTACGATTAATTCATGCATCATTTGGCTTCTTTGGCGCCAGTACCAACCCTTCCCTCACCCAACCAAATACTATAACGTGAGTTAAGCCCGCCGCACACGAGAGCTACGTGCTGAGCAAAAAGTCATTCGAAGTCGTTTGCTCAGCACATAGCTCACAAAATATCACCGTGTGCGGTATATTTTTGCTGAGTTTTCTGCCTCGCGAGGTCATGAGGCAATCATGTATCATGCTTAATTTTTTTCGTCTCGCGAGGCGAAAAACTCACTGTGTGCGGTCAACCTGAGCTACGTGCTGAGCTACAAAATTAACTAGCCAATGAAAGCGCATACTGTGTTCACGGTATTTCTTGATATTGTTTTGCAATTTCTTCTAAAGCCTGCAGGTATTTTGTCCCCATTTTTAAAATCATGCGACCGACAAAACAACAACAATCTAGCCACAGCTCAACCAGCTTGTCCTCTCAAATTTAGTCGCTGACAAAGTCGTTGACAATTTTGATGGGGCTGCTGAATCACGTGACCAGGGTATGTGCTTCCAATGGCTAGTTAATTTTGTAGCTCAGCATGTAGCTCAGGTTGACTGCACACGGTGAGTTTTTTGTCTCGCAAAATCAAGCAGGATAGATATTTTCCTCATGACCTCATGAGACAGAAAACTCAGCACAAATTGACAGCACAGAGTGATATTTTGTGAACTACGAGCTGAGCAAACGACCTCAAATGACTTTTTGCTCAGCACGTACATGTACATTTGTAGCTCTCGTGTGCAGCAGGCTTTACATGCATCGCCTCATGTTAAGGCCTAAGTCTAACAGCTTACTTAAATGTTCTGTTAAAATGTTAATAAACAAAAGCATACATTTAACAAAATACTTTGTTACACAGGGCAAAGATTACAGCATGTGCAAGTGATTTCTCTATAGCACTGGATTAATACCCGGTAGTTGAACAACTGATGATGCACTTGGCACGTTTCCAGTACCGAATTTAGTACGGCACAATTTAAAAACAAAAACTGATTTTCAGCTGGCTTACCAAAAAAGGATGCCCTCAGAGTTGTCGATACACTTTGACTGTTATGAGTAAGATAGCAGATGACCATTTGGTTGATACTCAGTCCAGATGCAATAAAAGTGTTGTTGAGCACCATGCCTTCAGTCACAGTCCCTGTTTGTGAGATTGATGAGCTTATAGCTACCACGGAAATTGAGTCTGCCGAAAGAACGTCCCCTGACGTAGCTGCACAACTGAATGTCACATCTTGGCCTTGGTTGGGCATCGTCAACATTTGGAATTCAATGATACCTTTTAAAAGAAAAGACACACTTTGTTGTTATTCATGTACACTGGTGAATTCTTGATTATCATTGCACACTCCTACCAGGACATATATTGGGCTCGATATCCACATGTTGGTTAAATGCAAAGTGTAAACGATTGATCTCCTGCAAATTGTCAATTTTACAAGCGCAAGTCCGAAATCGCATATTGCCCAGTCAGATGAGTCACTAAAACGAACACTTGTGATGGTCCCTTGAATGCTGCTAAACCAATTAAATAAGCTAATATGAACTACATAATGCAGCACATTTCACTGTGATTTGATAACAAATACAATTGAAGTAAATACTAATGAGTGTTCTAAATGCAGGAAGCAAAACTTTGAGTACATTTATCAGATTTTACACAACCTTGATACCCCTTTGAGAATAAACATTTATAAGACACTGTGTGTGTGCACATGTAGTACCTGTGCGTGACTAAGGCGAGCCTTACACCAAGGCAGAAAATGGCTGCCGCCGGATTTGTCTATAAATGGTAGATGGCACTTAAGACCCCTTTTGAAAGCCCCATTGGGAGGGACATATCACATGTGTGTACTGGTTTGCGCATGAAGTACACGCGTCTATTCACAAACTGATAACGTCTTTGAGTCAGGTGCCATCAACAATGCGTTCGAATCTCACTCCTAATGGTTTCCCCCTAACTTTCCCTTTGTGACTTTTGAGGAGGTACTTGTACACTGAGTTCATATGTACATCAAAATAGTGCGATAACTAGGAGCATATTTTTATAATACATTTAGGGTTGTTGGAATTAATCTGAATTGAAACGACCAAACATGAATGGAGTTGCACAATAAGTTATGAAGCATTTTTACAATGTTAATATCATCGATACATATAAGTCTGTTTCTCAATGCAACTAATTTTCGAATAACTTACACAACCAATTGCTGGTGGCATAATGGCTCACTAATTGAAACTGTAAGTTTGCGGTGACTGATATGATCATTGTTGAGCCAATCATTGTCCAATTTATAAAAATGTTAATACACTGTATAAGAAACTCGCATCATTGTTTGTGAGGTAATAAAATGCTATTTGACCTGTGACAGAAGTTTGAGTTAGACCAAACAGCTTTTATAAAGCTACTTAAAATGACTGTGTTGTGTGACTGATATGAAATCGAACATAAATAGCCATTTTAAAGCTGTGATCATCCTCATCCACAATATTCAAAATATTTATAACATTGCATGGCTGTACAAAGTAGTCATTTACCCGTCTGACAGTTGTTTGCATTCATATCTGACTTGAATTCATCAGCACAGACTCCATTCGATCCACTGCAGTAGCCACTGTCTCTCACGCAGGCAGCGTTGGTAGCACAGTGACAATCATCAGAACAATCCAGTCCAAAGTAGCCAGGCAGACATGTACCTGATACTGCACGGGTAATATTTAAAATAATGGAAAATGTTACGACATAAACATCACCTGCCTTTCTTTCCCTATCATGTTTTGGCTGTGCATTTTACTCAACATTCTCAATGCTGTCCCAGAGAGACATCGTTTTGCATCAACAACCTCACATTAGTCAGGTGGCTTATGGTAGGAATCGTGACCAACTGGTCCAAAGCACCAAACTTGGCAGATAGATTCTTACCATGCTTACAGCCCTAGAGAAGATATTTAGAAGAGGTGACACCTAAAATACTTTTGGTAAGGGTGCCTAATTTGTATGAATCATAAATAGCTGCCACTTAATATATTTATTCCCATACTTCATGGTATATTTTAATTATTTATATTTTTGGAAAATTCTTTTTGGGGGGATTCTATTTACATATCCTTATTTAAATAACATTTTCAGAAGCATATAGCTGATAGTTATCATGTCATATGGAAGATTCAAAATGGCTACCATTGCCTGCATTTACCTTTCGCTAGATATCATCAAGTACAGTCTTGCCAAACGTAAAAACGTCAAGTATAGTCTTACCAACAAGTTTAAATTTTTGGGACCAGTTGATCACAATGTTGTCAAAAACTGGATCTAAGCCACTTGACTACTTGTACATTTTGCTTTCAGGCTTATGCTGTGCATCATGCCCTATCACATCATGTGTAATTATGTCTAAAGTGAAATATATGCTGCAATAAATTGTAAGGAAAAAGAGCAAATATCTAATGTACTCAAGCAGGTCAGCTGTAATAATTTGTACGTAGAAAGTAAGAAAGAGTTTGTGACAAGACTATGAACTGCTGCACATTGTATCAGAATTAAGATACAGGAACCTAAAGTATTCATACATTATGCAGTATAGCTTAAAAACGTTATTCTCTATTCCTTAGTGAGCAGAAATAAATAAAACATAGTTCTATGTTTCTCGTAAACTAAGATACATATCACACAATCAGGTCTACTTGATAAGAGAAAAATGATGTATTTGACAAGTCCGTGCACATCTACTCATCTGGTTCGTTAGTGACTTCGTCATACACACGCACCCATCACTGATTACAAGCGCCCAATTGGATAAACACTCGAGTTGCGTTAACTTCCAGTTCAATTGTTCCAGCGCTACTTAATGTGCAGTGGGCGTGGTTTAAACTGAAGTGACGTCACACTAAACAAACCAGATAGCAATATGAGGAAGGCAACATTGTCTGACATACTTACTTTGGCAGCTTGTGCCAGACCAACCAGCTTGACATCCACTTGGTGTACATGCTCCAGTGAATCTATCACAAACTGCATCGCCTGCCTGACAGCGGCAGGTCTGGGTACATCCAGCACCAAATGATCCAGAGGGACAAACTGCAATCAATTAAGGCATACATGTACTTAAGCGAACAATAAACTAACACTATGTGTTTTACATTAATGATGACTGAAATGATTCAGGTAGCCAATTACCTCAAAATCCTATTCGCTCTAAACTAATTTTCTCAGAAATTGTCCTGTGCTGTTTATGTATTAAACAGTTGTCATGAATTCCTTCAGACTAACTACGGATATTGAAAAGATTTGTGATGCCATAAATATTCATATCTTGCCCATACTCATAGCACATGTTCCCATGTAGAATTTTACATGTATGAGAGGTACATGTACATGTAAAGTTCTACAAAAAAGAAAGCAATTTCTATTGTTTGAGAGGCTTCTGCTTTTGCAATGCCTGGTCCGATGGAAAGGCCCTTGAGAAAACGTGTACACATTGGAATGTGCTCATATAAGGAAAGTACTCATGCTCATACTTGTACTCAAGTGATACTCGTACTTGTACTAATTAGTGCTCATGGAAATTTATTTGGACCCATGGAAACAGATTGCATTGCACTTGCACTCATGGAATTGTACGTAACTACCGGTACAACACTGACCCTAAGGCATAGATAGAGCTACATGTATATTAAATTACTAGAGCCTTAACTCCTCATTCTCCATGGAGATACAAATTGATGCCGTCCTGAATGCAGGCATTTTGAATGTCTGTGGAACATATATAAAAGCACATGTTATGGATTTCGAATAATGTACCGGCTGGTACTGTAAATGCAACGTACAGGTTCAACACACACCGAAAAACACAAGCACGTTCTATATGAGCAGGATGCACGTTTGTGTTATTTGCGCAGAGCAAAATGAAACGCTCAGTTCCTGATTGTGCATTTCGATTTTTGGGCGTATCAACTTCGATAATGCACCAGTATAGAATGCAAATGCATACAGTATATGCAAATAACCCTACTTAAGCCATACTTAATTTCATGTTTTCCATAGGTTTGGGCATAAACAAGTATGGATGTGCCCAGTGGGTTTCACTTTGAACAGTGAGTGTGGGCTGTAGTAGTTTAATATAGATCTATGCCCTACAGCCATAGTTATGAATTGATTTTTGCTGTTGATCTCCTTAAATCTTCGAAAATTTTCCATTGTGTAGGAACTCAATAGCACAATCAAATTTTTAGGGCAAGAAGCCATTTATTTTGGTTTTGCTATACCGGTACATGTACAACAACCTGCAAAATTATTCAAGACCAACAAATGAAGTTGGAAGTACCTACCGGTATATATGTAGGACTATAAGTTATAATTAATCATAGATTTCCACCTACCGGTAATGTCACATTATAAAAAGGATGTTGTCCTAAAAAACTTTAATGCAGTTTTTCCTTACCTGCTGTGATGTCAAATGTACAGTTGATCTTTGTTAAAAACAGCTTTGTAAACCACATGTGCCTTAAACAATAATATCTAAGAAAAAAAATGTTCATTTTCCTTTTATTGGGCAACTAAAACTGCTTTTGAAACTACTGTTTTAGAGCCAGTTTGTGTTGTCAATTGTTTGCGAAAGAGCTTCTTTTTTTCTTACACTGAAACTTAATCTAGGAAACCTGAACTTTAATTAAAGAATCATTAACCCTAACCTCCCCAACCACCAACATACATCCTCCCATTTTGGTGGATTTTGGGGGACTTGGTCCTGCAGGCCTGGTGTGACTAAATATTGATGGAGTATGATGGACTTGGGCCTCGAGGCCTATAAAGCAAAGCATGCATTGGAAGCAGTGTAATTGATGGATTTTGGGGGACTTAGTCAAGTACTTAAGGCCAAAAAAAACAATAAGTCGGTCTCTGGTCAGCGCGCGCGTCGATTTTAATCATGCGCGTCGATCTTTTTTGTTCAAAATGTTCCGCGGTAGCTCCAACAGTGCCCTCTATTTCCGCACCTTCTCAATTTTTTGTTACCAAAGAGCACCAAGGAATGGGAAATTGCACCAAGGCAAATGATTGAAAGCACCAAGGCAAATTATGGAGGACACCAATGTACATGAGGACACCAAAAAAGCAAAATAGTACCCACCTTGTCTGTACAATCCAAGCTTGAAAAAAAGAAAGAAAAAAAGAAGCCGCGTGGCCGCGTCAATTCCGGAACTTTGGTCTGACCAGAGACCGAATATTTTTTTTTTGGCCTAACATGTAATAAAATACAGCAGGGAGTTAGGGTTAAGCATGTTGTACTAGAAGTACATGGAACATATTTCAAAGCCTACATTGTATGACTACATGTATGACAATTTCCAGGCAACACTTACGCATATTGCAGTATGTGCCTGTATATCCCGAGATGCAGCTGTTCCCATAAGGATCTGGTAGACCAAACTGGCCTTGACAAATGTTGGCTGGAGCTGACTCACAGTTGAACTCACAATTCCAGCCAAATATGTGCCTGCCACATGCTGCAATGAAAGAAAAGTGTTTGGCAGTTAAAAAATATACACATCAAATCAATGTCACTAAACAATCTTTTTGTTTTGCCAAAAAAGGAATTTTTTTTTTTTTTATCAATGTCTGATACAAAGGTGAATCGTAACTTTATGTACCAATCTGTACTGCTTGAAATAAAGCAATTTTAATATAAAACTCATCTCCAGAGTGAAACAAGAAAAAAGAATGGACTGTACATCCGATATAATAACTGGATTCCATTATTCAACTCGAGTCTGAATCAAGCTCTTATTTTGGTGTCATTAGAGCTAAAGACTAGAGTTTACTTGAGTCACTGTGAGCAAATAACTTAACTCAAGTATCTGTTTGCAAGAGTCAAAAGCTCATCACCGCTCAAAATGTTGAAAACAATTGTAGTGACTGCTATCAAACACAAGTATTTTAGTATTTGATTATTCAAATTTGGATATATGTTGGGATTCAATGGAATATTGGAACATCCGAACACACCAAACAAGTTTTAGATACAAAGTGCACATACATATACATGTATGTCAGCCTAACTGTGCACACCAGTTAGAAATTGCACTTGCCAGCAAGCAGCAGGGAAGTGCATGAGCAAGCCCTGGTTGAAACTTGCCTGCACTGATCAGGAATTAAATAGCCCACTAAATATTAAGATCATCGTGTGTTTATCGCTATATTTTTTTTTTATAAAGCCGACTAGTTGATACCCTAAAGATTTGAAACATGCAAACTTATAAGATTAAAATGACATCACAGGCACTTCTAATTTCATCTTCTAAAGACCCCTCACAGTTTCCAAACATTGAAAACAGAAAAATGCTATTCAAATATTCAGTGGATGACCGATTGAATATTCCATATCTTCAGCACTGCCCTACTAAGTATGGTAAGCTGGTTTACACTACCGGTAGCAACATGAATGCAAATATGCAATCAGTGCAAAAATTAATCATCACAGTCTTGACGACGATTTTGTTTTTAAAAAGCCAAAACTACGCAACAGCCCAGTCTCAGTTTGTGATTTTAAATAAGATGGCGTTACAATGTCAGTGACTTGAACTGAATGAGCAAGAATGACACCCAAAACAAGTCGACTCGATCTTTGAACCTGATGGATTGGCTTGACTCAAGTCACACAATAAAGTGACTTGTTGCAACACCATAAACCTTTAACAATTCTAGGAAAAGTCTCAAATTGCATGTCTTCACTTTGGCCTCAAAGTAATTCTGCATGCTTTAAATGGACACAATAGTGTGTATTTTCTCATACTGTGATGGTTTATTTGATATCCAGTACATGTATTGTAAGAAAAAAGGGTGACCATTCCAACAGCTCAAGTTTTAATGACCAACAATTCCCTGTGATAACTTAACAATAACTCTGAAAAATCACCATTTAATTGTAATTACCTAAAACAGCGATGACCAAGTTGTCCTATATAACTGTGCTTAACACCATCACAAGCTACAAATCAACTTTATTACTACATACATGTATACTAGTCATTAAAATATTGAATCCTGGTTTGCAGATGCAATCTCCTGTCTCATCATCACACACTCCTCCATTGTAGCACATGTCACACACTCAGACCGACAGCCCACCCGACAGACAGACAGACCAGGCAATGAGCTTACCTGTGAGGCAGTTTGGTCCACTGAATCCTGGTGGGCAGATGCAATCTCCTGTCTCATCATCACACACTCCTCCATTGTAGCATGGATCACATACGCCTGCACAGCCAGTAGTACCCCATTTGTCTGCAACACAACCTGGAAAACAAAATTGTAATGGAAAAGGCAACTATTCTCATAAAATGTTTTAATTCTGTAGCTATGCTCAATACTATTACAATCATATTTCTGAAAACAAGTATATTTTATTGTAAAGTTTATCAGAGTGTGATAGATGATATATTCATTGTGAAATATTAAATGTAGCTGACATGTCATATTTTGGCCAATCCACAATACATGTATACAGTGTTCTAGCCAGGGTGAAATTATAGCATAGGGGTAATTTGGTTCGGCGACTAATGCGAGCGCGGAGCGCGAAGCCCTTACGGCGTGGGGTCCGGGGCCCGCTTAAGGGGCCCGGAAAATTTGGACTCTAGATGGTCTGTGGTGCAATCTGAGGCGATTCCCTGCCACTTTCCCCTGATTTTTTTTTAGCAGAAGTGTTTAAAATTATAAGAAATTTTGTTTTATTGTTTCAATGATTAATACTCTTGCTTGTGTAAAGTTTCTTCTGTTTTCAAATTTTAGATTACGTTTACAATGTACAAGTTGTTCCAAGATCGATGCTTTCTGATGTTTAACCAATATTAGTAGTTCCTCAATGTTTTATAAAAAATTGGGATTTACTTTGTCAATATTAAGTGTGAGAACAAATCGCATGAACATTTCATATTTCAAGAAGCCTTGTGTTGTGTAGCGCTGCCGTAGTAGCAGTAGTTCCGATTTTAAATTTGTAAATAAAACCATCCGATCGGCAGGGAGAGAAATTGTAAAACCATGGAGGTCTCAGACATAAAAAGTCGTCGGCGATTGCAATTTCAATATGCTACAACACAATGTGAAGGAGAAATCCTTGTTATGTAAAAAAATATAATTGTAGATAATGACAATGAGAAATAATCACCGGGAATTGCTTCCTATCCCGGCCGCGGCCGGCCCCGGCCGGCCCGGCGTGCGGGCGCGGCGCGGGCCAGCCCACACCGGCTACGCCGGCGAACTACGCGACCAAATTTCCCTCAGCATTTGAGAAAGCTACGCATTCGTGGAGCGCTAAAAAAACTTGTTTTGTTGCAATACTTGCTGATTGGTTTTGTCCTAAGAACAAACAGATCCGTTTTTACTACCAAACTTATTGAACTGTTATTATCAGCAACGAGTAGTGTAGTCAAAAATCCAAATTTTCGACAGCGACATTCTTCGAGAAGAATTCTTCACGTGCGGCCATCTTTGGGGACGGATCCATTGATATCGTAGGGGTGCTTAACCTTTCTTTGGACATCGTTTCTCGAATAAATCCTTTACGAAAATTATGTTCCGACGTTGAAGGACTTATTTTCAAACAGTTATATGTTTCGAACTTGATAAAAAGTATTATTTATAATTTTAAAACAGTTGAAATGCTTGTAAATATTGACCTTAGGAAAGCACACCCGATAGCGCAAAATGGTGTGGTCCACGTACGTCCGTACGGAGCGCTGTATCTACGCAGCACAAAACAGCATGTGCTTATTGCTATCATAGCGAATGCGTGTTGCGCAGCATCACGGTAGGGGTATCGTACGGGGTACGTGCGGTGGGATCGTTGTTTATTTTTCGCTGTGTCGTACGGCAAGTGCGCAATGCTCAAAGTCGCTGCGCTTGTATACGAACAAACGGCAGATATTTTTTTTTCGCAACCAAAATTTATCCGGTTCGTTAGTAGAATCGTCATACACACGCGCACACCCCTGATTACTAGCGCCCATTGGCTGCAAACGCTCGGGCTGCGTTAACTTCCGGTTCCAATCGTGCAGAAAGTGCTGGAGGTGACGTCACACTAACGAACCGGATAGCGTAGTGGTAGCGTAGCGGCGCGATTTAAGCGTAGCGCTTATTTCCGAAAGCGTAGCGGGTGCTAGCGCTATTTGATGCCTGGCTAGAACACTGCATGTATATCATGCCACGCTAAAATTCAATGTACCAGTATGGTAGTTGGCACTATGAAGTCCTGTAACATCTTGCATATCAGTCAGGTCAAACAAAGATTTGACATCAATTTGAAGGTTAGAAATATCCCACACAAGCTGCCACCCACACACAAAGAACTTTAACTGTACATTTGTGAAAATTGTATGCCAGTGGTACTCATACCATTTTCACCACTGCATTGATCACAGAAAAGCGGCCAACACTTGTCTTTCATTCCCTCATCATGTCAACTTTGTCTAGAGCAGTAAACACATGTATATATGTATGATACCACTACCATTGTTACATACAATTCTATAATTGACCTCAATTCTACAGCTAGGCACAAGAGAAACATTTCAAATGCTATGTTCCACATCCCGTATCATATCCAATATTATCCATACTTAAACTTACAAAAATAAGATGTTCATTAAGGTAAAAAGGTTTCGATAAACAAAGGTTTCTTCTCGGGGCATTTTTTCTATGGATAATCTTGTTCAATCAAGATTGGGCCGTATATTTTGATAAACACTTTATACACAGAATTGTCCAAAAATAAGCATTATAACTAGGGTGGACTTGAACCCACGAACTCTTGTTTACTACAGCAGATGTCTTACCAGGAGGTTGTGGGATCAATTCCCACCCGAGTAAGTTTGTGAAATTTTTTCTGCAAGCCCTTGGACATTACCAAGTACAAAGTGTTGACAAAAATTATCGGTGAAGTGCAAATCTACTGTAATTTACATCACCCTCGTGCAAATTCCTACAAATGATCATGTCCATGGATACTTGCAATGCTTTTTTTTTGCTTACCTCTGACTATGACTCTAATCACACTAAAGTGATTATCACCAACTGACAGCGAACTCTGTATTGTGGCAAACAAATCTCCATCACTGACCATGGAGGAAGGAACCGTGACATTGTACAATCCATTGTATTGATCTAAATCTGTCGAAGTTCCATCGCTAATTCTACGCCACAGAGGAGTATGACCAGAATTGTAAGAGTTAATCACGAGAGTGACACCTTCTTCTGCATCGATAGTCTTTGTCACCAGTCCATTATGTGGCTCAAACTTTCCTGCAATATTGACAGCAATATGAAAAGGGAATTAA
The DNA here is from genome assembly GCF_015706575.1 of Patiria miniata. Taxonomy (NCBI): domain Eukaryota; kingdom Metazoa; phylum Echinodermata; class Asteroidea; order Valvatida; family Asterinidae; genus Patiria; species Patiria miniata. Next base: position 27,751,223 of record NW_024037069.1, on the reverse strand, counting down.
AACAAAATATATGACAGTAATTGTTTTTTAAAGGGTCTGTATGTTCTACCCAGCAATTTGTTCCTTTTTTTTAAGCTTCTTTACACAAAGCACATGTTGATTTCTTAAAAAAGTAAATACATGTTTCATATTTTAAAGGGACGATACAACATTTGCAAACATCAAAAAACGAAATGATCAAATTATCACGAAATACCTTACTGGATTATTAGGGAATGACAGTCTAAAGCATCCTGTAAAATTGTGACTCCTGGTGTGCTGACATTTGCAAGAAAAATGGTATTTTTCCAACGCTGGTCGGCCGACCAGCGTTGGAGAAATCTGGCTTATTTTCAAAACTGCTCCTAATTTTTCATATTTAATCATTCCGCACTTTCTTTGCAATTGATTACACACCTGTGAAGAGATCATACATGTATACAAGCCTGCGAGACTGATTCTCTGACCTTACAATTCTCCAAAGTCCACAAATTGCTCCATTTCATCTTAAGTGGGGTCAGGAAAAAAGACTACAAGTAAATGATTGGTTGTCTTGATTTTTCCAGCATCTACAAGCCTAAAACGTGAAACAAGTCAGTTTAACAATATTTGCTGTAACATTTATTTTTTGCAAATCCATTTATTTCTGAAAATTAGAGCAAAAGCAAATGTTGTACATTCCCTTTAAAGAGAACAAAACTGTTTTAATTTTGTTGAAAGTCATAAAAGCCCTGGGCCTTTGTTGTATTGTATTTTTTCTGAGCAATTTCACAAAAGTGATAAAATATGCAATGTACGAACTGTCTATAAAATTGACAGACATCTACGATGCATATATTAGAGGGTCCATGTAATGTAATTTTTTTTAAGCAGTCCTTGTAAATGCATCTTTGTGTCCCATGTAACCATATTTTCAATTTTCATTTTGTCATTTTTAAGGGCATTTTGTAAACACCATCGATATATTGATATTACTTAATTATTCAATATCATTTTGATATTGATATCGCCGATATCATTTTTTTAATCATTATATCGAAATATCGTACCTTCTGATTTTGAGGATTAATATCTCGACAGTATCAGAAAGTGAATTTCTTTCTTCAACACTGTGACTAGAGAGTGCACTGTATTCATTGAGTCAACAAATCCACCCCAAAAGTCATACTCAATTCCTAATGCAAGTTAAGGGTCGGACAGTTACCTCTGGCAGACGCCACCCGTCATGTTTGGGGTTCACGACTTAATATGTCCCCTGCAAACAAGGAGTCACTCTATCATCCCCGTACGATATTAAAGTACCGAGGGGGGCTACAAAAATTAAAAACAGGTGCGACATTTCCTAATTTTTTTTTATATCTTTAATATTTTTTTTTACTGAACTCGTTCATGGGATAATCGATATATATATCGAATATACTCAATATTGGATTTCTGATATATCGATTATTGAAAATTCTAATATCGACGGTGCTTGGCTTTTGGTGCCTTTTTGGTCATTTCACGCAAAAACCTCCATGTTACAGCTGTTTTAGCACAAAACTTTACCAACATTTTTGATATTTTGCTGTCCTAAATTGTTTTTTGGTGATTCATTGTCTCAAAGCAAAGTTTTCTCCAAAATGTTTACAATGAGCAATTTTGGGTTCCAATTTTAACAGAAACCCCCTAAACTAAACAGTATGTTCCTAAAATGACATCACAGCAACAGCGTCCTCAGTTTTCAGGAAAAGCAAGGTTTTTTATTTAATGTTTAAAGAAGTGTACTTTTCACTAAGAGTTACCAAAAAGGGATGACACGTAGTTTAAGAGGAGTAGAAAGATACGCAAAATATGTTCCAAAGTACAATACAGGGCGAGTAACAAAAGCGAAATCCAAATGTCGGGACTATTATTTTAGTGAAGTTCTGCATGTACATTTTGTAGCACTTTCAAAATCTAGGATATAAAAGCCCAATTCATAAGCTTTCTTTAGTACAAGAATCATTCAAATCACTTACGTACTTTTCAAGTTACGGAATTTTAAACACAACCAGCGTTTTAAAGTTCTGTCCTAGGATCACAAGAAAATGTGTGCTTTCTTTCAGCAAAATGAAAACAATGTGATTTGTTTTTGTTTTGCTGAAAGAACACACTGTGGACAAAACTTTAAAACAGTGGTTGTGTTAAAAAAATTACGTAACTTAAAAAGTACATTTCTGAGTGATCTGAATGATTTTTGTACTAAGAAAAAGGTTATGAACTGGGCTTTCATATCCTGGATTTTGAAAGTGCTACATGCAGAACTTCGCTAAAACAATGGTCCCGATATTTGGTTTTTGCCTTTTTTTTGACTCACCCTGTATATGTCATGGACCATTTAAAAATATCGACTAATTCGATATTTCACAGACATCATTTGGTTCTTGCTTCATCTTAGCACTGTGATGTCCACGAATTTACTTACTATTCACACTGTGGATGATGCTGTATACCCTCGTTGTTAAGCTTCTATTGGAACCTTCACAATAAAACAACCCAGTGGCATCATTACTGGTGGTCAGATCCTGTGTGACTAAATTTTGTCCATCCATTGATTGACTACTGCCAGTTGGGAGGGCGGTAGATGTTTGTATGGAAGATCCTCCCACACCTATCTGGAATGGTCTGCCAAAGCTCAATGTGACGTCATTATCAGGACTGCTACGGAAACAGCTGATGCTTCCTGAGGGCTGTGACCCTGCCCCATACGGTATGGGCGTGACCATTGTCAGGTGAACTGTGTCACCTGCTGAAGGTACAAAGCCAAAAACACAAAAGATATTTAGTGTCCAGGGGGATGCAGGATTTTTTTGCAGCTGGGGGGTTCATCAGCAAATAATTCTCAAATGTAAAAGCAATAAGGGGGGGGGGGGGGGCTTGTACCATAATTTCAATGGGAGCGCTGTTCAAATCTGACGATTATTAACACTACCGGAATAATGTACAATTACCCCTTAACCAAGCTGGCTCTAACCATTATTATTTGTACAAGCAGACATTATTGCCAGTATAATTTGTTTCGGTGTCAGAGCAGGATGGGGGGGGGGGGGTGTTTGCATTATTTTTTAACGAATTTCTATAAAGAAAAACCTTTTGACAGAGCTGGTTTGGGTTTTTTTCTTGACCCCCCCTCCCCGGATCCGCGCCTGGTGTCTTGTAGTTTTCTTTTACTTTAGTTGTTACACATACAGTACACACACTGAACAGTCACCTTCTGCGTGCATTCATTTGAATATCTGCCTTTGAAACTTTAACCCTCCTGCTGTTTAAATGGTCACAAATGGTCAAAATTTCCTTCCACTTTCACTGGTATACTTTTAACAAACCAATGGGTCACTTGACCAATATTGACCCAAGTAAGAGCATGGCTCAGAATGCATGTTTTCATAGGTCTATTGTTGTTAGTGTTACTGTGTGGATAAAACAATTATTTACTTATTTGCTTATTTACTTGTTTTGCTTCGCTTTTCTTTATGTTCATGTACTTGTTTTTTGGTAATATTGTTTGTATGACATGTCCTGGTCAAATAAAAATAATATTAATATGGAAATTTATCTGATTTTGCTGGATGAATATACCCAATGTATAAAGTAAAAAGTGTTTGTTCATTGGTGCACTATTTGAATTAAATTTGCAAAGTTTAAAACAGAGATTATGCACAAAAAAAATTAAAGTTCTGCTTCCGGAAGCTGGCTCTAACCATTTTTTTTTTTTGCACAAGCAGACATTATTACCAGTAGGCCCCCTATAATTTGTTTGCGTGTCAGAGCAGGGGGGTGGGATGTTTGCATTATTTTTAATGAATTTCTATTAAAAACAAGTCAGGTGTGTTTACAAACACAAATGCCCCGCAACCGTGACTGTTTCCATGACATAACACCACTCTAACATCAACTTACATGTACCTTGGTCACATGGAACGTTCATTGACAGCATTAGTGTCTTCTGTAGGTTTTATATGAATTAATCCCTAATCCCTATGATCTCAGAATACATGTAAATACAAGATTTCTATTGTTTTAGCCACTGTGACCTTGACCCTTGACCTTTCGACCCCCAATGCGATAGGCTTCTTAGGATTGCCAAGGACAATCCACAAACCAAATTTGAAGTTCATATGTAAAGTATATCTCAAGTTATCGTGCTGACAAAATTTCTTTTATTTTTGCCACTGTGACCTTGACCCTTGACCTTTCGGCCCCAAATGCAAAAGGCTTCTTAGGATTGCCAAGGACAATCCACAAACCAAATTTGAAGTTCTTATTAAGTATTTCTCAAGTTATCGCGCTGACAAAATTTCTATTGTTTCAGCTACTGTGACCTTGACCCTTGACCTTTCGGCCCCAAATGCAATAGGCTTCTTAGGATTACCAAGAACAATACACAAACCAAATTTGAAGTTCATATGTAAAGTATTTCTCAAGTTATCGCGCTGACAAAATTTCTTTTATTTTAGTCACTGTGACCTTGACGCTTGACCTTTCGGCCCCAAATGCAAAAGGCTTCTTAGGATTACCAAGAACAATCCACAAACCAAATTTGAAGTTCATATGTAAAGTATTTCTCAAGTTATCGCACTGACAAGATTTGTCCGGACACACACACCCACCCACCCACCCACCCACCCACCCACGGAAGGACAAGGCAGAAACAGTATGCCCTTTCGGCTTCGCCGCGGGGCATCAAAATTACTTTTGACAGAGCTGGTTTTGGGTTTTCTCCTTGAACCACCCCCCCCCCCCCCGATCCGCGCCTGGTGTCTTGTAATTTTCTTTTACTTTAGTTGTAACACATACAGTACACACTGAATATTAATATGAAAATCTAATTTTGCTGGATGAATATACCCAATGTATATATATATAAAGTAAAAGGTGTTTGTCAATTGGTGCACTATATCATTAAATTTGCAAAGTTTAAAACAGAGAATTGGGCCAAAACAAATTATAGACCTGCTTCCGGTTACCCTATTTAATATATTTGACAGCCTCTACCCTATTTTTTTGGAGGAAAAATGAGGGGAAAACCCTGAAAATCATCAATTAATACCTTATACCCTTGACTACACACAGACACCTCCATATGATCGTACACAAAAAAATTGCCCCCCCCCAAACATTTTTTTCCACCTACCTACCCTACAATGTATCTTTAAATGCCACGCAATCAGAAGCAGCAGTATTTTGTTTTATTTGGCCTTTTGTATTAAACTGAATCGAAGTGTACACATTTCTTATGGAGTAAAAATACCACATAATGCAGTTAACACGCCATGATGCAATAACTTGCGATGTGTCCAAAATGGTTATTACTAACAGTAAAACTGCATTGTTTGTAGTCATGTCAGTCATGAAGAGAACTATTAAACTCAGTCATATGCTTCATGTTCCTTCATTATATTTTATAGTTTGAGCCACTTGCAGAAAAATGTCCTGAAATGCCAATGCAACTATGTTACACATGAACTATCCGTATCCAGCCACAATCGCATGTGCACACCGCTACACTTCCCGGCTTCCCGAGTTTGGCTGCCTATACAATTGGAAGTCCGAACATATGGCCTTACATGTACATGTATAACAACTTTTTCTCAGACGAATTTAGTTTTCCTTACTAAAGCAAGTTTAAGGGATCTGTCTTCAATGAACAAGCTGAGGTCACTGAGGTGAAATGTTTGGCAGTGAAAGTATGGTGGCCAGGTATATGGAACTTTTGCTCTATTGGGGTTATACATGTACTTGAATGGACAGCTAAAACAGCGGTCCGACAACCATGGAATGTTATTCGTTGCACATCGTCCACTGCCAAACCTGGTATTATTTTGTCACATTTTTCCCTTAAATTCTGTTAAAACTCAAAATGATGTAAAAACAGTACTTTACACAGTGCCAATCTCAACGAAAATGACAGCTTGAGATTGCAAATAAAAATTTTGAAATTAAAAAATGCCTTGCAAGAAGTAAAGCAAAACTGAGTGAAACCAGAAAAATAGAGGGATCCTAAATAAACTTTTAAACACAAAACTTGACATCGTCGTGTCAGTGTAAATAGGTTGCATCTCAGTTTTGAGTTGCTTTGAGAAAAACGCAGAAATAGGTTTGGGTGGCTCGCTAAATGTTTTCGTTTTATCAAATAAAAAGATTAAGTGATTTTAGGAAGATATATTGTAACATATTAAGAAACATGTTTAATTTGCCCGATTTAAGATAAAAGAACTTTAAACGAATGAGATCATCATGCAAAATTTTAGCTTGAGACGATATTTTGTCAACACGTCCTAACTCATCTACATGTAGGTATGACTTGTTGCATGAACAATAACGTGCCATTGGGGAATACCTTTTCACAATTTCGGACTTTATTTTTCTTTAATTAAATAAAAACTCCTCCAGAGTCACAAATCACAAAAAGAAAATGTGATACATGTACTCTGTAATTAAATGTTGGAGTCAATATAAAATAAGAAATAACAATATTCTTAATTTTTTGAAATGATTTTTGGTGTGTAAATATCACCAGTAGGGATTTGAACCAGGGATCTCTCACTCACGAACTACATGTACAGATAACCGGTATGCCCTTATCCACTAGGCCATCGGGTGCTGCACAACAGTGGAGGTAATTAAATACCTTTTATAATGCGCTGTACAATCTAACAGGCAAAATATTGTTTACTGAAAGAACCCTAAACTGGCCGGCTAAATATACAATTCCTTATAGAAAATAGAAAAATTAATGTCACATCATTACAAGAAAATTAATTTCGGTGACTTTTGAGATATGTTTTTGAACAAACACAGCATTTTGCATATAAGAGGTATTAGCTTGAACGTTCAGGCTCCTAGTCGTGATACGACCATATGACTTTAATTAATTACACCATGACGCAATATTTTCTAAGGAAATTCTCCTGTAACAATCTATGGATAAATCTTGATACAAATGTAATTTGGCAGTTACTGAATTAGGATGTTTTGGGGGAAAATGTTGCATCCCGACGCCACATTTTTTCCTCATTATCTCAGTGAAGGTCAGACATTGCAAAAATGTTAAAAAGACATGAATCTGGGATTGAAAAACATTTCCAATTTTGTACAACACGACAACAGTGTCTTGAGCACAATCCAGATCGAAAAGATTCCCATATCTGGCCATCACTAATTTTTCCCTTTAATAGTGACCTAGCTGGAGTTACTCCTCCATGCTCAGCCCTATATTTTATCGTTGGGTTGTCCTATGACAACCCAACGATAAAATATAGGGCTGCGGTAACTCCAGCTAGTCTCGATACGGTTTGTGCACAGGGTGGGTGACAAGTGATGGCAAGATGGGAATCTTTCCTCAATACAATACTGAGACTTTTCGTATTGTAAATGATGCCTTATTAAACTTGCCTGTTACACCGAATACCACGGACAGGATAATCAGAAGCGAGCGAGTAAAATGCTCCATGGCAAGATGTCCTCGAACCCGGAAGTTAGCGGGCATGAAATTCCCCGATGGACCCGCCGACTGCGCCATTGCGCCCACGTCCACAAGCACCGGTTGACAACTTCCGCAAGACCGCAACTTGTTTCCGAGAGGTTTGGAAGAAGATAAGGCGATTGTGTCACCCAACAGCGATACAGTTTCGTGAAACGGAACCTGGCTGTAACTCACATCCAACAATTTGAACAGAAAACCCTTACAATTTCCAAAACATTAGAAAGGAACAACTGCAAATTTTGCAGTCGAAATGTTCAACACGTCAACTTGCTAGTCGTGGTCACTGATGCGTGACCGTCATTCAGGACTGGTGCACGAAACATTGTCGTCACACACTATGCGGAAACGAGACAGGTGCAAGACTGATCATAACTTTAGCCGTATTCAATGAAACTTGTATTTTTCGTCTGCGGCTTCGGATTCTCAAAATACGGTAAACACTACAAGAAACGAAGCCGTAGCCATGAATTATGCGATTCGTACATGGCTTACTTTCCCTTGCGAAGTTGCGAGGCCATTCACTTGGAGGCCAGCCGTTTGGTGCTTATTCGGGACCGGGGTAGTCAACGCAAAACACTTTTATGTGTCCCCCATATTTTTTTTGCTGCACTATCATTGTTATAAAGAATCTGACGCAACCCCAATAAAGAAAAACAAGTCAAAATGATTTCAGCTTTGCTTCTAAAGGTATTTTCTACCCCAGTTGACACTATGAAGAGATCAAAATGGCTTTGCTTTAGCAGACCACATTTCACTTTGGCAAAAACTTAAACACAAATTAAAAACAAATTGACCTTAGTCATTCTAGGCACGCATTTAAATCTTCCACCGACGAATAGGCCCCTACCATTTAGCCAAAGTTGGTCCTTTGATTTTAAAACGATCTTGAAAAGAAAAAAAAAACGAACGAGTAAAAACAAAATTGTTAAAGTTTGTGTATATGTGCTTTTTGGTTAGGAACCTTGAATTGATAATTTTCTAGCATTACATTACTTATGAGCTTTCCAATGACATCGCACGAACAAAAATCAGCCTGTGACAAGCAATCAATTAATTAATTTCAACTTTAGAATTAAGAGCGGGACGCTCCTTTAATTCGTTCTGAATAGTGTGCGCAATTTCTGATTAATAAAACTGTACACAGGCCTGCAAAAACAAACAAGCAAATTTATTTGTATACAGGGCATTATATTCCTTTAATTTCTTTCGGAAAAGAAAATCGAAAGTTTGAAAGAGTACCTAGGCCTATATACCAACTTTAAATTTCTACTCTTTGTATTTTACTTCAACGTTAATTTAGATCACAAACTTGTAACTACTTGCTTTAGGGAATATAAGGCGTCCACTGGATTTGGCGTATAATATTACATGCGAATTAAAAAATTATTAATGATCTGAACGCACATTCGCTCAGTAATATCACTGCAATTGCAAGTTAATCCCCATACTGCAACAGACCCTAAGACTTCGGTGTCATTGGATTGTTTTTTTACTCTAGCTGCAAACCTATTAAAAGGCTCACGAGGAATAGGAACCATTAAAGATTAAACAGGATGTTTTTAGGCTAATCTTGTAATGGAAATAGACCACAAAATAGGAAGTATATATTTCTTTTCTTTTTCAATAATTACGGGTGTTTTTTTTTTTTACTTTTTTAACTTAGAAGTTGAGATCCTAAGTGTTTTCAATAGGCCTTTGTAAATTTCACAGACTATTTGGCATCTTAAGGTAATTTTAAAAAGGAAAGTGCAGTTTAAAATTTAAACAACTAAAAGGAAGTTACTTTGTTGAAGCCTTTGTGAATAATTCTTGGCATTTTATTTTAAAATTACGACATTTTATGATTTTATTGGAAAGATATAGATTTATCCAATATTTAAATGCACACAAATTCTTGAAACTGCACAGAAGAGTTTTGACAGAACACCGCACTGACAAAAGCGTAAAGCCCGGGGCTAGGGGATGGGGAGGATTTATCCCCCCACTATTTGACCAGGGAATGGACCACCCGGGATCGGGGACGTCTCTATAGTCCGAAGTACCATTGGTCCGACGTCCCATTGCTCTCCATTGGTATAACGTCCAATTGTTCGGATGTCCCATTGGTCGGACGTCCCATTGGTCCGAAGTCCCCATTGGTCCGAAGTCCCATTGGTCCGAAGTCCCATTGGTCCGAAGTCCCATTGGTCCGAAGTCCCATTGGTCCGAAGTCCCATTGGTCCGAAGTCCCATTGGTCCGAAGTCCCCATTGGTCCGAAGTCCCCATTGGTCCGAAGTCCCATTGGTCCGAAGTCCCCATTGGTCCGAAGTCCCCATTGGTCCGAAGTCCCATTGGTCCGAAGTCCCCATTGGTCCGAAGTCCCATTGGTCCGAGGTCCCATTGGATCACCCCCTCCCATCTTAGTTGTAATAAACAAAAATTTTAAGGTAATTTTACAACTGTCCAACAGCCCAAATATAGCACTAAAAAACAAAGAACGAACAGCATAAAAGCTTTAAATGCACTGTTTGATACATGTACATCAATTTGTATCATAAACAGCGCCCCCAATGGCATATGTCTCGAAGGTTCAAGATTTTACTGAACACAATTTATGACAAGATTATCAGCCGGTATTGACTTATTTACCGAACTGAAATTGCCTTTATTTCAGTAAAGATAGTTTTCGTGTATTGTTGACAATCGTGTGCAACAGAGGAATATGAGCGAAAAGGGTATCTTCCCTTGCGCAGTGCTATGACATTATTGATGTGAGCGTGCAGCTTGGCTAAAAAAAAGCCTCACAATACTCAGTAACGGAGCACTACCAAAGATGAACCAAAGTTTACCTTAAATGAAAAAAATTGAAACAAATCGTCAACGACACCACGAACTGACACCCGGTGGTCAGCGTTGCAGAAATACAAATCGGAGAAAAACGCTTTTAAAGGTTTGACACGAATTTACTCAGTAAAATATTCCATTTCTCTTAGAGGTTTTAGTATCACTCAACGTAAAAATGCTTTCACTACTCAATTATAAACGTTATATTGTAAAAATCTGCTTAGTTTATTAGCAATTAAATGATTAAGATGGGTGTCAGTTCGTGAAAACCAAAATGTACGTGTTTTCGGAGAGTGCGCGCATTCAATAGCGTTAGAGAGTGTCAGTTCGTGAAAACCAAAATTGACCCGTTTTGGGAGAGTGCGCGCACACACTGCGCATGCGTGCGCGCACTCTCCCAAAACGCGTCAATTTTGGTTTTCACGAACTGACACTCACTAACGCTATTGCATGCGCGCACTCTCCGAAAACACGTACATTTTGGTTTTCACGAACTGACACCCTGTGCAGTGTCACTTCGTGGTAACCAAAAATACCAGAATTGACCAATTTCTTGAAAATTCATTAGCAAAATTCGCTTATTTTAGATGATTTCAGCAATTTTAACCTCGTCATGTTAAACTTCATGATACAAACTGCTAATATGTGCAAAAAAAGAAAATTTGATTTTTTATTTTTTTTTGTACACATGTGATGCAGAGGGTGTCAGTTCGTGGTGTCGGTGACGAAATGTAAAGGCTTGAATTTTCTAGTCACTGAAAAAAATCATTCTTTCATGTTCATCAACAAGACATCGACTTCCGACGATACTCATTAATTTTGTTGTAACTGTAAAGTGAGGTTTCCAGGACCCTCGATCGTGAGAATCGTGCAGCTAACTAATAATTCGTTCACTATACTTTTAAAAATCAATTTCAAAGTCTTAAGATTCATTTACAAGGATAACAGTTCAATTTGTAAAGCATTCGCAGGCTTAGTCCATCTAAACAGCGCAATTTTCAGAAAATATAACGTTAACAAACTAAGCGTATAGTCATAGGCCATTATTTCTACAAACAAAAAATTATGTTTAGATCTGCTTAGGTCTGAATCTCGCCTCGTGAATTCAAAAGTCACAACGTTTGCGCGCAACCAGACTATTGTAAAATGGCAATAGACCACGAATGGTAATTTCGGCGTTGATAAGCTTCGATTTTTTGCTGAAATCGAAAGTGTTTCTGGTAAATACCAATAAAGAGAGGGGCATATACTGTTGAGCATTTAAAACCTGCAGTTCAAATGCTTGAAAGTTGCCTTCATGGAGACGCTGGCGATTCTTCCTACTTTTTGTAAGACAAGAGGCAGATTTTGATGACCATATTTTTTTATAGTGCTTATTATCGTCCGGCTTATGCAGCGCCCCATAAGAAGGCGGTTTCAGCCCCCTCCACCCCCACCCGGCCCACCCCACTTCTTGATTTTACAGAGGCCGGATGACAGGTGGAAAAAAAATCCCACTTTCAGCACGGATGAGCTAGCGACTATCCAACAAATAAAAATGACACGCTACGCCACTGAATCTGGGAATGTTGTTCATTTAACCAATTGTTCTTCCGCGTCCGAGGCCGCTTTGTCGCAGATGGAAGGATCGGCGTTGAGAGTCATTCCGGCACGCCGAGCTAGCGGCTGCACGCGATGACGTGGACCCTTGGCCGAGAACTCTTTGATGATGTGACCGGCGAAGCACGGAGAGGTCAAGCGGCCTCGGCAGGTCTGGTGGATCAAAAATCACGGTCTGTGTGATCGTCCGAAGCAGGTAGCCGGCACAGGGGAGGGCCAAGAGATCACAGTAAAGAGAGATCCACTTATTCCCGCTCAACTGCCCCGCCATTGCTACGCAATCCTCCTCCTCCTCCTCCTCCTCCTCCTCCTCCTCCTCCTCCTCCTCCTCCTCCTCCTCCTCCTCCTCCTCCTCCTCCTCCTCCTCCTCCTCCTCCTCCTCCTCCTCCTCCTCCTCCTCCTCCTCCTCCTCCTCCTCCTCCTCCTCCTCCTCCTCCTCCTCCTCCTCCTCCTCCTCCTCCTCCTCCTCCTCCCCCTCCCCGTACGTTACGCGTCGTCATCATCAAGATCTCATGGCCGCTGTATGCCCAACTCCCAGGGAGTGCCGATGGTAGCAGACCAGTAAATAAACTTCCATAGACCCCAATGGTAAATGCTCCCACTTCAAAAATTCGGGAAAAATACTCACAACTCTCCAAGGTGTTCGAGACACACATCAATTTAAAGCTTATTTCATCATCTTTCATTTTCTGTTCAATTTACGGGGGGTCAACTGATGACTTTTAGGAGAAATTTCCATCTGAAGACGATCACCCCTGAAAATAGTCCTGAAGCCCATCGCCATTTTGAAAAACGATGCCTACACTCCATTGCAAAATAGAGCGCTTTTAGGGTGCAAATTACATCCAAATTACACAGAACTGCAAGCTCCCAGTCCTGTTTCGCTTCCCTTCCACCCATATTCGCTTCTCTTCCACCCATATTTTTTACAAACCCTCAAGTTCATGGCCCACAGCATGCTCAAATACCGAAGATTTTGAGGGCATGCAAATCGCGATTTGGCCGGCGCAGGCAATTTCGGACCGATTTACTGGTCTGCACCCCGATATATCGTACGCCCATCAAATATCTCCCTCTGACTGTACAGAGCAGTCGAGCCACACATGGGAGCCAGGGGAGTAAGTTTCGAGAACCTATGTATATAGAGTTAGGGTTAGCTATCGTGATTTAAAGGATATGGTTGGTTGAGGGCAAGGATTAGGGTAAGGTTACTAAAACAAATGCGACATTGTGAGTTAAAGTGTCGAGGTACGGAGGCATATTCTGGAAGCCAAGCTTTTATATATATAGATGCTTTAAATAATAACTACATGCAATTAAAGAAATACTTAGTGAAATGATGAGACTTACACAAATCACACCCGCAACAGATATACAGAATGACCAAATTGACAGATGAGATAAACAAACTGATTACATGGACAAACTGATTACAAGGACAATACATTATCTTACAAACGTAATCTGGTAAGAAACAATGCACATATTGCTGACCAACACCAGCATCGGTATATAGCTCTGCTACTGGGACAGGACTGTCCGCGAGGTCTACTGGTATCCTTCGTAAAAGTTTGAGGCACGTATACTGACCCACTCGGGGCCAGGGCTAGGGGGCCGCCCGGCTGGCTTGTTTCCTCCCGCGCTGTTACGTGATGGATAGGGAAGGATGTGTGATTAGGGACGCTAAGATCCCAGAAGAGTCCAACATGGAAGGAGGTAATGGGTTCAAGTTGATTTCCTGGGTTCGACTCCTGAATGCTTGGATATGACCGTCCTTTTTTTAAATTCATTTTAAACATCTTGTTTTAATATAATAAGACAGTTCTAAAATAAAGCAGCAAAAATAAAGCAGTTGATGATCCTTTTACCGGCAATTTCACCTAAAAAAAACATGCCCAAATAGTCAGACCGGTAAAGGTCTGAGAGAAAGAGAGAGAGAAAAACAAATATTTACATCGGTACACTCCTTCAGACTCTGTCCGTTGGAAAAAGGAAATTGTTTCAATTTAGAATAATTTCTGTTAAATTCAACCAAAACTTGTGGTCAAGATCAAATTAAATTTAATTTTGTATGACCACAAGTTTTGGTTGAATTTAACAGAAGTTATAAACCAAGCAATTGGGTAATAACATACCACAATTTCGGGTAGTTGCAGTTTACACCCTTGCTTGGGTGAAATTAATCCAGGCAATTTTTCAGTGATACATGTACTTTAGACAGACTCTTCTATACGGCAAATTCTCCATGATTCTTCAACGGAGAATATTTCTATTTCTATCATTATTGATCTTTTAATGTTCAACCATATTAAATTAAATTCTTCGTTATTCAATTGAATTCTCACTTAATTAATCTTTTCGTTATTTGATGTTTTCGCAAACCAGAGTTATGCTTTCTTGAAGATCCTCCCGGTCTCTTGATAGATTATCACAAATATGAAGGTGGTTAATAATTCACTTCGCTATGGCTATAGACATATCATTACAGTCTTCAAATAAAAAAAACACTCTTGCATTTCAATTAGTAAAAAGTAAAAAACCTCATAACATAAAAACCTTAAAAATATGATAAATATTTTGTTGATTTAACAATCAGTCAAGATTGTTATAAACACAAATTCTACAACTGTCACCAACATAGGGCCTATTACTCAAACATTTCAAATTATAACTTGAATACCAAAATACAAATAATATTACAATATACAAACTGAGTAATAGACTTAAGTAAAAAATATATAGGCCCCACCACCAGCTGCCAAAAATTGTAGTGAAAACGTAAAGTTAGATATTTATTGTAACTCATCATAAAGTGTCAAAAATGAATTTTAATTTAAAACAAATACGCATATTTGCGTGTATATATAGGCTGATATACATGTAACTCTTCCACAAAATATATGAGTCCGAATAATAATAATATACAAACATAGAAACACAATGATTTTCTGATACATTGTAATGAGAAAAACCCACGATATAATAAGTGGTTTTTTTTTAAGTCCTGGCTGGAGCAGACTCAACGCTATGTGTCTCTCCCTTCAGTTGTCATCCAGCTCAGGGCGAATCATCAAGTACATGTAGTTGTCAGCTTTTGGCAGAAGTCGCATGTACGTCTACATATCAAGGAGAGAATAATTCCACCATGATTCCACCATTCCACCATTTTGTGACGAAATATTACAATCAAGTACATTCTATAAACACATGATGAATCTTAAGGTGATTGAATTGACTGGTCTCAATTCAAACACTCACATGTTCATTTTGGCTGTCGCCCATACTTGTCAGACGAGCCACTAGTTTCTTGAAATGAGGTCGGTGGGCCGGGTCTTCCTGCCAGCACAGCAGCATCAGGTTGTAGCTGCAAAACAACACATTTTGGTTGTCATTTACATACAACAGTATATTACCGTATCATTGCGTTTAATATTTTAATTGTAGGATAATAATACGTGCACATGTGGGAGCAACGTGAATAATGAATCAGGACAAACCACATATCGAGAGAAAAAACTAAACAAAAGGATATGGCTCAACATCAGTTCCGAAATAGTAAAATGTAAATCATAGATAAAGAGATAAGTCAGCCTATCGACGGAAGAACATTATCAGACTTAAGCCTCTTAATGTTCATATCTTACAATTCATCATCACAGCTGCTAGGTTTGGGCATCCGGTATCCACTCTTCAACCTCGACAAAAGGTCCTTAGATTTGGTGTCTTCATAAGGAGTGGCACCTTGAAAAAAATATACAAACTCAACTCTTAGCGAAAGGATATATTGCATTGATTAGAATGGGATCAATTCGCACGTGCTTAAGATTTAAATGGGAAAATGACGACTCAAGCGAAAACAAAACGACGTATTCCAGTCAGAATGTACTTTTCGAACACATTATCCGGACAAATTATACAAACACGTGAACAAAGGAAACTAATAATTATTGAAAGATCGAAATACTTTACCCAGGGTTGCAATTTCCCACAGAAGGATTCCGAAGGACCATCTATAACAAGAAACGAAAAACAAAGACGAATGAGTCTCGTTCAATGCTGCATGTGTGATGTGTTTCAGTTGTGTAAATGGACATTCTTAATGTTATCTTTTTGATGCTTACACGTCACTCTTTGGTGTGTAAATCTTGGAAGCCAACGACTCCAGAGACAGCCAGCGAGTAGGAACCCGAGTCTGCAAAAGGAGATATCAAAAAGGACGTTAAAATACTTGTATTTCTAATAAAACACGTACTTCTACAAAAGCTCGGTATGAGGGAGGGTAGAGTAATGAGTATGGCAGGTTTATGAGTAGGCCCAAGAAAAAATTGTCTTGATAATGAAACAGGAGATAATGAGAGCTGTTAATATTTACCCGTGACATCTGAACATAGATATCTTCTCCTCGAGACAAGCCAAAATCAGAAACCTTAGCAACCAGTTGACTGTCAAGGAGGATGTTCCTTGCCGCCAAATCACGATGGATCACCTGCAAAGAATGTTCCTTTATTTATTACTTTTAAAGTATGCTAAATTTGATTTCTGCAAACTCATGAGCATGGCCGTCGCCTGGATTTTTTCTAGATGGGGGCAAAACATATTTTTACCCCCAAAATCCTGTATTTCTCTACATTTTCTCGAATTATCACTTTTAGAGGGGGCAGGAACATTTCGCCCCCACCCATTAGATTTTCACCACTATGACTTTGCACCTCATTTTCTTTGCGTTATTTTCTCTTTTTATTTCTTCTTCTTCTTTTTTTGCTTTTCGGGGGGGGGGGGGCAAGCACCCCCTTGCCCCCCCCCCTCGCGACATCCATGCTCATGAGCTTTCCCTGTGTTCCACCTTTGCAACACTGGACCATACTCCATCATGGATCCGGTCAGCTCTGTTTTTAAGCCCATTAAGTCTGTATATCATCCGTTCTTATGTTTGTAAGCTTCAATAGATCGTTTGCACTGCAATCATCTTTGAGGTGTGTGCTTTTATTCAACTATGGTACGCATGAGTAGACGTCTTGTACATATATTGTTACAGCTCAAATCATCGGCAATCGATCTATAGCCGGACACTTTTAAACAATCCTTGGTTTCGTTACCAGTACAATGTTTCCACTAAGTATAAAAAACTAAGACAATATACTTACTCCCACTGCATCAAGGTGTTGCATTCCTTTGACAACATCCAAAGCAAACTGAATCAGCTTCTCAGGAGACAGAGTTGACTGATCATCGTCTCCCAGGGATCGGGCATTTCTCAGGTAGGTGCGCAGATCACCGTTGGGCATGAACTCCAAAGCCACGTACAAAATGTCTAGGAAAAAGAAAATTGACATTAAATGGCAATTTCTGTGGTTGTTTTGGGAGACGGTTTTTGAGAAAAATGCTCAAACTTCATTTCGTTCATTCAAGGACCGTGGCTCATTTCACTTGGAGTTAAATCATTAATTATTTAATTTTTGCGAGATATATGATATCTGTTAATCCAAAGATGGAAAAAATGCCATAAAAAGGGTAACATCTGTCTATATGACTCCATCGGTTTGCTTCCGAACTGCATTCTGCTGAAACGAATATTACAAATGGTCAAACTATTCTTCTCAACTAGGCCTACATGGTCACAAATCGACACAACAATCAGTAAATGAACACCAGCTATTTCACTGCATGTACTCACCTTCGTGTTGACAAGCACCAAGAATACTGACCACGTTCGGGTGCCGTCCAACTTTGGTCAGAGTTCGAAATTCCTCCATGAAGTTCTGCCAATCATTTTCAGAGGCGTTTGCTGTGAAGAATTTTCCGGTGAAACGAAATGTAACATGTGGGGTTATTTTTATTGATAAACTCAAAATTGAATGAAAAACGGCAATGACTTAATCTATAGAGTATATCTCATTGACTTTATTGCTGTTATACATTCAAATGTTTCGAAGTGCACAGCTACAGATATCAAAGGTACCTTTCAGTGTCTTTATAGCAGCTTTGGAGATGTCTTCCCCAACCAACACTGCTCCGTCGCGGACTTCCCCAAAGTTTCCTTCGCCCAAGACCTTCTTGCCAACCATCATTTCCTCCCATGGAATACGCCATTGCTGTGTCCAAGATGGTAAGCCTACGTCCTCATAGGTTGGTGGTGACATATTAATACCCACTACTTCATACGATGTTGGGTGATCGTGACCAACCCTCTCATAATCTGATGCCCCGGTGCCATTGTCTGGGGATATCTGATTCTCATACGCGGTCTACGAAAAGCAAAAACACACATATATCGACACCCAATTATCAAAAATCAGGAAACAGGCAACGTATGAAAAAGGGTGGACCCTACTCGAAAACTAAAAAGATGTTACAGTTTGAGATTGTTGTGTTAATGGGAAGTCGCTGTTCAGTGACAAGGGGAACATAGTTTATGTCATGTCTCAGTCAAAGTTCTGACACAGTATGCAGCCTATGTAATTGATGCCACTCACCAGTTCCTGCCCTCCTGTTGATGGTGGCTTTGCTGGTTGTCTTCTACTTCTTCGACGACGCAGAAAATAAATGCACAGGACCGCAGCAACGACAATCATGACGATTACGACAATGACAATGACAGCGATCAGAACTGTGTTTGACTCATCAGCTGAGGTGGGTTGTGGAGTAGTTGTCGCTGATAGAAAAATGGACACATTATTAATATCAACGTTCCATTTGTTGACGACAGGAGTAGACAGGAGCCTAGTCATGAGTCAGCTCTTGAGATTTCAGAAATAGTTGAAAGTGTGTCTTCACTAATATATTTTGACTATACGATTTGTCACCCCACCTTCTTTGGATTACTGAAATAAGCCAACACTGCCAAAAAACTGTGTTTAGCAATTAAACACTGTTCTTAACACTTTCTCGCTATCAGTTTGTAAACATGTTTATATACTAAACATGTTTAGAGTGAGGATGGATAGTGTTTAGCCATTGAACATTGATGTTTAGGAATTGAACACATACTGTTTAGCTTCTAAACATGTACAAAGTAATAGCAAGATTGTGTTTAATTGCTAAACACAGTTTTTAGAGTGAATACACAGAAAAACAAATGTGAACAAAATCTTATACATTTTCACTTAAAAGTATCCCTCAGTTGACCGTGAGTCGTGAAAAGAATGTGACTTCTTTGCATTCGCACTGCACAATGGCGATGTAAAAAATTGCAAGGACGATCCCTAGCAGTGTACAACATAGAACAGTAACGTTGTATCAAAGCACTCACTTGAAATATTCTATTTGACCCATTTTCTTTCGGACAAAAAATATCAATTATCAAAAATTAATCAGTCGGTTCGGTAATCAAACTGCACCTGCTCAATCCAACCCTATGCGTGAGAACCATCAACCTATTATTTTAAGTTTTATACCCTTAAGTCAAAAACGTTGTGTCTTGATGTGTACATCATGTACAGTTTAAATATAAAGCTAGGTCATTATTTACAAAGAAAGCGATGACACATCATATGTACTCGCTTGAAAAAACATGTACTCTCTAATGCTCACATGAACTTCCTGTAACTACTACTGAAGCAGTGGGTGCAGGTAAGGTGGTGATGGGTGGTGCTGGAAGTGTTGAAGATTCTGCGACTGTGGGGCCTTCAGTAGTTGGAGGAGGCGTTTTTGGAGGAGGTGTTAGAGGATAAATCAACTGTGATGCAGGACTCAAAGATCCCTGGCCTCCTGGTCCATCTCTTACAGCAGCCACGCTGAACTGGTAATGAGTGCTTGGTTCCAGCGGTTGGACTACAAAGCTATATGCAGCCTGTGACTGGTCTGTGACTGATATCTCACCAGCCATTGTCCATGATGCACTAGTTGAAAGCATGTAGTAAATGATGTATTTGATGATCGGTCCATCCCCAGAGTCCAGGTTGTGTGAGTCCCATGCCTGCCAGCTGACAGTCACCGATCCTGGCCCAGCAACGACTTCGGGAGCCTGACTTAGATATGGGAGAACTGCAACACAACCACAAAGAAAAGTCAGTAACTTAAATGCCATCTTTTCTTGAACATGTACATGTACAAGTACTTCCTCAAATACACCATAGTAGTCCGATCACTGTATGCAAAATAAGTTAAGGGATTTTGAAATGAATGGGATGTGAACCTGCGACTTCCCGCACATCAATCTTAAAATAGAGCTACCCATCCCTTTGTTAACACATAGAAGGAATAAACCCGTTTAAAAACAATTACAATCATATTGCTTATGAGAGGCTATCTGTGATAAATTTAATTATACATCTTCAGATATCATATGTTCTGACCCACCAAAATGGTAAATGTTTCAGAGCCTTGTGGTGTTTTCATGCATCATTTCGCTTTCTTGGTCCCACCATAACCCTTCCCTCTATCAACTAAATACTATAGTCTGAATACATGCATCACCTCGTGTTAAGGCTTGAATCTAACAGCTTACTAAAATTTTAAAATGGTCACAAATAAAAGTATAAATTTAGTGAAATTCTTTGTTAGACAAGGCGAAGATCAAAGCATGTACAAGTGATTTCTCTGTGGCACTGGATTGAACAAATTAATGCACTAAGCATGTTTCTACTACATGTACCAAATTTAGGACGGCAAAAATTACAAACCGAAAGTGATTCTAAGCTAATTGCTTTACCAAAAAGGGACACACTCAGAGTTGTTGATACACTTTGACTGTTATGAAAAAGACTACAGACGACCAGCTGGTTGTTAGTCAGTCCAGATGCAGTGAACGTGTTGTTCAGGACCGTCCCTTCAGTCACCGTTTCTGTTCGTGTGAATCCTGCTGAGCCACTGCTTCCAAGGACAATGGAGTTTGCCAACAGAGCGTCCCCTGACGTAGCTGCACAACTGAATGTCACATCTTGGCCTTGATTTGGCATCGTCAACATTTGAAATTCAATGATACCTTTTGATAGAAAAATAAACACTTTATAATTATTCTGTATCAGCTAAATCCTAATTGTTTTAAATCTCCCTCCAAAACATATGTATTTGCAAATTGTCAGTTTGCAAAGCGCCTGCCCGAAAGCGCATATTGCCTGGTCAGAATAGTCACTAAACAAACACTTGTTATGCTCCGGTGAAGGAATGCTGTTAAACCAATTCAATAAGACAAAATAAACTATACAGTTTAGCACATTTCGCTGTGAGTTGATAGTAAATAAAATTGAAGTGAATACAAAATGAGTGCTCTAAATAATGCAGAATGCAAAATTTTGAGTACTTTTATCAGATTTCAGACAACCTTGATAACTTTTTGAGCTGAATCCTTCCCGGGGAATTAAACATACCATATGCTTGAATAAACGAATAATGTGGAAGAGTGCCATTCCTTTTATAAATCCAAGATCCAACCACATGACATGTTTGCTAGGAAGCTTCCTGAATCCGCCAAGTCCAACGTTGTGCAATAGTCCAGTGAAATACAATTGTACTCACACAAAATCGGGATATTTAAAGCCCCGTGTTAATGACACAAGTGCGAGTGCACAATAAGATCTGGCCGTGTTGCAAGAAGTCTTGCAGAAAGTCTTGCATGAAATTGATCAAAATGATCCCTGCTAGAGCTAAAAAATGCGGCGCCGAAAAATGCAACGCCGATGGCACATATGGGACACCATATTTTTAGTCAATCCCCATGCTTCCCATAAAGTGACACATGAAAGTGCCACAGGGCCTGAGGCCAGAGCCAAGGTGATTCATAGTGCACAGGTGCTTGCCAAGAAGCCCCCTAGCCCCTCACTATTACCACAGTTCTATGGGTGAGTTACGGGATGCGTTTTTGGTTAATTTTTGTTGGGGGGGGGGGGGGGACCGACCGACCGAAACCAAAATGACTTGTAGAAGTAGTCTGTTGCTAGAGCTTAAAAAAGAGAGGGCCCACTGGTTTCCTTTATGGACTCCGTGCACAGCAGATGGCATCCTGTGACCACTTTCAAAGGCTCCATTGGGAGGAGCACACCGCAGGAGCTGGTTTGGGCATATACGCCGTGAACGCACGACTGATTTTGTGGGGGTTAAATGTTTCCAAATTGGTTACGTCTTTGTGTCAGGCGCAATCGACAATGCGTTCGAATGTTCCTTCTGGTGGCTTCCCCCTTCGATTCTCTCCTGTTGTAACTGTTGAGGGCCATGCATCAAAACAGTGCAATAAGTAGGAGCATAGTTTTTTTAAAATGAGATATTTAGGGTTGGAACGATTTCTTTAACATGAATGGTATTTAAAATTCTCTTAACTCGACGTGCCTTATTGTGTATTAAAATGCCCAGTATTATCCAGAAGGGTGTCTGTGACTTATGCAACGGATTATGACACAATTTATACATACTCACTTTGGGGTGGCAAAAGGTGCGGCTCACAAATTGAAAATATACGATTTTACAGACTTGGCATGATCATTGTTGAGCCAGTCATTGTCCAACTTATAAAGGTTAATACGCTGCACATATTAAAGTAACTCACATCTTTGTTTCTGTGACAGAATTTTGAGTTAACCTGATGTACCAAAGAAATTAAGACAACAAATTTTACATAATATTTTGGTGGAGCTACACATGCATGTTGGTGACTAGTATGAAATCATGCATCAACGGCCATTGTTAAAGATATGATTATCGTCGTCTACATAATTTAAAATATTCATAACATTGCTCGGCAGTGTTTAGTTAACTGGATCATGAATATACCGCATAACTATATCAGCTGTTGGACAACCAATGAACATAACCATGGGCGTCGCCAGGAGTTTTTGTCTAGAAGGGGGCAAAGCACATTATTTCCCAAAATCCTTATACGCTCTCAAGCTTATTCTCAATTTATCATTTTTTTCGAGGGTGGGCGGGGGACATGTGCCCAGCCACCATGTTGTCAAATTCCCATTTAATTAACAGCAATATGGCTTTGCCCCTCATCTTTTTGTTTTTGTTGTTGCTTTCCAGGGGTTTGGAGGGCAAACGCCCCACTTGCGCCCACCCCTCGCGACGCCCATAAATGATTCCTTTTTTACAAGTTCTAGGATCAATTGTACCTGTCTGACAGTTGTTTGCATTCATATCTGACTTGAATCCACCAGCACAGACTCCATTCGATCCACTGCAGTAACCACTGTCTCTCTCGCAGGCAGCGTTATTGGAACACTGGCAATCACTAGAACAATCCAGTCCAAATTTGCCAGTTATACATGCACCTGATACTGCACAGGCAAAAGAACGGAAAAGAGTGGCATGGACATCACTCCCTATTTCTTCATAGCCTGTTTTCTTTGTGTATTATAGTCGACGGGCTCGATGTTGTTCAAAAAAGAACGTATGTTCACGACCATTATGCCCGTTTGGTCGATTACGTCCGACAACAGATTTTGACGAGCAATGGCCGATTATGTCCGACCATTATGTCCGCCGGCCGATTATGTCCGACCCATTGTGTCCTACGGCCGATTATGTTCGACCCATTGTGTCCGACGTCCGATTATGTCCGACCCATTGTGTCCGACGGCGATTATTTCCGACCCATTGTGTCCGACGGCCGATTATGTCCGACCCATTACGTCCGACGGCCGATTATGTCCGACCCATTGTGTCCGACGGCCGATTATGTCCGACCCATTCTGTCCGACGTCCGATTATGTCCGACCAATTATGTCTGACGGCGATTATGTCCGACCCATTGTGTCCGACGGCCGATTATGTCCGACCCATTGTGTCCGACGGCCGATTATGTCCGACCGAATATGTCCGACCCATTGTCCGACGGCCGATTATGCCCGACCCATTATGTCCGACGGCCGATTATGTCCAACCCATTGTGTCCGACAATGGGATACGTCCGACCTATTGTATTTAGATGGTCGATTACGCCGGATTCATTCGGTTGTGTACTGACATTATTAAATTATCTTTGGATTGTTACTTGAGTGCGCGCGTAAAATAGCCATGACAATTCTGAAAATGTCCCCTTGGTGCTAATTCGGGCGATTCACAATGAAGTGCGCCACCAATAGTTTGCCGCGTAGAATTCATTTTTCTCAACATTGTGGGAAATGGTCGACAAATTCGCAGCGCGGGACATTTGAAATTGTTAGGTTTATTATGTTTGCCCTTTTCTTTTAAATTTCTTTTAATCAATATGGTGTTCTTTGTACACTTGGATTTGGATGGTTCAAATTGCATAATTTTGATCCAAGTGGAGGATGGGATAACTGAATTGCTTCCCATGTTGCTTTGGAAGAACGTTGAAGTCTGGCAGATTGGTGCACAATATGATTAAATTGTTCATAAAAGCATGGAATTAGGCATTTGAAAAACTAAAGGTAGAATACTAATTTCTAAATTTACAAAATGGCTGCCATTGTTTGCTATTATACCCATATTTTTTTTCAAAGTACAAATCTGCAATGGCCATACAGCCAAATATCTTTCTCAAGACATACGCAGACTGTGTGCCAAATTCTCTGCTTTTATCATCAAATGAACAATTCCATCACTGTTAATATGTTCACAGTTTAATATTAAAGTGTTTTCACGTTTCTGAGTTTCATTTTAATACTTAAACTCTTGTTATTTTACATGATTATTATGTAGTTCTTGTTATGTAGTTAAAACTCATAATTGAGTTTAAATTATTTAATAAGCCTTTTAATACTTATTGTAGTTGGCTATCGCCCTTGTTATCACTATCAATATCAGTATCATCAACATCGACATTATCATCGCTGTATCATGTACCGGTTTGATATTTACTCAAAACATAAATCAAGCGATTAACAAAATGTATACGGTTTAACAGAAAAGCCGATGCAAAATAACCGTTAACGTTGGCAGAAAAAAATCAAAGAAAAACCAATGAAATTGACAATTAAAGCCACAGCAACGGCCTAACTTATTTCTTTAGATACTTCTTCCTGTTAAATCAAATTAAGTGCAAATCATAACTGTGGTTTTATGCATAAACCATCTCCTTTCACTAAATAATATATTTTCATTATTGAAAAGTACTGATTAAACCAGATTTGCCCTACAGTGCCCAGACAGTTTTGTATAGACGGTTACAAGAAATAGTGGAGGATTTGTATATTTACTCTTTATCTTATTGGCAGGATTAAAAAGCCGATTTAATTAAAATTGTGTCGATTGCGTTGAATTATTACTTTTATCAATATTCAAAATACAGTTTACTACTGTTATCATTATTCAGTATACCGGAAGTCGTCAGTGGCTTTAATATTTTTAGTGGGGCTGTCCACGTTATTTTTTGGTCATAAGTTTGCCCCGAAGTAGCTACCAGAAGGGCAAAAATAGCCCAACGATCATCGTGTACCTACACATTTTCGCCACTATAGTTTCCCTTCACCTCTGTATATTCCGTAACGAAAACACACTCCTGATTTAAGCCCACATCCATAAAAAAAATGTAAACGCACAACCTTACAATACGTGACCTTTTTTGTATTATATCTTTCTTATCTCCCAAGATTATCTCTAATTTTAGGCCTCTCACTTTGAAAATTGTGCCCTTCCGTTTAAACGAAAAATCGGCAGATCTTTATCATTGTTATGCACTATTGAAGCAATAAGTTTATTACATTCATCAATACTTGTTTTCCTGCGAGAAACTAAATTCCCAAAACCACATTTTCAAACTACAAAAGAAAAATGCCCTAAATGCTTTAAAAAAACCTATTTAAGGGAACGAAATTAAACAAATAATGAATGAAAAGAAAAGCAATGACAGTTCACGTAGTATCCACTAGACTACATGAGTGACTCCTTCCACTGAGTTGTTTTATACATTATATTAATGCATGTACACGTATTGCCCCATACGCGGCAATCATCCATGTAGGACCGACTTTGTGATATAGAAAAAGCTTGCCTCTGGTTAATGCAGTCCTCGGCACGCCCTGGGGATAGGGCGCCCCCATTCGAGCGGTACTTCACTGGATTTTTTTTCTTCACTTTTACACATCGCCCTTATAACATTAACAGGGTCCTGATTCCGATAAGTGTTGCAATTGCACTCAGTGTGCCAATTGCACTCTATGAAGAGATGCCATCATAGAGTGCAAAACAAAATGACACTGAAAAGTCACTGGTGAGAGATTAGAGCCCAAAATAGAGGATGAAATAAATCAGATTTCATAGGACGCCAAAATATTATGACAACAAACTTTCAGAGTTTACCGGACAAAATTGGGTCAGAGAAAATCGGATTCCTGGTATCCAATTCTGTTCAAGTCCAATCTCACTTTTATGAGTGAGTGCTTCTATTAAAATACGGCCGCATTGTCACACTTCGGGGTAAAGATGAGATTTGTCTTCCACATAATCAGCAATGCAGACCTACATGCAAATTAAACAAAATCCTCGATCGGCCATCGGACATAATGGGTCGGACATAATCGTAGATAGGACACAATGGGTCGGACTTAATCGGCCGTCGGACACAATGGGTCGGACATAATCGCCGTCGGACATTATGGGTCGGACATAATCGGCCGTCGCTCGTCAAAATCTGTTGTCGGACGTAATCGACCAAATAATAATAACTTTATTTACAGATGGTAGCCATGTCACCTGACAGATGATTTTCAATGGGCCATCTAAAACGGACATAACGGTCGTGAACAAACGTACACTACATAGGTCCACTATATGGGGAAAAAACTATGGAAGTATTTGTCACATCAATTCTTAGATAGGAAACATATATAACAGTACAAAGCACAGCTTCTCATAGCGATACGAGGAAGGCAAAGGTGTCTGGTACTTACTTTGGCAGCTTGTACCAGACCAACCAGCTTGACATCCACTTGGTGTACATACTCCAGTGAATCTATCACAAGCTGCATTGCCTGCCTGACAACGGCAGGTCTGGGTACATCCAGCACCAAATGTTCCAGAGGGGCAATCTGTAATCAAGAGTACACCGGAGTACAACATAAACATTTTAAAAGGGGCCGTATCATAAGTCCGACGCCTCATACCTCCGACAATGGGCAAACGCTGTTTTTGGACTTATGAGGTGTCGGAGCTATGAGGCGCCGGACTTATGCGGCGTCGGACCTATGAGGCGAAATTTACGCCTCATAAGTCCGACTCGTCATAAGTCCGCCGTCTAGATCAAAAAGTCCGAAATTTCGGACTTATGAGGCTTTGGCCTTATGAGGCGTCGGACCTAGGAGCGGACCCCTTTTAAAAGACAAGAACATGGGCGTCGCCAGGATTTTTTCTAGAGGGGGGCAACAAAAAAATTTGCCAAAAAATGCTTGTATTTCTCAACACATTCTCGATTTATCAGTTTTAGAGGGGGGCAGGGACATTTTGCCCCCCCCCCCAACTTATTAAATTTACACCACTTTGTCTTCGCGCCTCTTTTCCTTTTCTTTTTTTTTCTTTTCTTTTTTCTTCCCTTTTTTTTTTTTTTTTTTTTTTGCTTTTCCAGGGGGGGGCAAGTGCCCCCCCTTGCCCCCCCCTCGCGACGCCCATGGACAAGAAACACGTTGCATTATGTTTGTTATATTTATGAGGATCATTAAACTGATTCAGTAACCATTTTCTCAGGATTTCATATGCTCAAAAATTGTTTGATGTCAAAATCTAATTACATTCCTGAACCGGTTATGGGCCTACTGATGGTGAACGATATGTTTTTAAAAAGAAACGCAATGTGTGCTTGAATAAATGATATGGTTTTTGTACCCGCGAAAAAAATCTGCCGTCATTGCGTCAAGCTCAAGTAATTTATGACGCCAAATAAGTACAACTCCGAGTTAAAAGGACTTAATTGCTGATACGAAATGCAGCACTCATGCCTTTTAATTTAATTTAAATCAAAGAATCGGAAATTGTTGCTGTAGCGTCATTAATTTTGTAAGGAATATTTTGTTTAAATATACACTAATTTGTGACAAATTTGGTTTTCCCCGCATCCTAGTTTTCAATCTAATGTCATGTACAAGAACAACATGAAAACTTTATGAAAGCCTATGACTGAGATTGGTTTTCATTTAACACTTACTGACATTGCAGTAGATGCCTGTATATCCTGATATGCAGCTGTTCCCATAAGGATCTGGTAGACCAAACTGGCCATTACAAATGTTGGATGAAGCCGCTGATTCACAATTAAACTCACAATTCCAGCCAAATATGTGCCTACCACATGCTGCAAGCATACAACAATTCGACAGTTCAAATAAAATATTGCCACTCTACCCCCCTGTTTTTGGCCCGAGAACCAAGATTTTGTTCCGTAAATTGAAATCATTTATTTACCTAGTGATTATTTTGTGCGGAAGCGTAGAAGGGCCACAACCATTACACTATTTCTAAATTAGTATCTCGCCGCGGCGGCGACACGCCGTGGCAAGACGGGGAGATACTGTCTCGCCTTGGCGAGTTACTAGGCCTATCTCGCCCAGTGACTGGCGATCTTTGAGGACCAAAGTTAAGCAACCCTAAATTCATATGGGATAGTTGATTGAATGTCATATTCTACTGAGTAAACGTTTGATACAAACTTTTAGTGCAAAGAGTAATTTAGAGCCCCAAATTAAAAAAATAAATAAAAAAATGACGATAGTGTCTCTTAAGCAGCACACATACCATAAGAAATTAGTAGAAAAGTAAAATCCAGTCGAATCTCGAGTCGAATCCCAAGTCAAATCACAAACAGCTAGTCAAATCAGAAGTTAATCACAAGTTTGATCACAAATGAGGAAAGGATAATTAAAGGCAATTGTTGCCATCGTCAAGTTCATTCAAAAGCTTTTGACTAACAATGATCCAAATTATGGACCTAACAGGTCATCTCAATCCGATTTTCACACGTGACAGATTTTGATAGACAGAGGGACAGACACTGTATTATTGACATATCATTTAGATGAATTAACGTCATTACCATGTGAGGCAGATTGGTCCTCTGATTTCTGGTGGGTAGATGCCATCTCCTGTCTCATCATCACACACTCCTCCATTGTAACACAGATCACACACTCAGACCAACAGCCCGCCCGACAGACAGACAGACCAGGCAATGAGCTTACCTGTGAGGCAGTTTGGTCCACTGAATCCTGGTGGGCAGATGCAATCTCCTGTCTCATCATCACACACTCCTCCATTGTAACACAGATCACACACCCCTACACAGGCAGGAGGATCCCACTTGCCTGAAGTACAACCTTGAAAACAAGTTGTATCAAAAATGGGCAACTACACTAATTATGTTTTGTTATTCTGTAGCCATGCTCAATACTATTGCAATCATATTTCTAAAAACATTTTGTTGTTTCAAGTTGTTCAGAGTGTGACAAATATTTATTCATTGTAAAATATTTCTTGTTCCTGACATGTGATACATGTGATATCTTATTATATCATGTCATATCATGCCACGCTAAGATTCAAAGACTGGCAGATGGCACCATGAAGTTGCTGTAACATTGCACATAGGCCTATCACTTGCGAAAATGTTCCTCGTACACAATCAGTGATTGTGTAAAAAGAAAATTTTTGCAAGTGAAATTTCCAATCAGATGAAACTCTTCAGTGATCTTGCTTATCAGTGAGGTCGAATGAAGAGTTGACATCAATTTCAATGTTACAAATACCCTTTACAAGTTGTCACCCATGCAAAAAGAACTTCAACTGTGCGTTTGAGAGATACTGATGTCAGTGGTACCCATTTATTCCCTAGCATGGTACCATCACTATTGTTCACATACAATTATATAACTGACCTCAATTCTTCAGCGAGGATAAAGAGAAACATTTCAAATGCTATGTCCCGCATCCCGTACCATATCCATCAATACTCAACTTTACAACAAAATGTCCATTAAGATAAAAAGGTTATGTTTAAAAATGTTTTCTTTTTAGGGATTTTTTCTATGGATAATCTTGTTCAATCCAGATTGGGCCATATATCTTAACAAACACTGTATACTCAAGAGTTGTCCGAAAAGTATCACCCACGACTTCCTGCTTATAAGTGCAGATGTCTTTCCAGGAGGTCGTGGGATCAAGTCCCACCCGAGTAAGCTTGTGAATTGTTCCTGCAAGCCTGTTGACATTACTAAGTATATAGTGTTTACAAATAATTGTTGATGAAGTGCAAACCTACTGAAATTAACATCACCCTGATGCAAAATTCCTATAAATAATCATGTTCATGGGTAATTCATGTTTTTTTTGCTTACCTCTGACTATGACTCTGATCATACTAAAGTGATTATCACCAACTGACAGCGAACTCTGTAAAGTGGCAAACAAATCTCCATCACTGACCATGGAGGAAGGAACCGTGACATTGTACAATCGACTGTATTGATCTAAATCTGTCGAAGTTCCATCTCTGATTCTACGCCACAGAGGAGTATGACCAGAATTGACAGAGTTAATCACGAGAGTGACACCTTCTTCTGCATTGATAGTCTTTGTCACCAGTCCATTATGTGGCTCAAACCTTCCTGCAATATTGACAGCAATTTGAAAAGGGAATTAAAACAAAATATATGACAGTAATTGTTTTTAAAGGGTCTGTATGTTCTACCCGGTACTTTGTTCCCGTTTTTAAAGCTTCTTTACACATGTTGATTTCTTAGAAAAGTAAATACATGTTTTAGATTTTAAAGGAACAAAACTGTGCAAAAGGGCGGATCCAGAACACAATTTTTTGGGGGCCAAAATTTGTTTTGGTCCCCCCAAAAAGTGGGTCAAAAAAATTACGGCGTGGGGTTCGGGGCCCGCTTAAGGGCCCCGAAATTTTTTTGGATTCTAGATGCTCTGTGGTGCGATCTGAGGCAATTTCTGCCCACTTTAACCAATGTTTTTTTTTGAGGAAAAGATGGTGGTGTACTCATTGCCTGCCTTTATTGCGATGTCACATAAAAAAAAAAAAAAAATGGTTTCGTCTTTCTTTGGGGTGGGGGGGGGGGGGGCGGCATGGCCCCCTTTGGCCCCCCCCCCCTGGATCCGCCCTTGGTTGAAAGTCATTAAAGCCCTGGGCCCTTGTTGTATTGTATTTTTTTTGCAGAAAAATTGGGATTTCTGAGCAATTTCACAAAAGTGATAAAATACGCAATGTACGAACTGTCTATAAAATTGACAGACATCTACAATGCATATATTAGAGGGCCCATGTAATGTAATTTTTTAAGCAGTCCTTGTAAATGCATCTTTGTGTCCCATTTAACCATATTTTCAATTTTTATTTTGTCATTTTAAGGGCATTTTGTAAACACCGTCGATATATCGATATTACTTAATTATTCGATATTGTTTTGATATCGATATCGCCAATTTCATTTTTTTAATCATGTCGAAATATCGTACCTTCTGATTTTGAGGATTAATATCAAAACTTTCGAAAAGTTCAATATTGAGGAATGATATCGACAGTATCAGAAAAGTGAATTTCTTTCTTCAACACTGTGACTAGAGAGTGCACTGTATTTATTGAGTCAAAAAATCTACCCCAAAAGTCATACTCGATTCCTAATGCAAGTTAAGGGTCGGACAGTCACCTCTGGCAGACGCCACCCGTCATGTTTGGGGTTTACGACTTAATATGTCCCCTGCAAACAAGGAGTCGCTCTATCATTCCCCGTACGATATTAAAGTACCGAGGGGGGCCACAAAAATTAAAAACAGGTGCCACATTTCCTAATTTTGTTTATATTTTTTATATATTTTTTAAAATTGAACTCGTTCATGGTATAATCGAAATATCGAATATACTCGACATTGAATTTCTGATATATCGATTATTGAAAATTCTAATATCGACGGTGCGTGGCTTTTGGTGCCTTTTTGGTCATTTCAGGCAAAAACCTCCATGTTACAGCTGTTTCAGCACAAAACTTTGCCAACATTTTTGATATTTTGCTGTCCTAAATTTTTTTTGGGTGATTTATTGTCTCAAAGCAAAGTTTTCTGCAAAATGTTTACAATGAGCAATTTTGGGTTCCAATTTTAACAGAAAACCCCTAAACTAAACAGTATCTTCCTAAAATGACATCACAGCAACAGCGTCCTCAGTTTTTAGGAAAAGCAAGGTTTTTTTTATTTAATGTTTAAAGAAGTGTACTTACCAAAAAGGGATGACACGTAGGTTAAGAGGAGTAGAAAGATGCGCAAAATATGTTCCAAAGTACAATACAGGGCGAGTCAAAAAAGCGAAACCCAAAAGTCGGAACTATTATTTTAGTGAAGTTCTGCATGTACATTTTGTAGCACTTTCAAAATATAGGATATAAAAGCCCAATTCATAAGCTTTCTTTTAGTACAAGAATCATTCAAATCACTTACGTACATTTCAAGTTACGGACTTTTAAACACAACCACCGTTTTAAAGTTCTGTCCTAGGATCACAAGAAAATGTGTGCTTTCTTTCAGCAAAACGAAAACGATGTGATTTGTTTTCGTTTTGCTGAAAAAACACTTAGCTTTGTGTGATCTGTGGACAAACTTTAAAACGGTGGTTGTGTTTAAAATTACGTAACTTGAAAAGTACATTTCTGAGTGATCTGAATGATTTTTGTACTAAAAAAAAGCTTATGAACTGGGCTTTCATATCCTAGATTTTAGAAGTGCTACATCGCTAAAACAATGGTCCCGACATTTGGTTTTCGCCTTTTTTGGCTCACCCTGTATATGTCATGAACCCTTTAAAAATATTGACTAATTCGATATTTCACAGACATCAATTGTTTCTTGATTCATCTTAACACTGTGATGTCCATGAATTTACTTACTATTCACACTGTGGATGATGCTGTATACCCTCGTTGTTAGCCCTCTATTGGAACCTTCACAATAAAACAACCCAGTTGCATCATTACTGGTGGTCAGATCCTGTGTGACTATTTGTCCATTCACTGATTGACTACTGCCAGTAGGGAGGGTGGTAGATGTTTGTATTGTAGATCCTGGCAGAGCTATCTGGAATGGTCTCCCGAAGCCCAGTGTGACGTCATTATCAGGACTGCTACGGAAACAGCTGATGCTGGCTGAGGACCCCGCCCCGTAAGGTGTGGGCGTGACCATTGTCAGGTGCACTGTGTCACCTGTTGAAAGTACAAAGCCAAAACACAAAGACATTTAGTGTCCAGGGGGATGCAGGATTTTTCTGCAGCTAGGGGTTCATCAGCAAATAATTCTCAAATGTAAAAGCAATAAGGGGGGGGGGGGGGCTCGTACCATAATTTCAATGGGAGCGCTGTTCAAATCCGACGATTATTAACAGTATATCGGTATATTACAGAATACTGTACAAATACCCCCTAACCAAACTGGCTCTAACCATTATTATTTGTACAAGCAGACATTATTACCAGTAAAATTTGTTTGGGTGTCAGAGCAGGGGGAGGGGGAGGGTGTTTGCATTATTTTTAATGAATTTCTTTAAAGAAAAACCTTTTGACAGAGCTGGTTTTTTTCCCTTGACCCCCCCCCCAATCCATGCATGTTGGCTTGTAGTTTTCTTTTACTTTAGTTGTAACACATACAGTACACTCTGAACAGTCACCTTCTGTGTGCATTCATTTGAATATCTGCCTTTGAAACTTTAACCCTCCTGCTGTTTAAAAGTTCACAAATGGTCAAAATTGCCTTCCATTTTCACTGGTATACTTTTAACAAACCAATGGGTCACTTGACCAATATTGACCCAAGTAAGAGCATGGCTCAGAATGCATGTTTTCATAGGTCTATTGTTGTTAATGTTACTGTGTGGATAAAACAATTATTTACTTATTTGCTTATTTACTTGTTTTGCTTCGCTTTTCTTTATGTTCATGTACTTGTTTTTTGGTAATATTGTTTGTATGACATGTCCTGGTCAAATAAAAATAATATTAATATGGAAATTTATCTGATTTTGCTGGATGAATATACCCAATGTATAAAGTAAAAAGTGTTTGTTCATTGGTGCACTATTTGAATTAAATTTGCAAAGTTTAAAACAGAGATTATGCACACAAAAAAATTAAAGTTCTGCTTCCGGAAGCTGGCTCTAACCATTTTTTTTTTTGCACAAGCAGACATTATTACCAGTAGGCCCCCTATAATTTGTTTGCGTGTCAGAGCAGGGGGGTGGGATGTTTGCATTATTTTTAATGAATTTCTATTAAAAACAAGTCAGGTGTGTTTACAAACACAAATGCCCCGCAACCGTGACTGTTTCCATGACATAACACCACTCTAACATCAACTTACATGTACCTTGGTCACATGGAACGTTCATTGACAGCATTAGTGTCTTCTGTAGGTTTTATATGAATTAATCCCTAATCCCTATGATCTCAGAATACATGTAAATACAAGATTTCTATTGTTTTAGCCACTGTGACCTTGACCCTTGACCTTTCGACCCCCAATGCGATAGGCTTCTTAGGATTGCCAAGGACAATCCACAAACCAAATTTGAAGTTCATATGTAAAGTATATCTCAAGTTATCGTGCTGACAAAATTTCTTTTATTTTTGCCACTGTGACCTTGACCCTTGACCTTTCGGCCCCAAATGCAAAAGGCTTCTTAGGATTGCCAAGGACAATCCACAAACCAAATTTGAAGTTCTTATTAAGTATTTCTCAAGTTATCGCGCTGACAAAATTTCTATTGTTTCAGCTACTGTGACCTTGACCCTTGACCTTTCGACCCCAAATGCAATAGGCTTCTTAGGATTACCAAGAACAATACACAAACCAAATTTGAAGTTCATATGTAAAGTATTTCTCAAGTTATCGCGCTGACAAAATTTCTTTTATTTTAGTCACTGTGACCTTGACCCTTGACCTTTCGGCCCCAAATGCAAAAGGCTTCTTAGGATTACCAAGAACAATCCACAAACCAAATTTGAAGTTCATATGTAAAGTATTTCTCAAGTTATCGCACTGACAAGATTTGTCCGGACACACACACCCACCCACCCACCCACCCACCCACCCACGGAAGGACAAGGCAGAAACAGTATGCCCTTTCGGCTTCGCCGCGGGGCATCAAAATTACTTTTGACAGAGCTGGTTTTGGGTTTTCTCCTTGAACCACCCCCCCCCCCCCCCGATCCGCGCCTGGTGTCTTGTAATTTTCTTTTACTTTAGTTGTAACACATACAGTACACACTGAATATTAATATGAAAATCTAATTTTGCTGGATGAATATACCCAATGTATATATATATAAAGTAAAAGGTGTTTGTCAATTGGTGCACTATATCATTAAATTTGCAAAGTTTAAAACAGAGAATTGGGCCAAAACAAATTATAGACCTGCTTCCGGTTACCCTATTTAATATATTTGACAGCCTCTACCCTATTTTTTTGGAGGAAAAATGACGGGAAAACCCTGAAAATCATCAATTAATACCTTATACCTTGACTACACACAGACACCTCCATATGATCGTACACAAAAAAATTGCCCCCCCCCAAACATTTTTTTTCCACCTACCTACCCTACAATGTATCTTTAAATGCCACGCAATCAGAAGCAGCAGTATTTTGTTTTATTTGGCCTTTTGTATTAAACTGAATCGAAGTGTACACATTTCTTATGGAGTAAAAATACCACATAATGCAGTTAACACGCCATGATGCAATAACTTGCGATGTGTCCAAAATGGTTATTACTAACAGTAAAACTGCATTGTTTGTAGTCATGTCAGTCATGAAGAGAACTATTAAACTCAGTCATATGCTTCATGTTCCTTCATTATATTTTATAGTTTGAGCCACTTGCAGAAAAATGTCCTGAAATGCCAATGCAACTATGTTACACATGAACTATCCGTATCCAGCCACAATCGCATGTGCACACCGCTACACTTCCCGGCTTCCCGAGTTTGGCTGCCTATACAATTGGAAGTCCGAACATATGGCCTTACATGTACATGTATAACAACTTTTTCTCAGACGAATTTAGTTTTCCTTACTAAAGCAAGTTTAAGGGATCTGTCTTCAATGAACAAGCTGAGGTCACTGAGGTGAAATGTTTGGCAGTGAAAGTATGGTGGCCAGGTATATGGAACTTTTGCTCTATTGGGGTTATACATGTACTTGAATGGACAGCTAAAACAGCGGTCCGACAACCATGGAATGTTATTCGTTGCACATCGTCCACTGCCAAACCTGGTATTATTTTGTCACATTTTTCCCTTAAATTCTGTTAAAACTCAAAATGATGTAAAAACAGTACTTTACACAGTGCCAATCTCAACGAAAATGACAGCTTGAGATTGCAAATAAAAATTTTGAAATTAAAAAATGCCTTGCAAGAAGTAAAGCAAAACTGAGTGAAACCAGAAAAATAGAGGGATCCTAAATAAACTTTTAAACACAAAACTTGACATCGTCGTGTCAGTGTAAATAGGTTGCATCTCAGTTTTGAGTTGCTTTGAGAAAAACGCAGAAATAGGTTTGGGTGGCTCGCTAAATGTTTTCGTTTTATCAAATAAAAAGATTAAGTGATTTTAGGAAGATATATTGTAACATATTAAGAAACATGTTTAATTTGCCCGATTTAAGATAAAAGAACTTTAAACGAATGAGATCATCATGCAAAATTTTAGCTTGAGACGATATTTTGTCAACACGTCCTAACTCATCTACATGTAGGTATGACTTGTTGCATGAACAATAACGTGCCATTGGGGAATACCTTTTCACAATTTCGGACTTTATTTTTCTTTAATTAAATAAAAACTCCTCCAGAGTCACAAATCACAAAAAGAAAATGTGATACATGTACTCTGTAATTAAATGTTGGAGTCAATATAAAATAAGAAATAACAATATTCTTAATTTTTTGAAATGATTTTTTGTGTGTAAATATCACCAGTAGGGATTTGAACCAGGGATCTCTCACTCACGAACTACATGTACAGATAACCGGTATGCCCTTATCCACTAGGCCATCGGGTGCTGCACAACAGTGGAGGTAATTAAATACCTTTTATAATGCGCTGTACAATCTAACAGGCAAAATATTGTTTACTGAAAGAACCCTAAACTGGCCGGCTAAATATACAATTCCTTATAGAAAATAGAAAAATTAATGTCACATCAATACAAGAAAATTAATTTCGGTGACTTTTGAGATATGTTTTTGAACAAACACAGCATTTTGCATATAAGAGGTATTAGCTTGAACGTTCAGGCTCCTAGTCGTGATACGACCATATGACTTTAATTAATTACACCATGACGCAATATTTTCTAAGGAAATTCTCCTGTAACAATCTATGGATAAATCTTGATACAAATGTAATTTGGCAGTTACTGAATTAGGATGTTTTGGGGGAAAATGTTGCATCCCGACGCCACATTTTTTCCCCATTATCTCAGTGAAGGTCAGACATTGCAAAAATGTTAAAAAGACATGAATCTGGGATTGAAAAACATTTCCAATTTTGTACAACACGACAACAGTGTCTTGAGCACAATCCAGATCGAAAAGATTCCCATATCTGGCCATCACTAATTTTTCCCTTTAATAGTGACCTAGCTGGAGTTACTCCTCCATGCTCAGCCCTATATTTTATCGATAAAATATAGGGCTGCGGTAACTCCAGCTAGTCTCGATACGGTTTGTGCACAGGGTGGGTGACAAGTGATGGCAAGATGGGAATCTTTCCTCAATACAATACTGAGACTTTTCGTATTGTAAATGATGCCTTATTAAACTTGCCTGTTACACCGAATACCACGGACAGGATAATCAGAAGCGAGCGAGTAAAATGCTCCATGGCAAGATGTCCTCGAACCCGGAAGTTAGCGGGCATGAAATTCCCCGATGGACCCGCCGACTGCGCCATTGCGCCCACGTCCACAAGCACCGGTTGACAACTTCCGCAAGACCGCAACTTGTTTCCGAGAGGTTTGGAAGAAGATAAGGCGATTGTGTCACCCAACAGCGATACAGTTTCGTGAAACGGAACCTGGCTGTAACTCACATCCAACAATTTGAACAGAAAACCCTTACAATTTCCAAAACATTAGAAAGGAACAACTGCAAATTTTGCAGTCGAAATGTTCAACACGTCAACTTGCTAGTCGTGGTCACTGATGCGTGACCGTCATTCAGGACTGGTGCACGAAACATTGTCGTCACACACTATGCGGAAACGAGACAGGTGCAAGACTGATCATAACTTTAGCCGTATTCAATGAAACTTGTATTTTTCGTCTGCGGCTTCGGATTCTCAAAATACGGTAAACACTACAAGAAACGAAGCCGTAGCCATGAATTATGCGATTCGTACATGGCTTACTTTCCCTTGCGAAGTTGCGAGGCCATTCACTTGGAGGCCAGCCGTTTGGTGCTTATTCGGGACCGGGGTAGTCAACGCAAAACACTTTTATGTGTCCCCCATATTTTTTTTGCTGCACTATCATTGTTATAAAGAATCTGACGCAACCCCAATAAAGAAAAACAAGTCAAAATGATTTCAGCTTTGCTTCTAAAGGTATTTTCTACCCCAGTTGACACTATGAAGAGATCAAAATGGCTTTGCTTTAGCAGACCACATTTCACTTTGGCAAAAACTTAAACACAAATTAAAAACAAATTGACCTTAGTCATTCTAGGCACGCATTTAAATCTTCCACCGACGAATAGGCCCCTACCATTT
Organism: Patiria miniata; assembly: GCF_015706575.1. Lineage (NCBI taxonomy): Eukaryota > Metazoa > Echinodermata > Asteroidea > Valvatida > Asterinidae > Patiria > Patiria miniata. The sequence goes on along the minus strand of NW_024037069.1, from coordinate 27,712,668 downwards.
AGCCAAAGTTGGTCCTTTGATTTTAAAACGATCTTGAAAAGAAAAAAAAAAACGAACGAGTAAAAACAAAATTGTTAAAGTTTGTGTATATGTGCTTTTTGGTTAGGAACCTTGAATTGATAATTTTCTAGCATTACATTAGTTATGAGCTTTCCAATGACATCGCACGAACAAAAATCAGCCTGTGACAAGCAATCAATTAATTAATTTCAACTTTAGAATTAAGAGCGGGACGCTCCTTTAATTCGTTCTGAATAGTGTGCGCAATTTCTGATTAATAAAACTGTACACAGGCCTGCAAAAACAAACAAGCAAATTTATTTGTATACAGGGCATTATATTCCTTTAATTTCTTTCGGAAAAGAAAATCGAAAGTTTGAAAGAGTACCTAGGCCTATATACCAACTTTAAATTTCTACTCTTTGTATTTTACTTCAACGTTAATTTAGATCACAAACTTGTAACTACTTGCTTTAGGGAATATAAGGCGTCCACTGGATTTGGCGTATAATATTACATGCGAATTAAAAAATTATTAATGATCTGAACGCACATTCGCTCAGTAATATCACTGCAATTGCAAGTTAATCCCCATACTGCAACAGACCCTAAGACTTCGGTGTCATTGGATTGTTTTTTTACTCTAGCTGCAAACCTATTAAAAGGCTCACGAGGAATAGGAACCATTAAAGATTAAACAGGATGTTTTTAGGCTAATCTTGTAATGGAAATAGACCACAAAATAGGAAGTATATATTTCTTTTCTTTTTCAATAATTACGGGTGTTTTTTTTTTTACTTTTTTAACTTAGAAGTTGAGATCCTAAGTGTTTTCAATAGGCCTTTGTAAATTTCACAGACTATTTGGCATCTAAAGGTAATTTTAAAAAGGAAAGTGCAGTTTAAAATTTAAACAACTAAAAGGAAGTTACTTTGTTGAAGCCTTTGTGAATAATTGTTGGCATTTTATTTTAAAATTACGACATTTTATGATTTTATTGGAAAGATATAGATTTATCCAATATTTAAATGCACACAAATTCTTGAAACTGCACAGAAGAGTTTTGACAGAACACCGCACTGACAAAAGCGTAAAGCCCGGGGCTAGGGGATGGGGAGGATTTATCCCCCCACTATTTGACCAGGGAATGGACCACCCGGGATCGGGGACGTCTCTATAGTCCGAAGTACCATTGGTCCGACGTCCCATTGCTCTCCATTGGTATAACGTCCAATTGTTCGGATGTCCCATTGGTCGGACGTTCTGACCATACCACCCTTGTGGAGTGATGTTCCTTTCAGAACACATCACCCCACTTTTTTTACAATAGAAAAACATCACCCCAGAAGAGAATCTTTAGAAAAAGGGATAATGGGAACACAATGCTATCACCCCACAATTCCGTCTGGCTGGAACGTCCGTCCCATTGGTCCGAAGTCCCTATTGGTCCGAAGTCCCATTGGTCCGAAGTCCCATTGGCCCGAAGTCCCATTGGTCCGAAGTCCCATTGGCCCGAAGTCCCATTGGTCCGAAGTCCCATTGGTCCGAAGTCCCATTGGTCCGAAGTCCCCATTGGTCCGAAGTCCCATTGGTCCGAAGTCCCCATTGGTCCGAAGTCCCCATTGGTCCGAAGTCCCATTGGTCCGAAGTCCCCATTGGTCCGAAGTCCCATTGGTCCGAAGTCCCCATTGGTCCGAAGTCCCCATTGGTCCGAAGTCCCATTGGTCCGAAGTCCCCATTGGTCCGAAGTCCCATTGGTCCGAAGTCCCCATTGGTCCGAGGTCCCATTGGATCACCCCCTCCCATCTTAGTTGTAATAAACAAAAATTTGAAGGTAATTTTACAACTGTCCAACAGCCCAAATATAGCACTAAATAAACAAAGAACGAACAGCATAAAAGCTTTAAATGCACCGTTTGATATATGTACATCAATTTGAATCATAAACAGCGCCCCCAATGGCATATGTCTCGAAGGTTCAAGATTTTACTGAACACAATTTATGACAAGATTATCAGCCGGTATTGACTTATTTACCGAACTGAAATTGCCTTTATTTCAGTAAAGATAGTTTTCGTGTATTGTTGACAATCGTGTGCTACAGAGGAATATGAGCGAAAAGGGTATCTTCCCTTGCGCAGTGCTATGACATTATTGATGTGAGCGTGCAGCTTGGCTGAAAAAAAGCATCACAATACTCAGTAGCGGAGCACTACCAAAGATGAACCAAGGTTTACCTTAAATGAAAAAAATTGAAACAAATGTAAAGGCTTGAATTTTCTAGTCACTGAAAAAAATCATTCTTTCATCTTCATCAACAAGACATCGACTTCCGACGATACTCATTAATTTTGTTGTAACTGTAAAGTGAGGTTTCCAAGACCCTCGATCGTGAGAATCGTGCAGCTAACTAATAATACGTTCACTACTTTTAAAAATCAATTTCAAAGTCTTAGATTCATTTACAAGGATAACAGTTCAATTTGTAAAGCGTTCGCAGGCTTAGTCCATCTAAACAGCGCAATTTTCAGAAAATATAACGTTAACAAACTAAGCGTATAATCATAGGCCATTATTTCTACAAACAAAAAATTATGTTTAGATCTGCTTAGGTCTGAATCTCGCCTCCTGAATTCAAAAGTCACAACGTTTGCGCGCAACCAGACTATTGTAAAATGGCAATAGACCACGAATGGTAATTTCGGCGTTGATAAGCTTCGATTTTTTGCTGAAATCGAAAGTGTTTCTGGTAAATACCAATAAAGAGAGGGGCATATACTGTTGAGCATTTAAAACCTGCAGTTCAAATGCTTGAGAGTTGCCTTCATGGAGACGCTGGCGATTCTTCCTCCTTTTTGTAAGACAAGAGGCAGCTTTTGATAACCATATTTTTAATAGTGCTTATTATCGTCCGGCTTATGCAGCGCCCCATAAGAAGACGGTTTCAGCCCCCTCCACCCCCACCCGGCCCACCCCACTTCTTGATTTTACAGAGGCCGGATGACAGGTGGGAAAAAAATCCCACTTTCAGCACGGATGAGCTAGCGACTATCCAACAAATGAAAATGACACGCTACGCCACTGAATCTGGGAATGTTGTTCATTTAACCAATTGTTCTTCCGCGTCCAAGGCCGCTTTGTCGCAGATCGAAGGATCGGCGTTGAGAGTCATTCCGGCACGCCGAGCTAGCGGCTGCACGCGATGACGTGGACCCTTGGCCGAGAACTCTTTGATGATGTGACCGGCGAAGCACGGAGAGGTCAAGCGGCCTCGGCAGGTCTGGTGACTCAAAAATCACGGTCTGTGTGATCGTCCGAAGCAGGTAGCCGGCACAGGGGAGGGCCAAGAGATCACAGTAAAGAGAGATCCACTTATTCCCGCTCAACTGCCCCGCCATTGCTACGCAGTTATCATCATCATCATCATCCCCATCATCCCCATCATCCCCATCATCATCATCATCATCATCATCATCATCATCATCATCATCATCATCATCATCATCATCATCATCATCCCCGTACGTTACGCGTCGTCATCATCAAGATCTCATGGCCGCTGTATGCCCAACTCCCAGGGAGTGCCGATATATCGTACGCCCAACACATATCTCCCTCTGACTGTAAAGAGCAGTCGAGCCACACATGGGAGCCAGGGGAGTAAGTTTCAAGAACCTATGTATATAGAGTTAGGGTTAGCTATCGTGATTTAAAGGATATGGTTGGTTGAGGGCAAGGATTAGGGTAAGGTTACAAAAACAAATGCGACATTGTGAGTTAAAGTGTCGAGGTACGGAGGCATATTCTGGAAGCCAAAGCTTTTATATATATAGATGCTTTAAATAATAACTACATGCAATTAAAGAAATACTTAGTGAAATGATGAGACTTACACAAATCACACCCGCAACAGATATACAGAATGACCAAATTGACAGATGAGATAAACAAACTGATTACATGGACAAACTGATTACAAGGACAATACATTATCTTACATACGTAATCTGGTAAGAAACAATGCACATATTGCTGACCAACACTAGCATCGGTATATAGCTCTGCTACTGGGACAGGACTGTCCGCAAGGTCTACTGGTATCCTTCGTAAAAGTTTGAGGCACGTATACTGACCAACTCGGGGCCAAGACTAGGGGGCCGCCCGGCTGGCTGTTTCCTCCCGCGCTGTTACGTGATGGATAGGGAAGGATGTGTGATTAGGGACGCTAAGATCCCAGAAGAGTCCAACATGGAAGGAGGTAATGGGTTCAAGTTCATTTCCTGGGTTCGACTCCTGAATGCTTGGATATGACCGTCCTTTTTAAAAATTCATTTTAAACATCTTGTTTTAATATAATAAGACAGTTCTAAAATAAAGCAGCAAAAATAAAGCAGTTGATGATCCTTTTACCGGCAATTTCACCTAAAAAAACATGCCCAAATAGTCAGACCGGCAAAGGCCTGAGAGAAAGAGAGAGAGAAACAAATATTTACATCGTTACACTCCTTCAGACTCTGTCCGTTGGAAAAAGGAAATTGTTTCAATTTAGTATAATTTCTGTTAAATTCAACCAAAACTTGTGGTCATACTAGATCAAATTAAATTTAATTTTGTATGACCACAAGTTTTGGTTGAATTTAACAGAAGTTATAACCCAAGCAATTGGGTAATAACATACCACAATTTCGGGTAGTTGCAGTTTACACCCTTGCTTGGGTGAAATTAACCCAGGCAATTTTTCAGTGATACATGTACTTTAGACAGATTCGTCTATACGGCAAATTCTCCATGATTCTTCAACGGAGAATATTTCTATTTCTATCATTATTGATCTTTTAATGTCTACCCATATTAAATTAAAATTCTTCGTTATTCAATTGAATTCTTACTTAATTAATCTTTTCGTTATTTGATGTTTTCGCAAACCAGAGTTATGCTTTCTTGAAGATCCTCCCGGTCTCTTGATAGATTATCACAAATATGAAGGTGGTTGATAATTCACTTCGCTATGGCTATAGACATATCATTACAGTCTTCGAATGAAAAAAACACTCTTGCATTTCAATTAGTAAAAAGTTAAAAACCTCAGAACATAAAAACCTTAAAAATATGATAAATATTTTGTTGATTTAACAATCAGTCAAGATTGTTATAAACACAAGTTCTACAACTGTCACCAACATAGGGCCTATTACTCCAAAATTTCAAATTATAACTTGAATACCAAGATACAAATAATATTACAATATACAAACTGAGTAATAGACTTAAGTAAAAAATATATAGGCCCCACCACCAGCTGCCAAAAATTGTAGTGAAAACGTAAAGTTAGATATTTATTGTAACTCATCATAAAGTGTCAAAAATGAATTTTAATTTAAAACAAATACGCATATTTGCGAGTATATATAGGCTGATATACATGTAACTCTTCCACAAAATATATGAGTCCGAATAATAATAATATACAAACATAGAAACACAATGATTTTCTGGTACATTGTAATGAGAAAAACCCACGATATAATAAGTGGGTTTTTTTTAAGTCCTGGCTGGAGCAGACTCAACGCTATGTGTCTCTCCCTTCAGTTGTCATCCAGCTCAGGGCGAATCATCAAGTACATGTAGTTGTCAGCTTTTGGCAGCAGTCGCATGTACGTCTACATAGCAAGGAGAGAATAATTCCACCATGATTCCACCATTCCACCATTTTGTGACGAAATATTACAATCAAGTACATTCTATAAACACATGATGAATCTTTAGGTGATTAAATTGACTGGTCTCAATTCAAACACTCACATGTTCATTTTGGCTGTCGCCCATACTTGTCAGACGAGTCACTAGATTCTTGAAATGAGGTCGGTGGGCCGGGTCTTCCTGCCAGCACAGCAGCATCAGGTTGTAGCTGCAAAACAACATCCTTGGTTGTCATTTACATACAACAGTATATTACCGTATCATTGCGTTTAGTATTTTAATTGTAGGATAATAATACGTGCACACGTGGGAGCAACGTGAATAATGAATCAGAACAAACCACATATCGAGAAAAAAACTAAACAAAAGGATATGGCTCAACATCAGTTCCGAAATAGTAAAATGTAAATCATAGATAAAGAGATAAGTCAGCCTATCGACGGAAGAACATTTTCAGACTTAAGCCTCTTAATGTTCACATCTTACAATTCATCATCACAGCTGCTAGGTTTGGGCATCCGGTATCCACTCTTCAACCTCGACAAAAGGTCCTTAGATTTGGTGTCTTCATAAGGAGTGGCACCTTGAAAAAATATACAAACTCAACTCTTAGCGAAAGGATATATTGCATTGATTAGAATGGGATCAATTCGCACGTGCTTAAAATTTAAATGGGAAAATGACGACTCAAGCGAAAACAAAACGACGTATTCCAGTCAGCATGTACTTTTCGAACACATTATCCGGACAAATTATACAAACACGTGATCAAAGGAAACTAATAATTATTGAAAGATCGAAATACTTTACCCAGGGTGGCAATTTCCCACAGAAGGATTCCGAAGGACCATCTATAACAAGAAACGAAAAACAAAGACGAATGAGTCTCGTTCAATGCTGCATGTGTGATGTGTTTCAGTTGTGTAAATGGACATTCTTAATGTTATCTTTTTGATACTTACACGTCACTCTTTGGTGTGTAAGTCTTGGAAGCCAACGACTCCAGAGACAGCCAGCGAGTAGGAACCCGAGTCTGCAAAAGGAGATATCAAAAAGGACGTTAAAATACTTGTATTTCTAATAAAACACGTACTTCTACAAAAGCTCGGTATGAGGGAGTGTAGAGTAATGAGTATGGCAGGTTTATGAGTAGGCCCAAGAAAAAATTGTCTTGATAATGAAACAGGAGATAATGAGAGCTGTTAATACTTACCCTTGACATCTGAACATAGATATCCTCTCCTCGAGACAAGCCAAAATCAGAAACCTTGGCAACCAATTGATTGTCAAGGAGGATGTTCCTTGCCGCCAAATCACGATGAATCACCTGCAAAGAATGTTCCTTTATTTATTACTTTTAAAGTATACTAAATTTGATTGCTGCAAACTCATGAGCATGGCCGTCGCCTGGATTTTTTCTAGATGGGGGCAAAACATATTTTTACCCCCCAAAATCCTGTATTTCTCAACATTTTCTCGAATTATCACTTTTAGAGAGGGCATGGAATTTTCGCCACCCACCCATTAGATTTTCACCACTATTACTTTGCACCTCTTTTTCTTTTCGTTTTTTCTCTTTTTTTCTTTCTTCTTCTCCTTTTTTTTTTGCTTTTCCGGGGGGGGGGGGAGCAAGCACCCCCTTGCCCCCCCCCCTTCGCGACGTCCATGCTCATGAGCTTTCCCTGTGTTCCATCTTTGCAACACTGGCCCATACCCCATCATGGATCCGATTAGCTCTGTTTTTAAGCCCATGAAGTCTGTATATCATCCGTTCTTATGTTTGTAAGCTTCAATAGATCGTTTGCACTGCAACCAGGGCAGCATGAGTAGACGTCTTGTGCATACATTGTTACAGCTCAAATCATCGGCAATCGATCTACAGCCGGACACTTTTAAACAATCCTTGGTTTCGTTACCAATACAATGTTTCCATTAAGTATCAAAAACTAAGACAATATACTTACTTCCACTGCATCAAGGTGTTGCATTCCTTTGGCAACATCCAAAGCAAACTGAATCAGCTTCTCAGAAGACAGAGTTGACTGATCATTGTCCCCCAGAGATCGGGCATTTCTCAGGTAGGTGCGCAGATCACCGTTGGGCATGAACTCCAAAGCCACGTACAAAATGTCTGGTAAAACAAAATTTACATGAAATAGTCTGCATAATATGTGGCGGTTTCAGGAAACTGTTTTTCAGAAAATGCTCCAACTCACTTAGTTCATTTACTTGGATTTAATTTATTGATTTTTTTTTAATATTGCGAGATGTATGATCTCTGTTAACACAAAGATGAAGTATGAACAAATTGCTATTAAAAAGGTAAACATCTGTCAATGACTCAACCGGTTTGCCTTCGAAATGCATTTTGCTAAAACGATTATTACAAGTGGTCAAACTATTCTTCTCAACTACATGATCACAAATCTACACAACAAGCAGTAAATGAAAACCAGATATTTCACTGCACGTTTTTCACTCACCTTCGTGTTGACAAGCACCAAGAATACTGACCACGTTCGGGTGCCGTCCAACTTTGGTCAGCGTTCGAAATTCCTCCATGAAGTTCTGCCGGTCATTTTCCGACGCGTTTGCTGTGATGAATTATTGAATGAAGTGAAACAAAACACTGTTGGTCTTTATTGCTATTCGTGAACTCGGAATTTGAATGAAAACGGATGTTATATAATTTATTGAGTATATCTCATTGTCTCTATTACTGTTCATATCAGATTAGGTTCGAAGTTCAAACGTTTACAGTAATTGCATGCAGATGGTGCATATTCGACGTACCCTTTAGTGTCTTTATAGCCGCCTTGGAAATTTTTCCTCCAACCTTCACTGCTCCGTCGCGAACTTCTCCAAAGTTTCCTTCGCCTAAGATGTCATCCCCGATCATCATATTCTTAAATGGAACACTCCATCCCTGTCCCCAAGATGGTAGGCCTACATCCTCATAGGTTGGTGGTGACATGTTTATACCCACTACTTCATACGATGTTGGGTGATCCTGACCAACCCTCTCATAGTCTGATGCCCCGGTGTCATTGTCTGGGGATATCTGATTCTCATACGTGGTCTAAGAGGACAAATCAAAGACGTCAACACCCATTATCACAATTTAGGAAATAAAACAGAGGAGACTCATTTTCATCACTGAAAAGATCAGTATTGGAAAGATGTAAAATGACTCAATGTTATTGGGAAGACACTGCTTTAAGAAAAAGGGAATGCAAATATTAGTTAAACAAAAAGGGCATGCCATACCTTAGTCAGAGTTCAAACTCTTCATATATTTTACGCAGTGGCCTATACGGGCGATTCCAAATAGTGCGCCTCCAAGAGTTTGCAGCGCGTTGGCCAATCACAATGCGCGAAATCAGTCGACCTTTTCCAAACGGGCGTTGGGTCGACAGATTTTGCGCATTGTGATTGGCCAAGGCGTTGCAAACTCTTGGAGGCGCACTATTGGGAATCGCCCGTATTGAATTGCAATGTTTATAACACCCACCATTTCCTGTCCTCCTGCTGATGGCGTCTTTGCAGGTTGTCTTCTACTTCTTCGACGACGCAGAAAATAAACGCATAGGACCGCAGCAACGACAATCACGACGATTACGACGACGACAATGACAGCGATCAGAGCTGAACTCGACAAGCTTTGGTTTGGAGGATTCGTCACTGAGAAAAAAACCAAGAATATAACTATTCATGGTGTTGAGTTTTTGAATAAAAGTTCTTGTGAACATTAAACAATGGAGCTGCTGAGCAGAACTTGATGTGCTTAGCGAACGGCTGCAGGGAACCAGTCACACGCAATATTCATTGCATGACATGTGGCTGGTAACTGGTTTTGGCTCAGCAGGTATTTTCTATAGCAAATGTTCCTATCAGCTTAATAAAACCTGCCACAGGATAATAATCATTACATTGTTTATGTACATGTAGTATTATGGTACCAGTACTTTACGTACGTAAACATGCAAATTTCGAGCATATATAGGCCTACAACTTAGTGATACCTGTTCATGTTGATTGCTACGATCGTACACGAGCCAATATTCGTTCCTGTCGCGCGACTAACATCAAAAACCAGAACATATAGGTATAGTTTTTTTTGCGATGATAACCTACCTACAGCCGATGGCTTCTATACAACTGAGTTGGTCCAATTAATTGTTGGTACTTGGTAGAAATTCCTCCTGAATTATATATCTTGAAACCTTTATGAATCACGAATAATTGCAACTGTGCGTACTGTTTTACGTAAATTGTTCCAATCGAGGGTCCCTGAAGTGTGACATCAGTAATTAACTTTCATCCCGGTGACTAGCTGTGTAAAACGTGTCCAATTAATTCAATACTAAAGCAAGCGCGGCCGTACCGGAAAAGAAGGTGTCCAGCCTGTTAACATGAAATTCACATAAGCGTAAAGTAAATACAGTTTGGCTCAACCATTGTGTATACAATGTAAAGTATCGAAAGCTCCAAAATTTGGAATCAGACTGTGATGAATTCCTTTTTGAACTGCTAAGACTGGCCACCAAAGAATTTTAAGCTGTGAGAATTCCTGCCTCGATGGATTGTATAGCTATTTACTGGTCTCAGGACAAAGACCAACTATGTTCCGGCAGGGTTCCTTTTATGGACACTATATAAACGCCTGAAAATATGTCAGGTCAATTGGGTATCATTTATGACAGTTTAAAAAATGTTCCAGATTCGGAGAAAAGTGGTGTTTTGATAAGAAATATCATCTAACATCTACAGACAGTAATGATCAAGGGTCAGGATTTTCATTGATGTGAGGTTTAAGGTGTTGCTGATGCTCTGTCTACTTTACCTGTGGTTTTTCTGGGTGGTTGTGTGGTAGGCGGTATCATGTTAAATTGTGTAGTTGGTTCTACTGGTGAACCTGATTCAGCGATCGTTGATGCTGTGGTTGTAGGACTCAGGGTAGCTGGTTCAGGTTCATTTGAAGTCACTTTAATTGTTACTGGACTCATTGGCCCTTCTCCTCCTTGCTCCTGTAACACGGCCGCCACACTGAACATGTATTCAGTATTTGGGTTTAATGATGGAATGGTTGAGCTATACAGAGCCTGTGATGAGTTTGTCACAGACACGGTCTCAGCAACAGTCCATGATATGGAGGATTTAAGGGAGTAGTAAACTTTGTAAGCAAAGACTGGTCCATCTCCTGCATCCACATTGGGATCCCATGCCTGCCAGCTGACGGTAGCTGATGTAAGTGTAACTGTAACACTGGGTGGCTGGCTTAAATATGGCAAACCTACAATAAATGAAAAGAGGAAAGATAGTAAATTAACATTGGCGTTTAACCACCAATAATATACGTTGGAGACAACTGTGAAAAATGGATGCATTGGCTAGCCGGTGTTTTATAAATTAAGCGCTAACGTGATCTGCACATGTCGCCTTAACTTAACAGTCATGTCATAATTCTCAAATGTCGAAGATCAAGTAGGTTTGGTCACACCAAAAGACTTTGCAACCAAAGTTTAGAAGGGTAATACGTTGGTATTTCCTTGGAATTCCAGAAGACACCAATCTCACCAACACCTTGGTATACAACTTGAGGGTCACATGCGAACTGAATGCAGACAAGACAACATGGAGATCCTTCATTGACTCATGCGTCAAAAGACAATGGAGTCCCTTTGACTTAAGGTTTGTTCATTCTATCTAATATATAGCAAATTTAATTTAAAAAAAAATTCACTGCAAACATGAATTTCACCGTAGTGTGAAAATTCACGGCCTGAAAATTCACGGCCTGTTACCTTGCCGTGATGTCATAAATTGCCGTGATATCATAAATTGCATTTACATGAACTGGCCTTAGGTTTTAAGAGAACTGCCTAATTACACCTCATTTGATTGGCCTAACCGTAACAAGGCTTTTCCATCTTATCGACAAAAAGGCATCTCACAAGTGCGTTAATGACTAAACGAAGTGCAGTCTGAAAATACTCAGAATTTAGGTTTTTTTTCAATAAGAAAAGCTTTTTAGCATACTTACATTACTCAGTTATAATTTTGCTAATTTTGTCACTGAATAAACTTGCTTTAAGCAGTGTCAGGAATTGACTGAAAACTCAAACTACGGTACATGTACTTCAAATCAAATTCTACTTCCTTATCAAAACACTTACACTATCACCCATCACAAGATCTGATAGACATGTAATACTATACCTCTGAGTGTGATAGGAATGGCGCAAGCTAGTTGTTGGCTTGAAGGTCTAAAGGCAAACACTTGAAAATCTACAGTAGTTGATCCAGACATAGGAATGTTTGCTTGGTACTGGGTTCTTGATGTAAGTGGCTTCGAACTGTTATTCTCAGGATCCTTGAAGTTGAATGTCACATCAATGACTCCATTAGAAACGGTTGGTAGTGGTATGGGCACAGAGACATCAGAACCCGGCGTATCAATCACAGGAATATTAGTGGCACATGTGATCTCAAAAGCTGATGGGAGAAAATAAACCACAACAACATTAAGGAGACTTGAGAAAAACTTCACTGTACAACAAAGACCTTCTTGAAAAGTCAAAATTTTGATCTTTTTATCACAAAGTTTAATTAATTAGGAATAATAATAATAATAATAATAATAATTTATTAATTTATAGTGCGCAAATTCCATTTAAAATATGTTCAAATGCGCATTACAGTCATAAAAAAATAAAAAAATAAACAGACGTATACGCAAATTCAACAATACAATGAACACTGATACAGGGTACAAAAAATCAATAAAAAGCTCTCATAAAAAGATGAGTTTTAAGTAATTGTTTAAAAACATTCAGGCTACTTGCTTCTCGGATATTTAATGGCAGTGCATTCCATAACTTAGGTGCAGCACACTCAAATGCACGATCACCAAGGGTGACCTTGGTTCGACTTGCTGAGTAACTGAGGAGTGTTTTGTCATTGGAAGATCTGAGATTGTAATTGGATGAAGATCGTTTTTGGATTAGATGGCATAAATATAAGGGAGCTAGACCATAAAGAATTTTATAAGTTATTAACAGAATTTTAAACTCAATCCTGAATCTCACCGGAAGCCAATGTAAATCAAAAAACAGTGGGGTGATATGACAGTATTTGTAAGCGTTACAGACTAGTCTGGCGCAGGAATTTTGCACACGTTGAAGCTGTGATATTTGAACGTCAGGCAATCCATAGAGGAGGCTATTACAATAATCCAACCGACTAGAAATAAAAGAGTGAATTAACGTTTCAGTACATTCCCTGGTCAGATACTTTCTGATACGTCTAATATTATGTAAATAATAAAAAGCCGTACCACACGTTTTTGTGATATGAGTAGACATTGTCAAGTTTGCATCGAACCAGGCACCCAGACTCTTCACAACGGAGACAGGGGAAAGTCTGGACTCCCCAACATTGATGCTGTCAATATTAACCTTAGCCAATTGTTGGCGAGTACCCATGATAATAAATTCAGTTTTATCATCGTTTAACATCAACCCATTACTGAGCATCCATTTACGCACAACATGTATACAACCCTCCATTGCAGAAAGAGCAGACGCCTGGCTCGATGCATCATCTGGGCAAAAGGAAAGATAAAGTTGCGTATCGTCAGCATAACAATGCACATCTGGAAGTTGAGTCTCAATAATTTCGAACAAACTACTGGTATATAAAATAAACAACAAAGGACCTAAACAGGATCCTTGGGGTACACCCCACTCAAGGTCAAATTTCTGAGACAGTTTACCATGAACAGAGACCCGTTGAGATCGGTCAGACAAATAAGATTTAAACCAGAGGACAACAGTCCCATCAATACCAAACTTGGACTGGAGCCTGTTCAACAAAACCGTATGATCTAAAGTATCGAAAGCAGAACTTAAATCAAGTAAGACTAATAAAGAAACATGTTGTTTGTCCATAGCCATTAGTAAATCGTTTTTAACTTTCAATAAGGCCGTCTCAGTACTATGGTGACTACGGTAGGCCGACTGAGTAATTGGATATAAACCGTTCAATGTTAAATGAGATTGTAGTTGGAATACTTACGAAGCACAAACACTTTAAACAGTTATGTCTGCAAATTGGCATGATTGTTATGATAAATCAACAAGGATGACATAATAAATAGCTGGCAGACATTTACCTCAAAATGTAATCAGGTACTCGGTGCAGCACTTCTAATGTTTTGTAAATTAAAAAGGTTTCAAAATGAAAACTTTTATGATTCAGGTTTCGTTTACACATTTTTAAAAAGTTGTAAACGAATTATGATTCTTGTTTGTTTAAAGGGAATATACAACATCAAAACACAGAACTTCCAAACTACATGTATTATGAAATACCTTACTGGACTGTAAGGCCAAAAAGAAAAGGTCTTCGGTTTCTGGTATGGAGCTTGCCCAGCCTCGACTCCATGGCACGTGTGCGTTCCTTCACTAACCCCTGGCCGTGATGAACACGTAAACGATGCTGACTGGATATTAAGAGCGCACTGCGCGCGCATTTCGAAGATTGAACACCGAGCACGCCCATAATGTGCTCGCGTGTTTTGCAAGTCACGTCACGTACGAAAATGATTTGTTATTCAAAACTCGCGATGCCTGTACGATATGGATTATGGCAGCCTCGTTTTTCGCTAAAAAACCCCGGTATCTTCGGTTGTAAAGGGATGAAAGGGGTACGTACATTTAATACAAATCTTTGCTAAATAACGCAGCGTCCAAACCTTTTGTTTGAAATGATTGATTCTTCAAAATCACATCTTTAAACATTTTAAAGATGGCGTCGGGACGTAAAACGGATAAACTGCAGCCTTATTACAATGTGCCATATTTTGACACATTTAAATTACACAATTCCAGGGGTTGAGATCGCGCAAGGCATGATCAGGGAAACAACATGGTGCAGCAAGATCTTGTACCCATGGGAACTAGGTTGGGAGCTTGCCATACAATCTTACATTGAAAAAAACTTTTTAATTTTGCCGACGCGCATGGCTACGGCGTCGCGCGCACATACCAGAAATCGGAGCCTCTTTTTTTGGCCTTAGTGAAAGATAGTCTAAAGCATCCTGCAAAATCATGGCACCTGGTGTGCTGTCATTTTCAAGAAAAGTGAGAATTCCGTATCAATTTTCAATGCTGGTCGGCCGACCAGCGTTGGAAAAAAACTGGCTTTTTCAAATACTTCCCCAATTTGCCATATTTAGTTAGTCCACATTTTTTTGCCAGTGTACAAGCCAGGTAGACTGGTTACCCGACCTGTCTATAAATTGCTCCATTTCGTCTTACATGTAAGTGGGGTCAGGGAACCAGACAAAAGGGAAATGATTGTTTTTCTTGGTTTTTCTAGCATCTACTAACACAAAACCTTAAACAAGTTAGTCTAGCAATATTTGCTATAAAATACTAACCCCCGAATCAATCCATTTCTGAAACTTACAGCTCAATTAAATGTTGTATACTCCGTTTAAACATTTAAATCGTATAAATGTCAAATCCTTACATTTTTTTGATGACAGCATGCTTGATAAATCAGTCACATGTACGTAGGATGGGGAAGAAAATATTAGTTGTTTACTAACATTGAATTAGAATTTAAAGGTTAATCTTAAGGTCACAAATAAGTCCTACATATTCACGGAATCTTACACAATGGACACCAATATGAATAATCAACTTTTTTTTACCACATTGTATCATTGCAATTATACAGAGCAGAGAAATGTGGGTTTGTTTGTTGTGTAAATCGAGGACACACACATGCAACATCATCGGTGAATCAAGGACAGAAACCAAATCAAGGACGACCTTGATTAGAAATGTGTACAAAACCAATGAGAGATGTTGCAAAAAAGGGTACAAACAAACGAAAAGGGAAGCGGAACGATAGAAAATCCTCGATTTACACCATAAACAAACGTGTACGTGTTCATCTTTTCAAACCATGGACGAAACATACCAGAGAACAATATCGTCCATGATTCCCAGCATACGTCCGCGATTGGGGTCGTGTACAAACCCTACGGGAGTCTTCATAAAAAAAAGTTAGTACAAAAATAAAATAAAAATATGACGTCCACGATTGACGGTGAACACACGTTTGTGTGTGCGTGTGTGTTTACGATTTCATCATGTTCTTAAGTTCATCACCAGGTGGCAAAGCAGGCAGGCAGGCGAACCCTCAGCTTTACATGTTTACTTGTCAAACTGACAATGACAAGTTATGTGCTCCTTATGCATGTGAAATTTAAGAAGTGGCGATGTGTTCTTAAGATCCATTTTGGGAGATATTGCCCCACTTGACATTCGTCACCTGGAAAATACCCTTGAAATTCAAAATCACTGGTGACGTCCACATACATACATGTATACTTCATTTGTTACCCTATAAATGATGGATTTAACTTGGATGACTTATTACCAAAAGAGGACCTCAAAAAAATTTCTAGAGCATTTGGCTCGTCAACTCTTATGCAGTTGAAAATCAGACAAAAAGCTACTGAGAACAATTACCAGTGATTGTGATAGGAATAGTGCAACTGCGTTGTGGGTTCATAGGTACATTTGTGATCACGTTGACATCCACAGTCTGGGATCCAGACACAGGCGCTGTTACTTGGTAATGGTTGTTACAGATTGATATTTGCTGATTGTCTTGATCCAGAAAATAGAATGCCACATCAGTGATCCCCTCAGAAATGGTTGGTTGTGGTAAAGTCACAGAGACAATAGAGCCAGGCGTACCATACACAGGGACATCGCTGGCACATGCTATCTGGAAAGCTGAAAAGGCAGACACAAGACAATGATCACAATACAATTACAAAAACAACAGGTCATATGTGTATTTCCTGTGTCCCTCATCCGTTCCATTCCAACCATGAACAAAAAATAGATGATTTACTTGCCCCCATATCGAAATATTGTCACACAGAATGAATGAACTCACACATCATTTGTATTTGTTATACCTCTGTCTTGAATACTGCATTTTCATTGGCCTAGAGGGATCACGTGTTAAGTTTATAAAAAGTTATGCCACACTCCCTGTGGGATATCACGTACCTGAAGTCCCACAGGGAGTGTGCTATGACTTTGTACGGTACACATACGGTGTGAAAGGCTTATAAGATATCGTTGGTACCCACGCTATTTTCCCCATGTTTTTTTACACGAGTGGGAGCAGCAAATTAGTAGATGATCAGCTGTTTCAAGCACGCAACATGCACGTGAGTTGTCGTTTGATTGTCATGATTGCTGTGTTTACTGATGTTTGTTTTCGTGATTTTTACATCAAAATCCAAAGAATCCAAGACATAGGTATAACAAAGCAATTATTGATATGCTGTGATGTGGGGTTTGACGTTTTGAACACCCAGGAGGCACATAGCACCTGAGGCGATAATGTTTGCATACCTGAGGGGCGCATAGCATCCGAGGCGAAGTATGCGCCCCTCAAGTGTTCAATCAATAGAAATAAAAATAGAAATATTTAAGTAAAAATGTTATCACAAATATTTTCAGTTAAAATGACATCACAAGTTGACTTCTGACTTCATTGTTTTTTTTTTTAAATGATTTTACGTTAGAATCCATGGAGCACAGGAACAAAGGTCATTAATTATAACCATAGGCAAATAGTTTATATTTATGCAAGGTTATCTTGTGAAATCAGGAAATTTATAATACATGAGATGCTACTGAATATAAAAACAAGTCAGGTATTAAAGCGTGGTGTTTAAACATGCCCCTTCAAAAGTAAATCCATTAACAACTTTACCAAAAAAAAGGGAAAAAAAAACATTATATAGTAGGTTGCATACACTTCAAAATATTCTTACCTGTGACTGTGATACGAATAGCACAATATGAGTATTGGTTTGGGGATTGGGTGTATGCAGCCACTTCAATATCGACAGTAGCTGATCCAGATGATGGAACAACTATTTGCTGTTGGCTTTGAAAAGCTGTGTAAGTATTCGATGGTAGAATCCTCATGCTGAATGTGACACCAGTGGTCCCATCAGAAACAGTTGGCTCTGCTATTATCACATCTACAGTGGAACCAGGAGTGTCAATCACATGAACACCACTGGTACAAATGATGGGAAAGTCTGCCAACAAAGACAAATACACAAGACCATTAGAATGAAGATTTAAAGTGCAACTCAGCTAATCTTGACACTAATGAAATTGCGTCAAGATTTGATTAGTTTGTACAGTGCAATATTGAACTGTCAACATGAAATACACATACGTAATGTGACCCTTAGTTATGCCAGCCATTAATTGAACCAAGTAACTGAAGTTTGCCAATTGGCTATCATCAATGCATTTCATCCAGGAACATTGGTCAACTCGTGGTTGCTACATGACCTGCACATTAATAGCATAATGCAAATACAGACCACTCACCAGCAAGTTGTGAAGCAAGATGCAAATTGTTAATTCACGGGGATATTAACATTTTGGTTAAATATCACTCCTATGAATGTTTAATTTTGCCTTTTTAAGGGTAAAAGACTCCAGAATCAACAAAAGTAACCATATACATGTACATGTATTCAACAAGGATGACGACAGAAACACATTATACAGTATGTCCCAAAAAAGTGTCCATCTGACTGTTTTAAAAATGAGTACAAAACTATTAAGTCAATTTTGATACTCCTAAACCTTGGCCTCAACCCCTATGAGTTTCATTTAATTTCAGTCACGCGTCACTGCATAATTGTCAATTGAGCGCAACAACATTTTTGGACACTGTGACCAAGTTCCATGCCGTAATCAATTTCGGTGCTGTGTTATGTAATCTGTGAATTTCAGTAGAGATAATAAAGATAATGTTCAACTTTAAAGAAATTCCTAAATGTAATCTTTGGATATTCTAAGTCTAATTGTTATAGTGCACCACATTAGGGAATAACTCAAGACAATTTTTGGCCCAATTTCCGAGAAAAAAACTACCATTTTTGAATTTCCGACTCAGTTTCACAACACTAAAATTGTTCACAAAGGTTCAACAAGACCACTTATGAAGGTAAAAGTACCAGTATTTAACTGAAAGAATCTGAAGTTTGACAACAAAGAGCTCTGGCAACACTGCATGCGGAAAGTCGGAGAAATGTTGACGTGAGAAATGTTGACGTGCACCACACTTTGGAACACCACTACATACACGAGAAGTGCACCTGTATATCATGAACTGTTTCCCCATGTGTTATGCTTTTCAAATTTCCATGGCCGAGCAATTTTTAGATTTTGGTCATCCCCCACCCACCCAATTGCAGTCAGGCAAGATGGCGTCAGTCGGTCACCCCCAACTGTACTCTCTTTGCCGGTGAGGGAATACTTGTGAACAGAGCGGATACAAAGCCCTAACTGATTAACTACCATTTTTGATATTGACAAATAATTCCAGAAAACCCATCCACGCACTGACCGTGAATGAAGAACCATGAACCTGACAAATGCTTGCCTTGTGAATAAGCTGATTTATTACATACATACCACTTGTATATTGACAAGTAATTCCAGATCTTTCATCTGGGCACAGACAAGTAAATGATGAACCAGTATCCAGACAAGTTGCTCCAAAGGAACATGGTGATGAAGAACACGGACCTGACAAGGACAAATTGATAAAGGGAATATGTATGTCATGAAAAGATACAAAATCTAAATAAACAATATGCTTAGATTGTAAATAAAACTATTTCAGTATTTGTTTACTTATTGGGCTGAATAGAAGTCTACGTTAGTTAAAAAAAAGTGAAACCAACATCCACCCACACCTATGTTGAATCTGAAAAGGTGAAGGATTACCGTAATTTTCGGAATATAAGCTGCCCGGAGTAAAAGCCGCAGCACGCAAAAATCTGCAAATTAAGATTTGAAGTCGGCGTAGAAGCCGCATCGGCGTATAAGCCGCATCGACCGCAGCGGTTTCAATTTTGTAAGACCGCCAAATTCTAGTCAAAATGCTCTGAACCAGTTCCATTTACACTACGAAAGCTATAAAAAGGGCCACAAAAGTTATATCAAATCATTGACAGTCGATACTCTTACAACACATAGGGAAATTGATCATGAGAAATAAAAAAACGGGAATTGCTGCAGGCTGGCCCGTCAGTGCATGGCCCAGTAGCCTGCGCCGGCGAATGAAAACATTTTCCCCCAGCACCAGAGAGAGTATGCAACCCACCGTGTGTCGTCTGACTGGAGCGCTACAAATCCTGCTTTTCGGCAACAGACGCTGATTTGTTTTGTCCTAAGAATAAACAGGTCCGTTTTTACAACAAAACGATTCAAATTGTTGTGATTACTAGCGAGTAGTAACATCAAAAATTCAAGTTGCGATCGTAACTTTCTTCAAAAACAGTGAACACGATCCTGAAATTTTTATGGACGAATCCATTAATTTCCTAAGGGGTGATTTAACCCCTGTTTTGAGTTTTACATCGTTTCTTGAATACATTTCAAGAAAAAAATTATATTGTGACGTTGAACAACTGATTATCAAATAAAGATATGTTTTGAACTCCATAAAAGGTATTAGTTGTCTTTTTTTCTCTTTTTAAACAGCGGAAATATTGGCAATTATTGTTCCAAGAAAGAACAAGGGCGAATCCAGGGGGGGGGGGGGGGGCAAAGGGGGCCATGACCCCCCCCCCCAAATGAAACCAATTTTTTTTTTTTATGTGACATCGCAATAAAGGCAGGCAATGAGTACACCACCATCTTTTCCTCAAAAAAACATTGGTTAAAGTGGTCAGAAATTGCCTCAGATCGCACCACAGAGCATCTAGAATCCCAAAAATTTTTGGGGCCCTTAAGTGGGCCCCGAACCCCACGCCGTAATTTTTTTGACCCACTTTTTTGAGGGACCAAAATTTTGCCGGTTGTCGATGTCGAAGAGACAGCGAAGAGACAACTTTCATGATCACTAGCTGTACTTTTTATCAAAGATTTTTACCCCTCAGTACCTTTTCGATGGACGTGCTTTCAGTCTGTTAATGACTTTCTTAATTGATGATTTATTTCAGCAACAGATCTTTTCTTATACCAGTACATTAAATATACATTTGAATACCATTTTTATTCTTCAAGGCTCGGCGTATAAGCCGCCCTGTGTATAAGCCGCAGTAAACATTTCCATGGGCAAAATCAACGTATAGACCACTTGCAGACGCGATAGATAATTGACGCGCGAAGGTGCACGACGCCATGTTATGGGACAAAATGTGCATGGATAGATACACGCCTGTCCCACAACATGGCGTCGCGCGCCTTCGCGCGTCGATTATCGAACGCATCTGCAAGCGGTCTATAAGCCGCGACTTATATTCCGAAAATTACGGTATTACAAATTTAGGTTCCAAATATGACATTTTCCTGTCCCTGTTATCTCTGAACTTTGTAATTTGCCATTCAAGTGTCTTTCAAATAACATCAAACTAATTTTACTTTATTGGGTAGGTATTTGCTTCACATAAGCACCATTGAAGGAAAAATACATCAGGAGTGCATCAAGAATTGTAAAATCGTAGATGTCAGATGTTACAGAGCAGGAAAAAAAGGTGTATCCCGCATCGATAGAATGAACTGTGTATACTAACGCTACTGCTTACTTGTAATACAGACACCAGAGTTCTTGTCACAGGCTGCATTATTTAAGCATGTACATTTGCTGAGACAATTCACTCCGTAGTAACCAACAGGGCATATGTCTGGAACTAAAAATTGGAAATTGGAAATATATAGAGTAAGTACAATCACTTTATTACTCTCTAGATTTTGGTAAGAGTAAGTCAAATGAAAAAGAACAATTTATGTTGAAATCCGTTAGTGTGAAACATACTTTGGAATATTACAAGTACCGGTAGCTATTATTTGGTGAAAATTTACCAAAACGACTACACACCTATTCCCAATTAACCAACACAAAGTTGCATGTAAACAAAAAGTTGCTTTTGAAACTTTGACTCTGAAGGACAGTTACTAAAAACCTCTCGGATGAAAAAGTAATTTAGGCCTATGCACCTGTAGAAGTTCTATAAATTTGGCTGTAATGGCCAGTCCTATGTTTAGACTGAGGGGCAGAACATGTTGATACCAAGGCTTCCTTATGGAGACAAAAGTGTAACTGAAAAACATATACATCCGATACAAGGTGAAAATACATAAAAGTCAAACAGGACATTATATGATTAGATTTGTATACAGAATGAAACTGCTACACTACTTACTTTGACAGTATGTTCCAGACCAGCCTGCTGCACAACCAGAAATGCCTGTACATGCACCGGTGTATACATTGCAGAATCCTGATTGACAATGACATGACTGGCTACAACCAGCACCGAACGTTCCTAAAGTACAGGCTTTAAAAACAGAAAAAAAAAGAGAAAGAGTTTTAAGTCAATCAAAAAGCAAAGGTGCGAGAGATTACCAAAATAATCTGAATGTGAGGAATGCAAGCAAAGCTTCTTCTTTACTTACGAATGTTGCAGTAGGTGCCTTTATATCCCGAGATGCAGCTGTTCCCGTAAGGGTCTGGCAGGCCAAACTGGCTCCCTGTACAACTCTGAATGACATTACTACCGGTAGGTCCACACTGAAACTCACAACTCCAGCCAAATATGTGCATACCACACACTGTAGAAAGTGATCATCAAAAGAATGGTTTGGTTAAAAAAAAAGACATTATTCAAGCATTATACAGAAAATAAATATGAATAATGCCAAAAAAAGTACTTACATGAATAAAAGATAAAGTGTAGGAAATCGTCTGTGATTGTGATTGTTTTCACAGGTAAACAAAAATCAGACAGACAGACAGAAACCAGGCAATGAGCTTACCTGTGAGGCAGTTTGGTCCACTGAATCCTGGTGGGCAGATGCAATCTCCTGTCTCATCATCACACACTCCTCCATTGTAGCACAGATCACACACTCCGCCACAGTCAGGAGGACCCCACTTGCCGGCAACACAGCCTACATGGATTAAAATTCAAGAGACATATTCATGCTTACTTTTTTTACACTTTAATTATGTGAAATGAATTTAATGCACCTGTAAATGTTAATGATAACATAACATAAAACTGACCCTTGACCTGGCTTAAATGTATATTTAATACCAAATGCAGCAGAATTATGGCCTGTGATACTGTGTCATTTGGTACATTGATGTCTCTAACAATACACTCTTTACAACGGTAGCCACAGTTGAGGAAGATACTAGTTACGCATCCCTGTTACCAAGGTGTCAGGTGAAAGGGGTTTATACAAATAAGGCATCTATTTTTACTCAGACAACAACTATAAGTGCGCTTCTCTTCATTAACATAGTCCTGCATCTGCCAAACAATTGTGTCACTACAATCAACAAATTTGTGCAGAAACCACAAAAATGCAGCATGACAAAATTTACCTCTGACTATGAGTCTGATCATACTGAAATGATTGTCATTGAGAGTAACATCAGATCCGATGACAGTATACAGATCCCCATCAACAGCATCAGCAGAAGGCAGTGTGAAACTAGGCTGATTGTAAGAAGGGAAATCTGAAACAACAGTTCCATTTCTTATTTGACGCCATATAGGAGAGCCACCGGAATTAACTGTGATGACTGAGAGAGTCACATCCTCTCCTTTGTTGATCGTCTTTGTCACCAGGCCATCAACAGGCTCAAACCTCCCTACAAAAGAAAGGAATACAATGATGGTTACGAATTTCACCTAGGTCTTAATTGGAAGATTTCAATCAAAAAAGTCGAATTACCGAACTGCTTCATTTTAACCATACAAACATGTTCATGTAGTTACTAATACAATAGAAATTCAAACATATGGTGCTACCGCAAACCTCACAAATTGTAACTTTCCAAGAGGCAAGCCTTCAAGTTTAACTTGATCTTAACATACATGTAGGTACTTTAAAACACCTTTCACAGTTGATTCATTGAGTTCTATATTCATAACAGAAGTTCATAGTTCAAGTGCATTTTAAGACCACTGTTTGCAAGTTTTTAACTCATTTAAAGGGAATATACATCATTTGCTTTTGCTGTAATTTTCAGAAATGGATGGAATTGGGGGGTTGGAAATATATAGCAAATATAGTTACACTGACTTTTTTGAGGTTTTGGGTTCGAAAATGCTATAAAAACCAAGAAAAACGATCATTTTCCTGTAGTCTGGTTCCCTGACTCCATATAAGAAGAAACAGAGCAGTTTACGTACATTGGGGAATTGTAAGGTCAGGGAACCAGTCTAGCTGTCTCGTACCCGTTCATAGGTTTGTAATCGATTGCAAACAAGTGCGATGGTCAATTGGGGCCAGTATTTGAAAAAAAAAAGCCAGTTGTTTCCAACGCTGATCGGCCAATCAGCGTTGGAAATTGATACAAAAATACCACTTTTCTTGTAAATGACAGTATACCAGGTGCCATGATTTTACAGGATGCTTTGCACTGTCATTCACTAACAGTCCAGCAAGGTATTTCAAAATGATTTGGTAGTTTTATTTTTTGATGTTTGCAAATGTTGTATTTTCCCTTTAAATGTTTTCTTATATTTCAAGAATTCACTAATAAGTCAGGTTAGGGAAATCCTTGAGACTTGTTCTTGCCCTGTAAAAAATACGCACTTACTATTCACACTGTGGATGATGCTGTATACCCGCGTTGTTAACCCTCGATTGGAACCTTCACAATAAAACAACCCAGTGGCATCATTACTGGTGGTCAGATACTGTGTGACTATTTGTCCATTCACTGATTGACTACTGCCAGTAGGGAGGGTGGTAGATGTTTGTATGGAAGATCCTCCCAGTCCTATCTGGAATGGTCTGCCAAAGCTCACTGTGGTGCTAGAATCAGGACTGCTACGGAAACAGCTGATGCTAGCTGAGGACTGTGAAGACCCCGCCCCATAAGGTGTGGGCGTGACCATGGTGAGATGAACTGTATCGCCTGTTGAATTAAAAACCAAGACACTTCACTGATATTGTGTGTCTAGTAGTTGTCTTTTACTTTAGCTGTGACACATGTACATTGTACAGTACATATGTAATTAAAGTCACATTCTGTGCGTATTCATTTGAACATCTAGCCTTGAAACTTCCACGGTTAATCTTATTGTGTGTATGAAACAAAATGGAAATGTGATCCACATTTTGCTGGATGAATACACCCAATGCAACTTAAGAGTGTTTTCTTCATTGGTGCACTCTATCATTTGAAATTTGTAAAGTTTAGAACAGGGAATTATACATTTTAACTGAATCGAAGTGAGTAACTATTTCTTACTGGTATAGAGTAAAAAATACCACACTATGTATCAACCATAAACAACTCGTGCAATAACTTGTGATTTGTACCAAATGGTAATACTAGCCAAAAAAGTTTCAGTTTTAAGGACATATACATTGTAAATCCTTCCTGTAGTCAGGTCAGTCAGGAGGAGAACAATTAAAGTCACATCCATCATTTATCTATAGGCTAGAACTTTGTTACTTCATTACTTCAACTATGCTGCACACAACTATAACTTGTCATTATCCATGGACAGAGTTCCATATCCCACCACCATTGCATGTCCACACCGCTACACTTCCTGACTCCTGAATTTGACTGCCTGATACAATTGGAAGTCCAAATGTTTGGCCTTAAAAAAAAAAACCTTTCCTCCGATGAATTTAGTTTTCCTTAATTTAGTTAAGCAAGTTTAAAGGATTTGTTTTTAATGAACAAGGTGAGGTTAAAAGTTTTGCAGTGACTGAATCCAGACATGGAACTCTTGCTCTATTAAGGTTATTGGGGTAGAATGAATAGCCAAAACCTCATACCGACAAGTAGGGAATGTAACAGTTTGCATGTCTTCCACTGCCAAAACTGGCATTATTTTGTCACTTTTTCTTTCCGATTTCTGTTCAAATTCAAAATGATATAAGAAAAAATACAGTGTCAATCTAAATGAAAAAGACTGCTTGAGGTTGCAAATGTTATTTTGAAATTAAAAAGCCCCTTGAAAAGAAGCAAAACAAAACTCAGTGAAACCAGAAAAATAGAGGGATCCTAAAAAAAACCTTTAACCCCAAAACTTGACAACGTCGTCAGTGGAAAAATGTTGTATCTCAGTTTTGAGTCGTTTATAGAAAAACACATAGGCTAATAGGTTTGGGTGGCTCACTAATTGTTTTTGTTTCATTAAATACACAGATAAAGAGAACTTAGGAAGATAATTTATTCAGAAACATGTTTAATTTATTGAACAATTTGTTATCCTGCCTAATTTTAGATAAAATAGCTTTTAAACGAATGAGATCATCATACAGCGTTTTAGCTGAGATGATGCGCCATGGATTTTTTTTTGTCAGATCGTCTTAACTTGTCACGATGAATTGTTGAATGAACACACAATATCGCTTTATCACTTTAGCATGTAGGGCTTAAATCGGGTTAAGTCAAGAAATACTTTTACCCTATCGCTAAAACATCTCAGAATTGAGCAGCATGCTTGTATTTAGCATAGCCTTTCCTAAAACTCAAGCATTTGGTTAATTAAAATTCCCAGTAGCATCTTATTCAGTGTATGAAGAATCTCTACTTCAATAATTTTTGTGTTTTCCAATACATGTACTTCATTTTTATTCTCATTTTCTTCTACTTACTTTTACAGGATAACAATTAGGCCTATTTCATCATATTTTTTCAATTTTGATCATTTGGTTTATAGGCCATGTATGTTTAGCTGGCGCTGTTTACATTTAAGAAGGCTAAAAAAATACTTCTGCTTCCGGTTACCTAATACCCCATTCAATCAGCATAAAAAAATTGGGAAAAACAATTCTGACCGACCAACCCTATTTTTGAAAGGCATACATGTACATCGGAAGCAGAGCTTTCTTCCTTTTTTGGCCTGAACAAATTTTGTCGGCTGAGCACTGACCATGCGCAGTGACTTTTTAGGGACTTTTCTAGGAAATACCATTTCACGATTTCGGACTTTATTTCCCTTTAAAAAAAATCCTACAGTATCACAAATCACAAAGAGAAAATGTAATACTCTGTAATTAATTGCTGGAGTCAATTTAAAATAAGAAAATAACGATTTTCTCAATTTTTTTGAATGATTTTTTTTATAAATGAACCAGGGATCTCTCACTCGTGAACTACATGTACAAATATACCGGTATGCCCTTATCCACTAAGCCATCAGGTGCTGAAGAACAGTGGAGGTAATTTAATACCTTATATAATACACTGTACAATCTAACAGGGTAAATATCGTTTACTGAAAGAACCCTAAACAAGCCGGCTAAATATAGGCCTACACTTCCTTATAGACAACAGAAAAAATAAACATAATTAATGTCACATCACTACAAGAATATTAATTTCGGTGACTTTTGAGATACGTTTTTGAACAAACACGGCATTTTGCATATAAAACATATTAGCTTAAACGGTCAGGCTCCTAGTCGTGATATGACCATATGACTTGAGTTTAATTAATTACGCCATGACTCAATATTTCCAAAGGAAAATTCTCCTATAACAATCTATGGATAAATCTTGATACAAATGTAATTTGGCAGTTACTGAATTAGGATGTTTTTAACCCGACTACATCTGGCCGTACAGTACTATCGCATAATGATATGCATTATTTAGTTCATGACCTCGTGTTTGTATGGCCAGCCGCGCCGCGCGCCCGACAAACGTCATAAACTATGATGCATATTCATTATCTTACCCAAGCACGCTCGCATAATGCATACATTACAACGCGGCCGCCATTTTGAAATCGCATGGAGGACATTTTCAGGACGATATTTGTGGAAGATGATGACTAAAAATCGTCTTTTGGCCAGATGGATGAAAATATTGAGACCAAAGAACGTTTTTTCGAAAAGGTATGAGTTGCTCTACGACTAAGAACCTTAACTTTGGAAATTTGTGTCCTGGATGAAAAGATAATCTCGATCAAAATCTGTAGCAAAATCGCTACATCAGCGGTGAAATTTTTTTTTGGAAGCATTGAGCGTCTGGCCGTACTACAGAGCTTGCGATAGTACTGTACGGCCAGACGCATTCGGGCTAGGATGTTTTGGGGAAAAAATGTTGCATCCCGACGCCACTTTTTTCCTCATTATCTCAGTGAAGGTCAGTCATTGCAAAAATGTTAAAAAGACATGAATCTGGGATTGAGAAACATTTCCAATTTTACAACACGACGACAGTGTCTTGAGCACAATCCAGATTGAAAAGATTCCCATATCTGGCCATCACTCATTTTTCCCTTTAATAGTGACCTAGCTGGAGTTACTCCTCCATGCTCAGCCCTATATTCAGGTATGCAACTGGGAATTTAGAAAAACCGAGGAAATTCCAAACCACACAAGACTTTGTACAGTGTTTTTCACTTTGTAATGGCATTCATGAGAAGTAAAAAACGAGGAAATCAGCGGATCCGAGGAAAAGTTGCATGCCTGTATATTTCATCGTTGGGTTGTCCTATATCACAACCCAACGATAAAATATAGGGCTGCGTTAACTCCAGCTAGTCTCGATACGGTTTGTGCACAGGGTGGGTGACAAGTGATGGCAAGATCGGAATCTTTCCTCAATACAATACTGAGACTTTTCGTATTGTAAATTATGCCTTATTATTAAACTTGCCTGATACGCCGAATACCACAGACAGGATAATCAGAAGCGAGCGAGTAAAATACTCTGTGGCAAGATGTCCTCGAACCCGGAAGTTAGCGGGCATGAAATTCCCCGATGGACCCGCCGACTGCGCCATTGCGCCCACGTCCACAAGCACCGGTTGACAACTTCCGCAAGACCGCAACTTGTTTCCGAGAGGTTTGGAAGAAGATAAGGCGATTGTGTCACCCAACAGCGATACAGTTTCGTGAAACGGAACCTGGCTGTAACTCACATCCTACAATTTGAACAGAAAACCCTTACAATTTCCAAAACATTAGAAAGGAACAACTGCAATTGCAGTCGAAATGTTCAACACGTCAACTTGCTAGTCGTGGTCACTGATGTGTGACCGTCATTCAGGACTGGTGCACGAAACATTGTCGTCACACACTATGCGGAAACGAGACAGGTGCAAGACTGATCATAACTTTAGCCGTATTCAATGAAACTTGTATTTTTCGTCTGCGGCTTCGGATTCTCACAATACGGAAGACACTACAAGAAACGAAGCCGTAGCCATGAATTATGCGATTCGTACATGGCTTACTTTCCCTTGCGAAGTTGCGAGGCCATTCACTTGGAGGCCAGCCGTTTCGTGCTTATTCGGGACCGGGGTAGGTCAACGCAAAACACTTTTATGTGTCCCCCATATTTTTTTTGCTGCACTATCATTGTTATAAAGAATCTGACGCAACCCCAATAAAGAAAAACAAGTCAAATTGATTTCAGCTTTGCTTCTAAAGGCATTTTCTACCCCAGTTGACACTATGAAGAGATCAAAATGGCTTTGCTTTAGCAGACCACATTTCACTTTGGCAAAAACTTAAACACAAATTAAAAACAAATTGACCTTAGTCATTCTAGGCACGCATTTAAATCTTCCACCGACGAATAGGCCCCTACCATTTAGCCAAAGTTGGTCCTTTGATTTTAAAACGATCTTGAAAAGAAAAAAAAAAACGAACGAGTAAAAACAAAATTGTTAAAGTTTGTGTATACGTGCTTTTTGGTTAGGAACCTTGAATTGATAATTTTCTAGCATTACATTAGTTATGAGCTTTCCAATGACATCGCACGAACAAAAATCGGCCTGTGACAAGCAATCAATTAATTAATTTCAACTTTAGAATTAAGAGCGGGACGCTCCTTTAATTCGTTCTGAATAGTGTGCGCAATTTCTGATTAATAAAACTGTACACAGGCCTGCAAAAAAAAAAAGCAAATTTATTTGTATACAGGGCATTATATTCCTTTAATTTCTTTCGGAAAAGAAAATCGAAAGTTGAAAGAGTACCTAGGCCTATATACCAACTTTAAATTTCTACTCTTTGTATTTTACTTCAACGTTAATTTAGATCACAAACTTGTAACTACTTGCTTTAGGGAATATAAGGCGTCCACTGGATTTGGCGTATAATATGACATGCGAATTAAAAAATTATTAATGATCTGAACGCACATTCGCTCAGTAATATCACTGCAATTGCAAGTTAATCCCCATACTGCAACAGACCCTAAGACTTCGGTGTCATTGGATTGTTTTTTTACTCTAGCTGCAAACCTATTAAAAGGCTCACGAGGAACAGGAACCCTTAAAGATTAAACAGGATGTTTTTAGGCTAATCTTGTAATGGAAATAGACCACAAAATAGGAAGTTTATATTTCTTTTCTTTTTCAATAATTACGGGTGTTTTTTTTTTACTTTTTTTAACTTAGAAATTGAGATCCTAAGTGTTTTCAATAGGCCTTTGTAAATTTCACAGACTATTTGGCACCTAAAGGTAATTTTAAAAAGGAAAGTGCAGTTTAAAATTTAAACAACTAAAAGGAAGTTACTTTGTTGAAGCCTTTGTGAATAATTGTTGGCATTTTATTTTAAAATTACGACATTTTATGATTTTATTGGAAAGATATAGATTTATCCAATATTTAAATGCACACAAATTCTTGAAACTGCACAGAAGAGTTTTGACAGAACACCGCACTGACAAAAGCGTAAAGCCCGGGGCTAGGGGATGGGGAGGATTTATCCCCCCACTATTTGACCAGGGAATGGACCACCCGGGATCGGGGACGTCTCTATAGTCCGAAGTATGCATTGGTCCGACGTCCCATTGCTCTCCATTGGTATAACGTCCAATTGTTCGGATGTCCCATTGGTCGGACGTCCCATTGGTCCGAAGTCCCCATTGGTCCGAAGTCCCATTGGTCCGAAGTCCCATTGGTCCGAAGTCCCATTGGTCCGAAGTCCCCATTGGTCCGAAGTCCCATTAGTCCGAAGTCCCCATTGGTCCAAAGTCCCCATTGGTCCGAAGTCCCATTGGTCCGAAGTCCCCATTGGTCCGAAGTCCCATTGGTCCGAAGTCCCCATTGGTCCGAAGTCCCATTGGCCCGAGGTCCCATTGGATCACCCCCTCCCATCTTAGTTGTAATAAACAAAAATTTGAAGGTAATTTTACAACTGTCCAACAGCCCAAATATAGCACTAAAAAACAAAGAACGAACAGCATAAAAGCTTTAAATGCACCGTTTGATATATGTACATCAATTTGAATCATAGACAGCGCCCCCAATGGCATATGTCTCGAAGGTTCAAGATTTTACTGAACACAATTTATGACAAGATTATCAGCCGGTATTGACTTATTTACCGAACTGAAATTGCCTTTATTTCAGTAAAGATAGTTTTCGTGTATTGTTGACAATCGTGTGCTACAGAGGAATATGAGCGAAAAGGGTATCTTCCCTTGCGCAGTGCTATGACATTATTGATGTGAGCGTGCAGCTTGGCTGAAAAAAAGCATCACAATACTCAGTAGCGGAGCACTACCAAAGATGAACCAGGGTTTACCTTAAATGAAAAAAATTGAAACAAATGTAAAGGTTTGAATTTTCTAGTCACTGAAAAAAATCATTCTTTCATCTTCATCAACAAGACATCGACTTCCGACGATACTCATTAATTTTGTTGTAACTGTAAAGTGAGGTTTCCAAGACCCTCGATCGTGAGAATCGTGCAGCTAACTAATAATACGTTCACTACTTTTAAAAATCAATTTCAAAGTCTTAGATTCCTTTACAAGGATAACAGTTCAATTTGTAAAGCGTTCGCAGGCTTAGTCCATCTAAACAGCGCAATTTTCAGAAAATATAACGTTAACAAACTAAGCGTATAATCATAGGCCATTATTTCTACAAACAAAACATTATGTTTAGATCTGCTTAGGTCTGAATCTCGCCTCCTGAATTCAAAAGTCACAACGTTTGCGCGCAACCAGACTATTGTAAAATGGCAATAGACCGCGAATGGTAATTTCGGCGTTGATAAGCTTCGATTTTTTGCTGAAATCGAAAGTGTTTCTGGTAAATACCAATAAAGAGAGGGGCATATACTGTTGAGCATTTTAAACCTGCAGTTCAAATGCTTGAGAGTTGCCTTCATGGAGACGCTGGCGATTCTTCCTCCTTTTTGTAAGACAAGAGGCAGCTTTTGATAACCATATTTTTAATAGTGCTTATTATCGTCCGGCTTATGCAGCGCCCCATAAGAAGACGGTTTCAGCCCCCTCCACCCCCACCCGGCCCACCCCACTTCTTGATTTTACAGAGGCCGGATGACAGGTGGAAAAAAAATCCCACTTTTAGCACGGATGAGCTAGCGACTATCCAACAAATGAAAATGACACGCTACGCCACTGAATCTGGGAATGTTGTTCATTTAACCAATTGTTCTTACGCGTCCGAGGCCGCTTTGTCGCAGATCGAAGGATCGGCGTTGAGAGTCATTCCGGCACGCCGAGCTAGCGGCTGCACGCGATGACGTGGACCCTTGGCCGAGAACTCTTTGATGATGTGACCGGCGAAGCACGGAGAGGTCAAGCGGCCTCGGCAGGTCTGGTGGATCAAAAATCACAGTCTGTGTGATCGTCCGAAGCAGGTATCCGGCACAGGGGAGGGCCAAGAAATCACAGTAAAGAGAGATCCACTTATTCCCGCTCAACTGCCCCGCCATTGCTACGCAGTTATCCTCCTCCTCCTCCTCCTCCCTCCTCCTCCTCCTCCTCCTCCTCCTCCTCCTCCTCCTCCTCCTCCTCCTCCTCCTCCTCCTCCTCCTCCTCCTCCTCCTCCTCCTCCTCCTCCTCCTCCTCCTCCTCCTCCTCCTCCTCCTCCTCCTCCTCCTCCTCCTCCTCCTCCTCCTCCTCCTCCTCCTCCTCCTCCTCCTCCTCCTCCCCGTACGTTACGCGTCGTCATCATCAAGATCTCATGGCCGCTGTATGCCCAACTCCCAGGGAGTGCCGATGGTAGCAGACCAGTAAATAAACTTCCATAGACCCCAATGGTAAATGCTCCCACTTCAAAAATTCGGGAAAAATACTCACAACTCTCCAAGGTGTTCGAGACACACATCAAATTAAAGCTTATTTCATCATCTTTCATTTTCTGTTCACTTTACGGGGGGTCAGCTGATGACTTTTAGGAGAAATTTCCATCTGAAGACGATCACCCCTGAAAATAGTCCTGAAGCCCATCGCCATTTTGAAAAACGATGCCTACACTCCATTGCAAAATAGAGCGCTTTTAGGGTGCAAATTACATCCAAATTACACAGAACTGCAAGCTCCCAGTCCTGTTTCGCTTCCCTTCCACCCATATTCGCTTCTCTTCCACCCATATTTTTTACAAACCCTCAAGTTCATGGCCCACAGCATGCTCAAATACCGAAGATTTTGAGGGCATGCAAATCGCGATTTGGCCGGCGCAGGCAATTTCGGACCGATTTACTGGTCTGCACCCCGATATATCGTACGCCCATCAAATATCTCCCTCTGACTGTACAGAGCAGTCGAGCCACACATGGGAGCCAGGGGAGTAAGTTTCGAGAACCTATGTATATAGAGTTAGGGTTAGCTATCGTGATTTAAAGGATATGGTTGGTTGAGGGCAAGGATTAGGGTAAGGTTACAAAAACAAATGCGACATTGTAAGTTAAAGTGTCGAGGTACGGAGGCATATTCTGGAAGCCAAGCTTTTATATATATAGATGCTTTAAATAATAACTACATGCAATTAAAGAAATACTTAGTGAAATGATGAGACTTACACAAATCACACCCGCAACAGATATACAGAATGACCAAATTGACAGATGAGATAAACAAACTGATTACATGGACAAACTGATTACAAGGACAATACATTATCTTACAAACGTAATCTGGTAAGAAACAATGCACATATTGCTGACCAACACCAGCATCGGTATATAGCTCTGCTACTGGGACAGGACTGTCCGCAAGGTCTACTGGTATCCTTCGTAAAAGTTTGAGGCACGTATACTGACCCACTCGGGGCCAGGGCTAGGGGGCCGCCCGGCTGGCTTGTTTCCTCCCGCGCTGTTACGTGATGGATAGGGAAGGATGTGTGATTAGGGACGCTAAGATCCCAGAAGAGTCCAACATGGAAGGAGGTAATGGGTTCAAGTTCATTTCCTGGGTTCGACTCCTGAATGCTTGGATATGACCGTCCTTTTTTAAAATTCATTTTAAACATCTTGTTTTAATATAATAAGACAGTTCTAAAATAAAGCATCAAAAATAAAGCAGTTGATGATCCTTTTACCGGCAATTTCACCTAAAAAAACATGCCCAAATAGTCAGACCGGCAAAGGTCTGAGAGAAAGAGAGAGAGAAAAACAAATATTTACATCGGTACACTCCTTCAGACTCTGTCCGTTGGAAAAAGGAAATTGTTTCAATTTAGTATAATTTCTGTTAAATTCAACCAAAACTTGTGGTCATACAAGATCAAATTAAATTTAATTTTGTATGACCACAAGTTTTGGTTGAATTTAACAGAAGTTATAACCCAAGCAATTGGGTAATAACATACCACAATTTCGGGTAGTTGCAGTTTACACCCTTGCTTGGGTGAAATTAACCCAGGCAATTTTTCAGTGATACATGTACTTTAGACAGACTCTTCTATACGGCAAATTCTCCATGATTCTTCAACGGAGAATATTTCTATTTCTATCATTATTGATCTTTTAATGTTCAACCATATTAAATTAAATTCTTCGTTATTCAATTGAATTCTTACTTAATTAATCTTTTCGTTATTTGATGTTTTCGCAAACCAGAGTTATGCTTTCTTGAAGATCCTCCCGGTCTCTTGATAGATTATCACAAATATGAAGGTGGTTAATAATTCACTTCGCTATGGCTATAGACATATCATTACAGTCTTCAAATAAAAAAAACACTCTTGCATTTCAATTAGTAAAAAGTAAAAAACCTCATAACATAAAAACCTTAAAATATGATAAATATTTTGTTGATTAAACAATCAGTCAAGATTGTTATAAACACAAGTTCTACAACTGTCACCAACATAGGGCCTATTACTCCAAAATTTCAAATTATAACTTGAATACCAAAATACAAATAATATTACAATATACAAACTGAGTAATAGACTTAAGTAAAAAATATATAAGCCCCACCACCAGCTGCCAAAAATTGGAGTGAAAACGTAAAGTTAGATATTTATTGTAACTCATCATAAAGTGTCAAAAATGAATTTTAATTTAAAACAAATACGCATATTTGCGTGTATATATAGGCTGATATACATGTAACTCTTCCACAAAATATATGAGTCCGAATAATAATAATATACAAACATAGAAACACAATGATTTTCTGATACATTGTAATGAGAAAAACCCACGATATAATAAGTGGTTTTTTTTAAAGTCCTGGCTGGAGCAGACTCAACGCTATGTGTCTCTCCCTTCAGTTGTCATCCAGCTCAGGGCGAATCATCAAGTACATGTAGTTGTCAGCTTTTGGCAGCAGTCGCATGTACGTCTACATAGCAAGGAGAGAATAATTCCACCATGATTCCACCATTCCACCATTTTGTGACGAAATATTACAATCAAGTACATTCTATAAACACATGATGAATAACACTCACATGTTCATTTTGGCTGTCGCCCATACTTGTCAGACGAGTCACTAGTTTCTTGAAATGAGGTCGGTGGGCCGGGTCTTCCTGCCAGCACAGCAGCATCAGGTTGTAGCTGCAAAACAACACATTTTGGTTGTCATTTACATACAACAGTATATTACCGTATCATTGCGTTTAGTATTTTAATTGTAGGATAATAATACGTGCACATGTGGGAGCAACGTGAATAATGAATCAGGACAAACCACATATCGAGAAAAAAACTAAACAAAAGGATATGGCTCAACATCAGTTCCGAAATAGTAAAATGTAAATCATAGATAAAGAGATAAGTCAGCCTATCGACGGAAGAACATTTTCAGACTTAAGCCTCTTAATGTTCACATCTTACAATTTATCATCACAGCTGCTAGGTTTGGGCATCCGGTATCCACTCTTCAACCTCGACAAAAGGTCCTTAGATTTGGTGTCTTCATAAGGAGTGGCACCTTGAAAAAAATAAACAAACTCAACTCTTAGCGAAAGGATATATTGCATTGATTAGAATGGGATCAATTCGCACGTGCTTAAAATTTAAATGGGAAAATGACGACTCAAGCGAAAACAAAACGACGTATTCCAGTCAGAATGTACTTTTCGAACACATTATCCAGACAAATTATACAAACACGTGAACAAAGGAAACTAATAATTATTGAAAGAACGAAATACTTTACCCAGGGTGGCAATTTCCCACAGAAGGATTCCGAAGGACCATCTATAACAAGAAACGAAAAACAAAGACGAATGAGTCTCGTTCAATGCTGCATGTGTGATGTGTTTCAGTTGTGTAAATGGACATTCTTAATGTTATCTTTTTTATGCTTACACGTCACTCTTTGATGTGTAAGTCTTGGAAGTCAACGACTCCAGAGACAGCCAGCGAGTAGGAACCCGAGTCTGCAAAAGGAGATATCAAAAAGGACGTTAAAATACTTGTATTTCTAATAAAACACGTACTTCTACAAAAGCTCGGTATGAGGGAGGGTAGAGTAATGAGTATGGCAGGTTTATGAGTAGGCCCAAGAAAAAATTGTAATAATGAAAATAAAAAGAAATAATGAAACAGGAGATAATGAGAGCTGTTAATATTTACCCGTGACATCTGAACATAGATATCTTCTCCTCCAGACAAGCCAAAATCAGAAACCTTAGCAACCAGTTGACTGTCAAGGAGGATGTTCCTTGCCGCCAAATCACGATGGATCACCTGCAAAGAATGTTCCTTTATTTATTACTTTTAAAGTATGCAAAATTTGATTTCTGCAAACTCATGAGCATGGCCGTCGCCTGGATTTTTTCTAGATGGGGGCAAAACATATTTTTACCCCCAAAATCCTGTATTTCTCTACATTTTCTCGAATTATCACTTTTAGAGGGGGCAGGGACATTTCGCCCCACCCATTAGAATTTCACCACTATGACTTTGCACCTCATTTTCTTTGCGTTTTTTTCTCTTTTTATTTCTTCTTCTTCTTTTTTGCTTTACGGGGGGGGGGGGGCAAGCACCCCCTTGCCCCCCCCCCCCCTCGCGACGTCCATGCTCATGAGCTTTCCCTGTGTTCCACCTTTGCAACACTGGACCATACTCCATCATGGATCCGGTCAGCTCTGTTTTTAAGCCCATGAAGTCTGTATATCATCCGTTCTTATGTTTGTAAGCTTTAATAGATCGTTTGCACTGCAATCATCTTTGAGGTGTGTGCTTTTATTCAACTATGGTACGCATGAGTAGACGTCTTGTACATATATTGTTACAGCTCAAATCATCGGCAATCGATCTATAGCCGGACACTTTTAAACAATCCTTGGTTTCGTTACCAGTACAATGTTTCCACTAAGTATAAAAAACTAAGACAATATACTTACTCCCACTGCATCAAGGTGTTGCATTCCTTTGGCAACATCCAAAGCAAACTGAATCAGCTTCTCAGGAGACACAGTTGACTGATCATCGTCTCCCAGGGATCGGGCATTTCTCAGGTAGGTGCGCAGATCACCGTTGGGCATGAACTCCAAAGCCACGTACAAAATGTCTAGGAAAAAGAAAATTGACATTAAATGGCAATTTCTGTGGTTGTTTTGGGAGACGGTTTTTGAGAAAAATGCTCAAACTTCATTTCGTTCATTCAAGGACCGTGGCTCATTTCACTTGGAGTTAAATCATTGATTATTTAATTTTTGCGAGATATATGATATCTGTTAATCCAAAGATGGAAAAAATGCCATAAAAAGGGTAACATCTGTCTATATGACTCCATCGGTTTGCTTCCGAACTGCATTCTGCTGAAACGAATATTACAAATGGTCAAACTATTCTTCTCAACTAGGCCGACACGGTCACAAATCGACACAACAATCAGTAAATGAACACCAGCTATTTCACTGCATGTACTCACCTTCGTGTTGACAAGCACCAAGAATACTGACCACGTTCGGGTGCCGTCCAACTTTGGTCAGAGTTCGAAATTCCTCCATGAAGTTCTGCCGATCATTTTCAGAGGCATTTGCTGTGAAGAATTTTCCGGTGAAACGAAATGTAACATGTGGGGTTATTTTTATTGATAAACTCAAAATTGAATGAAAAACGGCAATGACTTAATCTATAGAGTATATCTCATTGACTTTATTGCTGTTATACATTCAAATGTTTTGAAGTGCACAGCTACAGATATCAAAGGTACCTTTCAGTGTCTTTATAGCAGCTTTGGAGATGTCTTCCCCAACCAACACTGCTCCGTCTCGGACTTCCCCAAAGTTTCCTTCGCCCAAGACCTTCTTGCCAACCATCATTTCCTCCCATGGAACACTCCATCGCTGTGTCCAAGATGGTAAGCCTACGTCCTCATAGGTTGGTGGTGACATATTAATACCCACTACTTCATACGATGTTGGGTGATCGTGACCAACCCTCTCATAATCTGATGCCCCGGTGCCATTGTCTGGGGATATCTGATTCTCATACGCGGTCTACGAAAAGCAAAAACACACATATATCGACACCCAATTATCAAAAATCAGGAAACAGGCAACGTATGAAAAAGGGTGGACCCTACTCGAAAACTAAAAAGATGTTACAGTTTGAGATTGTTGTGTTAATGGGAAGTCGCTGTTCCGTGACAAGGGGAAACATAGTTTATGTCATGTCTCCGTCACAGTTCTGACATATTATATAATGTAGCCTATCAAAAAAAAAAATCAAATCACATTTATTTCCTCTTCATGACAGAAATGAAAAAGTAATTTAATTACTTAAACATATAATTGACAATACCCACCATTTCCTGTACTCCTGCTGATGTTGGCTTTGCTGGTTGTCTTCTACTTCTTCGACGACGCATACAATAAATGCACAGGACCACAGCAACGACAATCACGACGATTACGGCAACGACAATGACAGCGATCAGAACTGTGTTTGACTCATCAGCTGGGGTGGGTTGTGGAGTAATTGTCGCTGAAGGAAAAATGGACACAATATTAATATCAACGTTCCATTTGTTGACGACAGGAG
Organism: Patiria miniata; assembly: GCF_015706575.1. Lineage (NCBI taxonomy): Eukaryota > Metazoa > Echinodermata > Asteroidea > Valvatida > Asterinidae > Patiria > Patiria miniata. The sequence continues at coordinate 27,673,687 of NW_024037069.1, read as the reverse complement.
TAGACAGGAGCCTAGCAGTGATGTAGTGGCTTGATGCTGGGCCTTGGCCTTAAGGCTGCCTTAAGGCTGGATTTTAGGGCCTTGGCCTCGAGGCTTGAGGGCAAAAGCCTTGGCCTTGGCCTTGGCCTTGAGGGTCCAGGGCCTTGCAATTTTGAGTCAAGGCTCTTCAAGGCCCATAGATTTTTGCATTTCCAGATAAATCTGTTCGAAATGTTGCTGTTACCATTTTAATCGTATTACCATGGAGGAGGGAAGCACCCTATAGATTTGTGTGTCGGGCACACTTCCACTTTTGTAGCATCACATTTTGTTACCAATGTAGTAGATTTGCTGCAACAATATTCCGTACACTTGTGGGGCTAATGCTAATGAGATGATCACTTTAATTGCATATAACTATGGAACAGATCTGATTGGTTGTATTTGTCTCCCTGATAAGTGCTAAAGATTTGCATGTATCTGTTTTAGATAATGCTGATATTTCTGACCATGTTGGGCCAGCAAATAAAAATTTCCCAAATCAGTTTCTTGGATCCCCCTTTTGTTACACTTGGGAGAATTGTGTGTCAATATAGAAGTAAATCATTATTTTGTTTAGTTAAACCATATTGAAGACCTGAACTTATACTTTAATAGATACAGTGCAGTCATAAAACGGTGTAGGCCTATGCGAGCATGTTGATTGCAATTAAAGAAATGTTGTTCTTCGTAACGAGCAATTCGTGATGATAAGGGCGGATCCAGGGGGGCCAAAAGGGGCCATGCCCCCCCCCAAAAAAAAAACGAAACCATTTTTTTTTATGTGACGTCGTAATAAAGGCAGGCAATGAGTACACCACCATCTTTTCCTAAAAAAACATCGGTTAAAATGGTCAGAAATTGCCTCAAATCGCACCATAGTGCATCTCGAATCCAAAAATTTTCGGGGCCCTTCAGCGGGCCCCGAAGCCCAAGCCGTAATTTTCTGACCCACTTTTTGGGGGGACCAAAATTTCTTTTGCCCCCCCCCCCAAAAATTGTGTTCTGGATCCGCCCTTGCGTGATGATATGTCACTCATGTGACTATAATTAGTTCTACATCTGTGGTCATTTCATAAAACAGGGCCTTGGCCTTGGCCTTGGCCTTGGCCTTGAGGGTTAAGCCTTGGCCTTGGCCTCGAGGCTTGTGGGTCAAAGCCTTGGCCTTGGCCTTGGCCTTGAGGGTCAAAGCCTTGGCCTTGGCCTTGGCCTTGAGGGTCAAAGCCTTTGCTCCAACACTGGAGCCTAGTCATGAGTCAGCTCTTGAGATTTCAGAAATAGTTGAAAGTGTGTTTTCACTAATATATTTTTTTACAAGTTTGTGTCAGAAGGGTTAATGACTATACGATTTGTCACCCCACCTTCTTTGGATTACTGAAATAAGCCAACACTGCCAAAAAACTGTGTTTAACAATTAAACATTGTTCTTAACACTTTCTTGCTATCAGTTTGTAAACATGTTTAAATACTAAACATGTTTAGAGTAAGGATGGATTGTGTTTTGCAATTGAACATTGATGTTTAGGAATTGGACACGTAATGTTTAGCTTCTAAACATGTTTACAAAGTGATAGCAAGATTGTGTTTAATTGCTAAACACAGTTTTTAGAGTGAATACACAGAAAACAAATGTGAACAAAATCTTATACATTTTCACTTAAAAGTATCCCTCAGTTGACCGTGAGTCGTGAAAAGAATGTGACTTCTTTGCATTCGCACTGCACAATGGCGATGTAAAAAATTGCAAGAACGATTCCTAGCAGTGTACAACATAGAACAGTAACGTTGTATCAAAGCACTCACTTGAAATGTTCTATTTGACCCATTTTATTTCGGACAAAAAAATATCAATTATCAAAAATTAATCAGTCGGTTCGGTAATCAAACTGGACCTGCTCAATCCAACCCTATGCGTGAGAACCATTAACCTATTATTTTAAGTTTTATACCCTAAAGTCAAAATCGTTGTGTCTTGATGTGTACATCATGTACAGTTTGAATATAAAACTAGCTCATTATTTACAAAGAAGGCGATGACACATCATATGTACTCGCTTAATGTACACTCTAATGCTCACATGAACTTCCTGTAACTACTACTGAAGCAGTGGGTGCAGGTAAGGTGGTGATGGGTGGTGCTGGAAGTGTTGAAGATTCTGCGACTGTGGGGCCTTCAGTAGTTGGAGGAGGCGTTGTTGGAGGAGGCGGTGTTAGAGGATAAATCGACTGTGATGCAGGACTGAAAGGCCCTTGACCTCCTGGTCCATCTCTTACAGCAGCCACGCTGAACTGGTATTGAGTGCTTGGTTCCAGCGGTTGGACTACAAAGCTATATGCAGCCTGTGACTGGTCTGTGACTGGTATCTCATCAGCCATTGTCCATGATGCACTAGTTGAACTCATGTAGTTAATGATGTATCTGATGATTGGTCCATCTCCGAAGTCATTCATGTGTGAGTCCCATGCCTGCCAGCTGACAGTCACTGATCCTGGCCCAGCAACTACTGCAGGAGACTGGCTGAGGGATGGGGGAACTGTAACACAACCACAAAGGAAAGTCAGTAACTTAAATGCCAACTTATTTTCAACATGTAAAATAATATAAATAATAATAACTGGACTTACAGAGCGCCAAATTGCCAAAGGATATAAGGCACTTATTATTACCCTGCTCATTGGGCCAATAAAACATTCCAAATACCATCTCAGCTCCCTGGGGGAGTATACAACTCGATGTTGCCATTTTGGCGCAAAGCAGCTAAAAACAATCACAATAACCATCTTTACTCTCACAGATACCCATTTACTACTGGGTGGAGAGAAGCAATGAGTGACAAAGTGCCTTGCCCAAGGGCACACGTACGCACCGTAGCCACAGGTTGGACTCGAACCCACAACCCGCGGAATTACCCACAGACCACTGTTACATTGCAACCGAGAAACCTAGATTATTTTAACGCGTTCCGTGTGTTTATTGTGCCGTGTGAGTTGTATGTTTTTTAATGAGATACCAAAGGTATATGGTTACACCCCGCATCGAATGGATCCGTCTTAAAGTTTTTAACCAATAACGGATTATTCAATTCCCGCGTAGACTTTCCGCAGCCACTTACAACCTAGGCGTAGTCGAGTCGCAAAAAACCCCATCCCATCTTACGTAAGAACGTTTTGTACATAGGCCATGGTAATTGTTATAGAAAGCGCATCTTAATCGTTGAACAAAACCGCACCAATTAGTAGACAACAGATCGTATTGTATTGAACCAAACGCAGCGTTTAGGACTTTTTTCCCATGTTGTGAAGTGAGTGAATTTTGTTGAGAGAGAGAAGTCATTTTAGACCTGATCGAGAGACGATCTAGAGTGAAGGTGGGAGAGAGAGTGATCATGTTTGCCAGACCGGTTTCAGCTTGCCCTGCACCTGAAATCTGGTGACAGCAGATTTAGCTTTTGGATCAGTTTGATCCTGCGGGAACACGGAAAGTTCAGTTCCGTTTCCCAGAATTTGGCAAATCCAGGCCAAATTCTAGCGTCATAGCGTCCCGGTCATCTTGACATCACATAGCAACCGTTCACCTCCCCAGGTATTCGCCCAGCTAAATTACCGTAAGTGTTGATTTATGGAGTTTTGTATAAATCTTTATTACTGGAGTGATCTTTAAGATTGATGGAGACTAAGTTGATTTTGAAATGAAGATTGGATTGATCTTTAGAAGTTTTTATTTACCAGCATGATTTTGAAACGACCAAGAGAAGTCAAAGATCGTAGAAATGTAGAATTTTTTATCATTAACAGCAAATCTTGAATTTGACGTTGAGAATTACTTTGAGCATGAGAATTTTGATTGAAGAGTTTGATAACAGAAAAGTCAGCTATTATGATTGAGAATTTCGAAGTAATGATTTTAGTATACATAAGATACTTCTTGAGGATTTGGAAAGCAAACCAGATCATGTAGAGATGATATGGGATGTTTAGTATTATACGAGAAAACTCGAAAGGTTTTGGATCTTATATTTATTTTAGATGGCCTCTTTATTTGGTATTGAGTGATCCGTCGGCAGTAACACCGACTGGAAAGGAGTCTACCATTGACAAGCAACCTATAGACAAGGCGTTGAAGCATGGTACTGATGTAGCGTGTATGCAGACCAGTCCTGCAACCTAGTGGGCAACTTGAGGCTTCAACATCGGTTTGGAGAGTATCTAAAATAAGCTTTATTGAATCTGTGAAGCACAAGAATTAAGTACAACTGGTTTAGTTTGGAAAACTTGACGTACCACAGAAAGCAAGTTCTTAATATAATTGAAATTAGTTTGGGAACGAATAAGAATACACCGGAGAGAAACCAAGCATTTAACCATTTGATAATTGTTGGAAATAATAATTTCGAGTTGAAGTGACCTAAAGTGAAGATAAGAGTTTTATCGACTTCAAGTTAAATTAGAGAAATTGAATTGTAAGATATTTGCTGTATATATGTAAAGAAGAAGTTGTGAAGTTTTGGTTGTTTGTTTTTTAAATATAATTGAAGAAAGTTAGAAGTTGTTTTATTCCCGTCTTTTATTCTGTCTGTTGGTGTGTCCATAGGATCCGGGGTCGCCATTCCTCTCATATATTAAAGATATAAGTTAGCCAAATTCTGAGTGGTGACATATTTTGGGGGCTTGTCCGGGAAATTTGTAAATTAAAATCGTACTAGAAGGAACACCAACAGTTGATTGTATATAGATGTACTATTTTAATTATGGATGTATGATGATAATAAGTGGTATATAAGTTAGCCAAATTCTGGAGTGGTGACAACCACGAATTCAATGCTCCTCCAGACCACGAGGCCACATCACTCCACTCCGTACAAGTACGTTCTCAAATACTCCACAGTAGTTCGGGCACTATACATGTAAATGTTAAGAGATTTTGACAGAGTGGGATGTGAACCTGCAACCTCCCGTACATTACTCTACAAATCGAGCTATTCAGTCCTTTGTTGGAACTTGCAATGAATAAACCCATATATGCATGTAAAAACAAATCATATTGCTTATGAGAGGCTATCTGTGACAAAATTATACATCTTCAGGTATCGGCTAAAGAACATTATTGTTCTAATGCGGTAGGTAATCAGACTCACCAAAATGGTAAATATTTCAGGATCTTGTAATGTTTGCGGCACCAACCCTATCCACAACCAACCAAAATACTATGATGTGTGTTAAAGGGACACTGGGTCCTGGAACAGCCTAATTGGGCTACAAAACGCGCTATGAACGAAATTATGTTTATCGGATAGAACATTTTAAAAGTAGGATATAAACATCCACACAACTATACTTTAAAAACTTGGCGTTTTTGTGTTATTCATGTATTATGCGTGCGAGAACAAATTTCGGGGTCCATTTTTGCGACCCTAAAAAGTCGAGCTGTTCGGTTGCTAGTTGTGATTTCATTCGTTAAATGTTCGCCTTTTGCGGACGCGGAAGAACATTAATTGTGCGCATTAGTGATTCGTCACCGCTGCTCCCGAGACAAACATGTATATCGTACAATTAGGGAACTACAGGAAAAACGTATTTGCGCTCGGTCGTGTCCGATGTAAACAACGGGTTTTCCCCCGTCTTTTCTCGGGACCGGTATAGACATTAGGTTGGTTTCCTTTCAACCAGATGTTTGAAATAGGATAAGTAAACAATCCAAAAACATGAAATTTCCGGGGTTTCAGGACTTTGTACCCCTTTAAGCCCGCCGCACACGGGAGCTACGTGGTGAGCAAAAGTCATACGAAGCCGTGTGTTCAGCACGTAGCCCACAAAATATCGGGGGCCGCCCGATAGTCCGAAGGTCCGATAGTCCGAAGGTTCTTTAGTCCGAAGGTCCGATAGTCCGAATGCACAAAATTTCCATAAGAGGGGTTTCGTTAGTCCGAAAATGAAATTAGGTTCGTTAATCCGAACATTTGATGCAATAGTCCGAAGGTTCATTAATCCGAAGGTTCATTAGTTCGAAGGTTCATTTATCCGAAGGTTCGATAGTCCGAATTTAAGATAAGGTCAATCAGTCCGAACGTTCAATATTCCGAAACGAAAAATAAGGTTCAATAGTCCGGAGGTATATTATTCCGAATTGACAATAAGGTTCGAAAGTCCGAAAAGACTATCAGGTCCGATAGTCCGAAAAGACTATCAGGTCCGATAGTCCGAATCGGCAATAAGGTCCGATAGTCCGAATCAACGGTAAGGTCCGATAGTCCGAAGTGTCATAATGACAAACCGTATTGCCCATTCGGAATATCGAACCTAATTCTCAATTCGGACTATCGAACCTTATTGTCAATTTGGACTATCGAACCCTATCGTCTATTCGGACTATCGAACCTTATCATCTATTCGGACTATCGAACCTTATTGTCGATTCATCGAACCCTATCGTCTATTCGGACTATAGAACCTTCGGATTAATGAACCTTATTCTATTTTCGGACTAATGGGCCCTTCGGACTATCGAACCTTCGGATTATTGAACCTTCGGACAAACGAACCTTCGGACTGATGACCCTTCGGACCAAAGAACCTTCGGACTATCGAACCTTCGGACTATCGGGCTGTAACCAAAATATCACCGTGTGCAGTACAAATTGACAACACAGAGTGATATTTTGTGCGCTACGTGCTGAGCAAACGACTTCGAAAGCTCTCGTGAGCGGCAGGCTTAAAATGCATCGCCTCAATTTAAGGCTTAAATCTAACAGCTGACTTAAATGTTCTGTTAAAATGTCCATAAATCAAAGCATCAATTTAATGAAATTCTTTGTTAGGGCGAAGATCAATGCATGTGCAAACGATTTCTCTATGGCACTAGATTAATACCCGGTACTTAAACGATTGAGTTACTTGGCACGTTTCTACTACCGAATTTAGTGCAGCACTATTAAATGGAAATACAACATTTTCAAGCATCAAACAATAAAACTACCAAATTATTATGAAATACCTTGCTGGACTGTTAGTGAATGACAGGCTAAAGCATCCTGTAAAGTCATGGCACCTGGTATACTGTAATTTTCAGTTATACTGTAATTTTCTGCCAGCTAGACTGGTTCCCTGGCCTTACAATTCCCCTATGTCTATAAATTGTTCCGTTTCATCTTAAAATGGAGTCAGGGAACCAGACTACAGGAAAATGATTGTTTTTCTTGGTTTTATAGCATCTACGAACCCAAAACGTCAAAAAAATCAATGTAACAATATTTGCTATATATTTCTGAATATTACAGCAAAAGCAAATGATGTATATTCCCTTTAACAAACACAAACTGACTTTCAGCTTGCTTACCAAAAAAGGATGCACTCAAAGTGGTCAACACACTTTGGCTGTTATGAGTAAGATAGCAGACGACCAACTGGTTGTTAATCAGTCCAGATCCAGTGAACGTGTTGTTCAGCACCATGCCTTCAGTCACAGTCCCTGTTCGTGGGAACGATGAGCTTCCTGATGCTACGACGATTGAGTCTGCCGAAAGAGTGTCCCCTGATGTAGCTGCACAACTGAATGCCACATCTTGGCCTTGGTTGGGCATCGCCAACATTTGAAATTCAATGATACCTGTTAACAGAAAATGCACACTTCGTTTTTATTTGATGTACTTTGGTGAATTCTGGATTGTGCACTTCTACCAGTACATATAAATATCGGGCTTGATTTCCACATGTTGGTTAAATACAAAGTGTATATGATTGGTTTCCTGCATGATTGTCAATTTTGCAAAGCGCAAGTCCGAAATCGCATATTGCCCGGTCAGATGAGTCACTAATCGATTACTTATCATGGTCATGTGAATGCTGCTAAACCAATTAAAAAAGACACAATGAACTATGCAATTAAGCAAATTTCGCTGTGAGCTGATAACAAATAAAATTGAAGTGAATACTAATGAATGCTCTAAATGCAGGAAGTAAAGCTTTGAGTACTTTTATCAGATTTCAAACAACCTTCATAACCTTTTGAGCTAAAACCTTCCCAGGGCATTAAACATACCATACGCTTGAACAAACTAATAATGTGGAGCCTAGTGCAATTCGTTTGATAATCCAACCACATGGCATGTTTGCCAGGAAGCTTCCTGGAATCCGCCTAGTCCAACGTTGTGCACTAGTCCAGTGAAATACAATTGTACTCGCACAAAAACTATAGCCCCATAATGAACAAGTGCGAGTGCACAATAAGCTCAGGCCGTGTTACAAGAAACCTTGCATGAAAGTCTTGCATAAATTCGATCAAAACGATCCCTGTAAGAGCTGCAAACTGCAATGCCGATGGCACATATGGAACACCTTAATTTTTGTCAATCTCCAATCTCCGAGGCGAAGCCAAGTTGATTCATATAGCGCACAGGTACTTTCCAAGGTCTGTTAGGGAACCAACCCATTTATACCACGTGACTATTACATTATCACATAATTATCTTGCGTCTATCAAAAAAAATGTCATCAACAATGTTAGAAATTGTTACAATTTAATACGCCGTGAACGCACGACTGATTTTTTTGGGTTGTTCGCAAACTGTTAACATCTTTGTGTCAGGTGCAATTGACAATGCGTTCGAATGTCCCTCCCGGTGGCATTCCCTACTCTAATGTTGTGACTGTTGAGGGGTACTTGTGCACCGAGCCCACATAGACCCTTTGTACATCATATAGTACAATTAGTAGGAGCATATGTTTTTAATAATAATATTCAGGATTGAAACGATTTCTTTAATATGAATGGTATTTGAATTTCTCTTCACTCGACGTGCCTTATTGTGTATTAAAATGCCCAGTATTATCCGAAGGGTTTCTGTGACTTATGCAACAGTTTCACTTCGGGTGGGAAAAGGCGTGGCTCACAAATTGAAAATGTACGATTTTACAGATGGCATGACCATTGTTAGGCCAGTCTATTGCCCAACTTATAAAGGTTAATACACTGCATATTGAAGTAACTCACACATTTGTTTCTGTGACAGAATTTTGAGTTGAGACAACAGATTAAGACAACAGATTTTATGTAATAGTTTCTGATGCTACACATGCATGTGAATAAATGACTGTTTTGTGACCAATATGAAATCATGTATCAACGGTCATTGCTAAAGCTGTGAATATCCTCCTCCACATTATTAAAAATATTCATGACATTGCTCAGCAGTGCATAGTTTAGTTAAATGGATCATGAATATAGTGCATAACTATATCAGCTGTTGGACACATACTGAACATTATCATGGGCGTCGCCAGGATTTTGTTCCCAAAATCCTTGTACGTTGTTTTTCGAGGGCGGACGGGGGGAAGGGGATTTGCCCACCCCACCCTATTGACATCCACGCAAACTCGCATACATAAATGTGCATTAAATTAACATCAATAAGACTTTTCCCTTAATCTTACTGTTGTTGTTGTTGCTGCTGCTTTTCCGGGGGCAAGGGCCCCATTGGCCCCCCGCGACGCCCGTTACAAATTCTAGGATCAATTGTACCTGTCTGGCAGTTGTTGGCATTCATATCTGACTTGAATCCATCAGCACAGACTCCATTCGATTCACTGCAGTAACCACTGTCTCTCTCGCAGGCAGCGTTGTTAGCACAGTGACAATCGCTAAGACAGTCTAGTCCAAACTTGCCAGGCGGACATGTACCTGATACTGCAGGGGTAAAAAAGAATGGGAAAGAATGACATGGACATCACTCCCTATTTCTTCATATCATGTTTCAGTTGTGTATTATACTCCACGGACTCAATGTGGTGCAAAAAGAACGTAAAGTGTTTGGCATTGGGTCCACAAAAGGTATGAGGAAAAACTAACGAAGTATTTGCCATATCTTTTTTCACAGTAAGAAAAATATATAGCTGTAGGAAGCACAGCCTACTCATAGCGATGCGAGGAAGGCAAAAACATCTGGTACTTACTTTGGCAGCTTGTGCCAGACCAACCAGCTTGACATCCACTTGGTGTACATGCTCCAGTGAATCTATCACAAGCGGCACCTACTGCCTGACAGCGGCAGGTCTGGGTACATCCAGCACCAAATGTTCCGGAGGGACAAACTGTAATCAAGAGTACACCGGAGTACAACATATAAAGTTTAAAAGACCAGAAACCCTATACATTATGTTTGTTATATTTATGAGGATCATTGAACTGATTTCAGTAACCCAGACTCCATCTGCTCAAAATTGGTTTTGATGTCCAGATCTAATTATATTCTTGAACAGACTAGGCCTACTGATATGAACGATATTAAATATCGAAATGTTGTAACTTGTAGAGTACACCAACATATCTCAAAATGACACAGTCCGGCTTTTATGAATACAAAGCTGCTTAAATATATGAATGTAACATTTCGTCAGGAATGTTTTTTTTGTACCCCTGAAAAGGAATACATTCAGTCCTTATTTCTTGAGGCTAACAATGGAAGCTAAAGTGATAATGACATCAGTAGAAGTCCAAATTCGAAGGACTGATTGCTGAAACGGAATGCTGCACTTATAAAACTCAAAACCACATAACGTACTATACCACAACATATTTCTGTTGGAAAGTTCTTGGCTGAGAGATGAATTTCCAGTCAATACTTACCGACATTGCAGTCTCTGCCACAGTATCCCGAGATGCAGCTGTTCCCGTACGGGTCTGGCAGACCAAACTGGCTCCCTACACAACTCTGGATGGAGTTACCTGGTCCACACTGAAACTCGCATTCCCAGCCAAATCTGTGCATACCACAGGCTGCAATAAAGTATATGTCAATTGAAAAAAGAAAGAAATGCCATACTACGATCCTTTTTAGACCCGAGAAGAAATAAAACATGATTTTTCCCTTGAAATAATGTTTCTTCAAGATTTACTAATAATGTTGACACTTCTTGGGTTGGCACATTTTCGTGTTACCAAGAACATGTCAACCTACAATCCGTTATTCAATTCCTGGAAAAACAATCTTGTATGTCCAGGAGGATCCAGGAAAATTTTGTAGGTGGGTGGTATGGCCCGACAGATTGTTTGTTATCAGCAAATCAGTGCTAAAATCTGATTGACAGCTTTTTTGTTCCTCCGGACACTTGGTCTCAGTAAAATAAAAAAAGTGGACTAGAGGGATGGGGGGGGGGGGGGGGGGCTGGCTATGCTGCTAAGTCCGAGTGTTGCAGAAAGGCTGACATATCGGTAAATATTATTACTATAATTGTCATCCTTTTGTCTTGTGTCAGAGAATGGGGGGGGGGGGGTGTGCACACTCACACAGCCTACTCGACAGACAGACAGACCAGGCAATGAGCTTACCTGTGAGGCAGTTTGGTCCACTGAATCCTGTTGGGCAGATGCAATTTCCTGTCTCATCATCACACACTCCTCCATTGTAGCACAGATCGCACACTCAGACCGACAGCCCGCCCGACAGACAGACATACCAGGCAATGAGCTTACCTGTGAGGCAGTTTGGTCCAAGTTTATCCTGGTGGGCAGATGCAATCTCCTGTCTCATCATCACACACTCCTGCATTGTAGCACATATCACACACTCAGACCGACAGCCCGCCCGACAGACAGACATACCAGGCAATGAGCTTACCTGTGAGGCAGTTTGTCCACTGAATCCTGGTGGGCAGATGGAATCTCCTGTCTCATCATCACACACTCCTCCATTGTAGCACAGATCGCACACTCAGACCGACAGCCCGCCCGACAGACAGACATACCAGGCAATGAGCTTACCTGTGAGGCACTTTGGTCCACTGAATCCTGGTGGGCAGATGCAATCTCCTGTCTCATCATCACACACTCCTCCATTGTAGCACAGATCGCACACTCAGACCGACAGCCCGCCCGACAGACAGACATACCAGGCAATGAGCTTACCTGTGAGGCAGTTTGGTCCACTGAATCCTGGTGGGCAGATGCAATCTCCTGTCTCATCATCGCACACTCCTCTATTGTAGCACAGATCGCACACTCAGACCTACAGCCCGCCCAACAGACAGACAGAAGAAGCAATGAGCTTACCTGTGAGGCAGTTTTGTCCACTGAATCCTGGTGGGCAGATGCAATCTCCTGTCTCATCATCGCACACTCCTCTATTGTAGCACAGATCGCACACTCAGACCTACAGCCCGCCCAACAGACAGACAGAAGAAGCAATGAGCTTACCTGTGAGGCAGTTTGGTCCACTGAATCCTGGTGGGCAGATGCAATCTCCTGTCTCATCATTACACACTCCTCCAATGTAGCACAAATCACACACCCCTGCACAGTCAGGAGGACCCCACTTGCCAGCAGCACAGCCTTTAAATTATTATGTACATGGAATGGAATTCAAGAGGCTGTCGTGTTTACCATTTGAATGTATGAGTTATAAAAAAATGCGTCCAATGCACGCATAGCTGTGAATGATTTAAAACTGGCGCTCACACTGTTTGAAATGTAAATTACCAGATGAAGCAGGAAAATTACTAATGTAGAGGTATTTGAACTACATGTATGTTGTAAAACCTGTGATTTTTTTTTTATTTGGTACATTACATAATTATGTTTCTAACATTAGTCCACTTACATTGCTAACCACTGCTGAGATCAAATAAAAATGAAGGTAAAAGTACATTTTTTAAATTAATCATATACCCCTCACAGAGAAACCAATACCTACGTGTACCATCAGAAGTGACATCAGATGCAGGGGGTCCTCACAAATAAGGTACCGGTATGCATATATATTTTATATTACATGACATACTGAAGATACAAACCAAAAATATCAATGCACTGCTTGGAATAAAACAGTTTTGCATCTATCTCTTTAAAGTACAAAATAGTTTGTCACTTTAAAACTAGATTGTAGAGAGACACAAATATGCAGCATGACCTACTGTACCTCTGACGATGAGTCTGATCATACTGAAATGATTGTCAGTGAGAGTAACAACAGATCCGACCACAGTATACAGATCCCCATCAACAGCGTCAGTAGAAGGCAGTGTGAAACTAGCCTGATTGAAATTTGGGAAATTTGAAGTAACAGTTCCATTTCTTATACGATGCCACAGAGGAGAGCCACCGGAATTTACTGTGATGACTGAGAGAGTCACATCCTCTTCTTTGTTGATCGTCTTTGTCACCAGGCCATCAACAGGCTCAAACCTCCCTACAGGAGAAAGGAATACAATGTTATATGAATTTCACAGGTCTTAACAAAATTTCAATTTAAAAAGTCACATTACCAACTCTGGTTCTTTTTCAAACCATACAAAAGAAATTAAAACGTTTTAACTTTCCACCAGGCAAACCTTCAAGACTTGATGTACAAACATGTAGGTACATACCCGGTACTTTAACCCTAACACCCCAGCATAATTTACTATGAACCATACCCATCCTGGCAAATTCCAACACCATATGGGAAACTGCACACACATATTTCTGACTTTGATTCTGGAGGTGTGCCAATCCAATGTAAAAGACTGTCAGTTTAGGTGGTACTGTACCCATCCTGACAGATTCCATTAAAACAAACCGTTGGGGTTTAATGGATTGAGTTCTGCTAGGGTTAAAACATCTTTGACAGTTAATATTGTAGGGAAATGGGTCCGGTTGGCTTGTGAACCAAGGAGAGATGGAAGCGTGAATGCCTGGTAATGGTACAAGGTGTGCAACATTGGTGTTTGGGAAATCCTTCGTGAGAAACTGAAAGTTTGGAAACCCAAGGGATGTCAAGCGCATCAAGACATAGGGAATAAGTTAAGAATTACATGTAGCTGTTAGTGGGCTGACAGGGTGTTTTGAGATGATGTTGTGGACAGCGTAAAATGGTTTGTGAAAAAAACTTAACTACATGTATGTATTATGCACTTTTGGCAACTGCCATGGATTTAATTAATCTTAGCGGAATGGAAAGCAATGGTTATAGTGAGGCCATTGTTTTATAGTGAGACCATTGTTTTGTGACCAAAATATGTTGGTAGGGACTTTCAAAACAGGGGTTGGGGTGGAGTCCATATTGCCTTGTGCAAGTACCGGCTGACCGGTAGCTTATTCGAAAATAACAGAAACTGAGACTGGGTATAAAAGGCAGAGCCCAGTGGTCGGGGGGCTACTGTAGTTGAGGAGCTGGGTTGTTGAGGAGTCAGGCATTGTGTATAGCCGTACAGGTGCCGGGGGGGGGGGGTGGAGGATAATTAATGTGAGTACGACGTTGTGCATGCAACCGATGCACCAGTGTAACCTGAGTTCAGAGTTACTGTTGATGTGTCATGTTATCTATTGTAGTTAGTGAGAAAATGTAATTTTCGCTCAAAAGCGGAAGTGGAAGTGGAGTCAAATAAATTAGCTAACCATAAGTAGAAATAGAATAATTCTCTGTGTTGTGCCGTTTATCAGAAGTCTTTGTTCTCAGTGTAACGGGAGTTATATTTCCATCCAAACGGTTCCCGTCCCTGGCCGTATTTTCACACGAGCGACGCAGCTTCTGGGTTAAACAGTTCCGATGAGTCAGGGGTTCATTCACTGAGGGAAAACTGCCACAATATTCTATATTCAAAACTTCTCTGGCAGTTCATAATGCATTCTTAGTCCACTGTTTGCAAGTTTTGAACACATTCATTTTGTTTTCTTATATTCTAAGAAATCACTAAACAGTTAAGTAAGGGAGTCCTTGAGACTTTTGTCTTGCCCTGTAAAAAAAACCCAACTCACTGTTCACACTGTGGATGATGCTGTATACCCTGGTTGTTAGCCCTCTATTGGAACCTTCACAATAAAACAGCCCAGTGGCATCAATACTGGTGGTCAGATCCTGTGTGACTATTTGTCCATTTACTGATGGTGTACTGCCAGTAGGGAGGGTGGTAGATGTTTGTATTGTAGATCCTCCCAGACCGATCTGGAATGGCCTGCCAAAGCTCAGTGTGACGTCTGCATCAGGACTGCTACGGAAACAGCTGATGCTTGCTGAGGATTGTGCAGACCCCGCCCCATAAGGTGTGGGCGTGACCATTGTCAGGTGCAATGTATCACCTGTTGAAGTGAAAACAAGACACTTCACTTATATTGGGTGTCTAGTACTAAGTTGTCTTTTACTTAAGTTGTAACACATACTTACAGATACAAAACAGTCACATTCTGTGTGTATTCATTTGAATATCTGGCTTTAATTTGAAACTTGTTGTTAATCGTATTGGGCGCATGAAACAAATACGGAAATCTGATCCACAATTTGCTGGATGAATATACCCGAATGCAAGCATAAAGGGTTTTTTAATTGGTGCACTTTATCATTAAACTCATGTATCATTAAACTTGTTAAGTTTTAGAAAAGTGAACAATGAAAAGACAATTCATATAAAACTGAATTGAAGTGTAAACATTTCTCTAAGAGTGCAAATACCACATCAACAGTTAACATGCAATGCAATAGGCCTAACTTGTGATGTGTTGAAATGGTAAAAATTGAAATGTTCTTGACTCTCCATACACTTTGTACACAATGATGGAAGTGGCGTCAGGTTGCAACTTTTTTTTTCCTTTTTTATTCTCATAATATTTTCCACTTACTTTTTCATTATATTTTCTGATGATCATTTGGTTTATAGAAAATGGAAAAATAAACAATGATGTCACATCACTACAAGAATATGAGTTTCGATGACTTTTGTCATCACCTTTTGTTCAGGATCGTAATCGCAATACGACCACATGACTTTAATTAATTACGTCCTAATGACGCAATATTTTTTAAATGAAAATTCTCCTGTAACAATCTTTGGATAAATCTTGATATTAATGATAAAAATACATAAAATGCTAATTTGGCAGTTACTGAGTTACGACGCTCTGGGGAAAGAATGTTGCATCCTGACGCCACTTTTCTCATCATTATTATCTTAATGGAGGTTAGTCATTGCAGAAATGCTGAAAAGACATGAATTTGGGAGTGGAAACACTTCCAATTTTGAACCGACACGACGACAGTACCTTGAGCAAAATCCAGATCTCGACAATAATAAGCCTTTTTGTAAATGATGCCTTGTTAAACTTGCCTTTTACACCGAATACCACGGACAGGACAATCAGAAGCGAGTAAATAAAATCCTCCATGGCAAGATGTCCACGAACCCGGAAGTTAGCGGGCATCAAATTCCCCGATGTACACGCCGACTGCGCCATTGCGCCCACGTCTACAAGCACCGGTTGACAACTTCCGCAACTTTGTTTCCGAGAGGTTTGGAAGAAGATAGCCGCGATTTTGTCACCCAACAGCAGGATAGTTTCGTGAAACGGGATCTGATATGTAACTCACATCTTACAAATCGAACAGAAAACCCTTAAATTTCCCAAAATATTGCAAATGAACAATGTCAGTTTCAGTGGTGCTCAACGCATCAACCAGTACCTACCGCTAGCAGTTGTGGTCACTGATGCGTGAACGTCAATCCAGACTGGTGCACGAAACTTTGTCGTTACGCACTAGGCGCTGTGAGCGAGACAGATGCGAGACTGGCATTTTGGTCTACGGCTACGGATTCTCACAATAACGAAAAATGACAAATAGGCTTAGGCCGTGTCCGAAACGGGCTTCCAGAGCTACGGCTACGTCTATTGTCAGCGCGTCCCCGCGTATTTTCAATTGGCGCAGACCTAGACCTAGCTCTAGACAACTGATTCGGATGCAGCCTTACTTTCCCTTGCGAGGCCATTCACCGTGCGTTCTAAAAAATAATGTACTCGGGGCGTATTCAGTTCACCGTGCTTCTAGTGGACCCGCTATAATGTACCCCCAGATTTTTTTTGTTGCGTTAATATCATTATAACCACGAATC
Source organism: Patiria miniata (assembly GCF_015706575.1). NCBI lineage: Eukaryota > Metazoa > Echinodermata > Asteroidea > Valvatida > Asterinidae > Patiria > Patiria miniata. Next base: position 27,656,824 of record NW_024037069.1, on the reverse strand, counting down.
TGGCGCAACCCCAATAAAGAAAAGCAAGTCAAATCGATTTCACCTTTGCTTCCAAAGGTATTTTCTTTCTACCCCAGTATAAAGAGATCGAAATGGCATTACTCAAGCAGACAACATTTCACTTTGGCAAACCCTTAAACAAATTAAAAACAAATAAATCGTCCTTCAGTCATTATGGGTACGCATTTACCTCCCCCTCCCCCCATTTTCTTTTCTACTGTCGGTGACGAATTGGGCCTGTATCATTAAGCCAAATTGGTGTCTTGATTTTAAAACGATAAAGGAGAAAAAAAAACGAATGAGTTTGACAGGGGTTAAATTTCTATACTTCTTGTATTTTACTTCGCGTTAATTTAGAGCACAAACGTATAACTATACTAGATTTTAGGAATATAGCGCGATTTTGCGTACAATGTTTTGTGGGACTTTAAAAATTATATGATGAACGCACATTCGCTTAATAATATTTACATATAACTGCAATTTTAATGGAAATATGACCACAACTCGGATGTGTATGTTTATTTTGTTTTCAATAAGTTACGTTTTTTTTATTGAAAAGTTGAGTTCCTAAATGTTTTTAATAGGCCTTTATAAATTTCCAAGCGAAGTTTCAAGCCGGCACCCTCTGTTGTGGTCTTTAAGACCTAAGTCAGAATAATGATCCACTCAATACTAATATATTCACTTCTTTTTAAAATCAAAATTCTTCGATTAAGTTCATTTTACAAGGGCAAACGTTCAATCAGCGAAACATTCGCGAGCTTATACCTAAAAAAGCATAGTACCCACGATCGTCCGGTTTGAGCACTGCCCAATAGATGGATTGTCTTCTTGGAAATACCAAGAAAATAAATTATGTTCTTGTTGTCTGGTTCCCTGACACCCCTTAAGACGAAACGAAGCAATTTATAGACTTTGGGAAATTGAAAGGTATAGAAAAATAGTCTAGAAGGTTTGTACCCCTTCAAAGGTGTGTAATCAACTGCACAGAAACTTCGGAATTACTAAATATGAAAAATTGGTAGTAGTTTTTGAAAAAAAGCCAGTTTTGTTTCCAACGCTGGTCGGCCGACCATGCAGCTTTGGAAAAATACAATTTTCTTCAAAATATCAGCACACCAGGAGCCACGATTTTACAGGATGCTTAGACTGTCATTCCCTAACAATTCAGTAAGATATTTCGTGATAATTAGATCATTTCGTTTTTTGATATTTGCAAATGTTGTATCTTCCATTTAAATGATTGAATAGTACTTAAAACTAAATTTTAGTTGTTTTTACGTTGCTTTTTTAGTTTAAAAATCATAAAATATTAAAAGTGAATTATACTTAATTTATTTAGTTTCATCCACATGAAGAAAATGAGGAAATAGACAACATCATTTAAAATGAAGTCAATCATATACATAAACCCTTCGGTTAATATTACTCAAAAAAAACCAGATTCCTCACGTGCACTTAATTCATTTCAGTGCTAAATACTTAAATTTATAACTTGCAGATGGAACGTGAAGGTTTTATGTCATAAAAACACAACAAAGCTAAGTAAAGCTAATATTGACAAAAGAGTCATTAATTATTCATAGATTTGATTAGCAAGTTTGAGTAATAAACACGTACATCACAAAGAGTGGGTATAACTTAAAGTTTTTAAGTCTTCAATGATAAATTCATTAATGTTCAATAAAAATTGTTATATTAGGTTGTATGTATTTGACATTAAATTGCTTTTTCGTGCGAACATCATACATATTTTTTTTTTCGGGGGGGGGGGTGTTGTATTTACGTCCAACCAACCAGCAGGAGTAGTACGATTTGTCTCTTAGAACATCAGCAGTGAGTAAATGCAAACAGTGCACACGTGCTTTCACTAGTGCTGTCGATATTAATATGAAAATTCAACTTGGAACTTCGTTATAATATGTACCGAGATTATGTTGTGATAAGTGATGATTCCCTGAAGTATGAATCAATACTATACCATTTGGTAAATCTAACCACGTAGCAGATAATTCCATCATTTTATTCATTACTAGATTCCCTTTGCATGTGAGTTGCAATTACTTAAATCATAATAAGCAGAATTTACTGAAAGGCAAGTGGGTTGCCTTAAATGTATTAAGTAGATTCTAAATGATTAAATTTAATTAATACTTACTTAAAAACTGAAGTGGCGATAACTTAAAATTATTACAAGTTGAAATGACGTAATCGAATTCGATTCGATCTACTTAATTTTATTGAGTAGATCGACAGATTTTTTTTGAGTATATGTAATGGGTTCATTTAAGTTGACTTCCTCGGTTCGACTCCTGAATGCTCGCATGGTTAACGCCACCTAATTTGCTTTGCCCTTTGCCGGCAATTAGAAAAAAAACCCCAAATAGTCAAACCGGCAAAGGTTTGAGGGAGAGAAAAAAAGTAATTACGTCGAAATACTGGTCCTTCAGACTCGGTCCTTGCGATGCGAACAACATAATTTGTTTTAATTTAGTACATGTAATTTCGAAAGACTCTTCTACGGCAAGTTCCCCATGATTTTTTTCAACGGAAAATATTTCTATTTCTATCATTATTGCTCTTCTAATGTCTGACCATATTAAATTGAATCCTTCGTTTTTAAACTGAATTATTTGTTAATTAATCCGTTCGTTATTTGATGTTTCCGCAAACCAATGAGTTATGCCTTTTTGATAAATCGTCCCAGTCTCGTGATAGATTATCATAAACATGAAGGTGGCAGACACTTCACTTTGCTATAGCTATATAGACATAGCATTAGAGTTTTGAAATAAAAAAACAATCGTGCAATTCAGTTTAAGAAAAAAAATTAGAAAAGCTCATAACATAAAAACTTGAAAATATCCAAATTGTTAATGCAGGATTTAAAGCTCCGAAAACCTCAGGCAAATCACCAACACTGGCGTGCCCCAATTAATCCCTTTTGTGTTTCTCCTCCCCCCCTGCATGCCTGCAAGTCCCTACATGTTTGTTCCTTGAACCTCTGTCATTTTGCCTCTGAAGACGAACGTCAGACTGACACTTTACTTCGCTATATAGCTATCGTGCAATTCAGTTAAAAAAAGTTAATAACATAAAATCTTAGAAAAAATTATAGCACAATTTGTTGAATTAAGCTGGATTAAACAAACAATCCAAAATGTAATAAACACAAGTTCTACAACTGTCGCCAACGTATTAATCAAAAATTTCAAATAATAACTGGAATATCAATTTACAAGTAATACACAACATAATTTACAAACTGAGTAATATACTTAAGCAAAACTATATGGGCTCCACCACCAGCTGCCAAAAATTGTAGTGAAAACTTAAACGTTTTCAAAATAAAGTATTAGATATTTATTGTAACTCATAAAGTGTAAAAATGATTTTCAAAATAAAAAATACGCATGTTTGTGTGTATATATATATGCTGATATACATGTAACCAGTCTTCCACAAAATATACGAGTCCGAATAATATATACAAATATAGAGTCACAGTGATTTTCTTATACATTGTAATCAGAAAAACCCACAATAAATATGCATGAGATATGCATAATAAGTGGGTTTATTTAAGCCCTGGCTTGAGCAGGCTCAACGCTATATGTCTCTCCATTCAGTTGTCATCCAGCTCTGGGCGAATCATCAAGTACATGTAGTTGTCAGCTTTTGGCAGCAGTCGCATGTACGTCTACAACGAGAGAATAATTCCACCATGAAGCCACCATTCCATCATTTTGTGACAAAATATTTCAATCAAGTACATTCTATAAACACATGATGAATCTTAAGGTGATCAAATTTACTGCTATCAACTCAAACACTCACATGTTCATTTTGGTTGTCAGCCATACTTGTCAGGCGAGTCACTAGTTTCTTGAAATCAGGTCGGTGGGCCGGGTCTTCCTGCCAGCACAGCAGCATCAGGTTGTAGCTGTAAAACAACATCTTTGGTTGTCATTTACATACAATAGTGTATTGCTGTATCTTTGTGCTTCATATTTTTAATTGTAGGAAAATAATACGACGTGAATAATGAATAGGGACAAACCACATATCGATAGTAAAAACTAAACAAAAGGATATAAGCTCGACATCAGTACCAAAATAGTGTGTAAATTCGAGAAGAAAAAATGAGCAGGCCTATAGTCGAACGACTACTTTAATTAATTTTTGGTTAATTTTAGTTAATGTTCACATCTTACAATTCATCATCGCAGTTGCTCGGTTTGGGCATCCGGTATCCACTCTGCAACCTCGACAACAGGCCCTTAGATTTGATGTCTTCGTAGGGAGTGGCACCTTGAAACAATATTATGCAAACAACTTATAATATATACAAGACATAGGTACGCTGCATTATCAAGAATGGGAGCAATTCGCACGTGCTTGAAATGTAAATGGAAAGTGACGACTCAAGCGAAAACATAACGTACTCCAGTCAGCATGTACTTTTCGAACACATTATTCGGACAAATTGTACCAACGAATGAGTACAGGAAGAAAAAAACAATCATTGAAAATTTTAATACATTACCCAGGGTGGCAATTTCCCACAGAAGGATTCCGAAGGACCATCTATAGAAAGAAATGAAAACATGACAAATGATATACCCGCTATGATGTGTGATGTGTCTTCAGATCTAAACATTCAAATGCTATCTTTTGCGTACGTACACGTCACTCTTCGATGTGTATGTCTTGGAAGTCAACGACTCCAGAGACAGCCAGCGAGTAGGAACCCGAGTCTGGAAAGGAGATATCAAAAAGGATGTTGAAATACTTTTATTCCTAGGAAAACACATCTTTTAAAAGCTGAGCATGAGGGAGGGTGCAGTATCGCAGGTTTATGAGTAGGTCTTAGAAAGTTAGAAGCAGTTGTCTTGATAATGCATCAAGGGTTAACAAGAGTTGCTTCTACTTACCCTTGACATCTGAACGTATATATCTTCTCCACGTGATAACCCAAAATCAGAAACCTTGGCAACCAGTTGACTGTCAAGGAGGATGTTCCTTGCCGCCAAATCACGATGAATCACCTGCAAAAAGTTCAGGCTTAATACGATTTATGGTCTTTCTTTATACATTTCATAGTACACTTTATTTGATATCGGCGAACTCGTCAGCTCTCTTTAGATGTGTTCCACATTTGCAAAGCTAGTTCATGCCCCATCATCGATTCGTTCTTCTCTCTTTTTAAGCTCAGTCTGAATTTCATCACTTCTTATACTTGTAATCTTCAATAGATCGTTTGCATTGCAGCCATGTTTGAGGTGTGTATGTGCTCTTATTCAACAGGGATAAGCATGAGTAGACCTCTTGCGTATCCAATGTTATGAACTAAATTCAAACACAGCTTAAATCATCGGCAATCGATCTATGGCCGGACACTTTTACAGTGATCCTTGGTTTCGTTAACAGTATAATGTCTATACTTCCAAAAAACTTCCTTATAACTCCAAAAACAAGGACTTATATTTACTCCAACTGCATCAAAGTGTTGCATTCCTTTAGCAACATCCAAAGCAAACCGAATCAGCTTCTCAGAAGACAGAGTTGGCTGATCATCGTCCCCCGGGGATCGGGCATTTCTCAGGTAGGTGCGCAGATCACCGTTGGCCATGAACGCCAAAGCCACGTACAAAATGTCTAGTAAAAAGAAAATTGACATTAAATGGTAACTTCTGTGGTTGTTTTGGGGAAACGGTTTTTGAGAAAAATGCTCAAAATTCATTTCGTTCATTCACGGACCGTGGCTCATTTCACTTGGAGTTAAATCATTATTTAATTATTGCGAGATATATGATCTCTGTGAATCCAAAGATGGAAAAAATGCCATTAAAAAGGGTAACATCTATCCATGACTCCATCGGTTTGCTTCCGAACTGCATTCTGCTGAAGCGAATATTACAAATGGTCAAACTATTCTTCTCAACTAGGCCTACATGGTCACAAATCGACACAACAATCAGTAAATGAACACCAGCTATTTCACTGCATGTATTTTACTCACCTTCAAGGGCGGATCCAGAACACAATTTTTTTGGGGGGGCCAAAAAAAAAATGGTCCCTCAAAAAAGTGGGTAAAAAAAATTACGGCGTGGGGTTCGGGGCCCGCTTAAGGGCCCCGAAAAATTTTTGGATTCTAGATGCTCTGTGTTGCGATCTGAGGCAATTTCTGACCACTTTAACCAATGTTTTTTTGAGGAAAAGATGGTGGTGTACTCATTGCCTGCCTTTATTGCGATGTCACATAAAAAAAAAAAAATTGGTTTCGTTTTTTTTTGGGGGGGGGGGGCATGGCCCCCTTTGGCCCCCCCCCTGGATCAGCCCTTGCTCACCTTCATGTTGACAAGCACCGAGAATACTGACCACGTTGGGGTGCCGTCCAACTTTGGTCAGAGTTCGAAATTCCTCCATAAAGTTCTGCCGGTCATTTTCGGACGCGTTGGCTGTGATGAATTATTGAATAAAATGAAACGAAACATTGTTGGTTTTTATTGCTATTCATGAACTCGGAACTTGAATGAAAAACGGATATTATTTAATTTATTGAGTATATCTCATTGACTCTATTACTGTGCATATCAGATTCGAAGTTCAAACGTTTACAGTAATTGCAGATGGTGCATATTCGACGTACCCTTCAGTGTCTTTATAGCCGCCTTGGAAATTTTTCCTCCAACCTTCACTGCTCCGTCGCGAACTTCTCCAAAGTTTCCCTCGCCTAAGATGTCATCGCCGATCATCATATTCTTAAATGGAACACTCCATCCATGTGCCCAAGATGGTAGGCCTACATCCTCATAGGTTGGTGGTGACATATTAATACCCACTACTTCATACGATGTTGGGTGATCGTGACCGACCCTCTCATAGTCTGATGCCCTGGTGTCATTGTCTGGAGATATCTGATTCTCATACGTGGTCTATGTGTACAAATCGAAGACGTCAACACCAATTATCACAATTTAGGAAATAAAAATGTAAAACAGAGAAGGCTCAACTTTAGCATTGGAAACATCAGTATTGAAAAGATGTTATAAAATGACTCAATGTTATTGGGAAGACGCTGCTTTAAGACAAAGGGAACGTTTACGTTAAAGAAAAGGGCATGCCATACCTTAGTCAGAGTTCAAACTCTTCATATGTTATACGTAGTAGCCTATTGAATTGCAATGTTTTAACACCCACCATTTCCTGTCCTCCTGCTGATGGAGTCTTTGCTGGTTGTCTTCTACTTTTTGGACGACGCAGAAAATAAATGCATATGACCGCACCCACGACAATCACGACGATTACGACGACGACAATGACAGCGATCAGAGCTGAACTCGACAAGCTTTGGTTTGGAGGATTCGTCACTGAGAAAAACAAAAAAAAAAGAACAAAACGAGAATATAACTATTCAAGGTGTTGATTTTTTTGAATAAAAGTTCTTGTGAACATTAAACAATGGAGCTGCTGATGAGGCAGCTGAGTAAAAATTGATGTGCTTAGCGAAAGGCTGCAGTGAACCAGTCAAACGCAATATTCATTGCATGACATGTGGCAGGTAACTGGCTCAGCAAGTATTTTCTGCAGCAAATGTTTGTGCCCATCATATCAAAATGGCCCCAGGATAATAAGCATGACATTGTTTATATTCATGTATAGTATTATGGTACCAGTGCGTACGAAAATGTACGCTCTGTGCAAATTTCGATCATAGGCCTACAATTTAGTGATGGCTGTTAATGTTGATTGCTACGATCGTACACAAGCCAATATTCGTTCGTGTCGCCCCACAAACATCAAGAAACAGAACGTACATTTTTGCGAAGATAACCTACCCACAGCCGAAAGCGTCTATTTAACTGTGGGTAGGTCGAAGTAATTCTTGGTACTTGGTACTTGGTAGAAATTATAGGGAGAGTACTATGGGGGATTTTTTTGAAAGCTTAACGAAACACGAATAATTGCAACTGTGTGTACTGTGGTACGTTAATTGTCCCAATCGAGGGTCCCGGAAGTGTGACACAAGTAATTAACTTTCTGGCTCTACTAATTTACGTATATCATGCGCATGGATCCCGTTGACTATATGCTAAACGTGTCCAATTAATTGAATACTGTAGCGTAGAACGATTCTTGGGTTCCTCGCACGCACTCAAAAAGGACTCCAACACAGGTATACTCGTTTCTGCTGGCTCTAGGCTGTTTATTTCTCACAAAAAAGTACACCCAAAACACAACTATTCACAACAAAATTACTACAGCATTCAAAAAAAAAAAAAAAATGCAAAGAAAGAACAAGAAATCAAAGAAAAAGTCTAAGGTTAAGTTGGTGCGTGGCGGCCGGCGCTGGAACTCCGTTTGCCGGAACAGCTGCTCCCAGAACTCTTGGGGGACGCCATCGGGGTAGCGCGGGGGCGGAGGCGCTCCAGGGGGCAGCACTCCTCCCATTGAAGGTTGAGCGGACACGGAGGGATCTACGAGGTGCTGGCCGTACTGCTGTCCCTGGTACGTCTGCAGGAGACGCCCAGGCACTTCATAGGTATGGACAACCCGTGTCTGCATCAGCCGGTGGCCGACCACGTCTGCTCCATGGACTGTCCTTTCTAGCCGCCATTCGTCCCGCGCATGCTCGCACAGGGGTTCCAGCATGGGCGTGGTGGCCTCCCTGGTGGTGTTGTCCGGGTGGAGGGCGGTCCCGTCTGGAAGACTCACCCGAGACCCGGCCGGCAGAACCCTCCGCTGGCCATGCCACGGTTGGAATGGAACCTTGGGGGACATCGGGGGTTCCGTCTGCGTTCCGCCATCCGCCCGTGTCAGCTGGGGGCGACCAGGGCTTGCTTTCGCTGCCCTGCTGAAGCGAGGACGCCAGCCCCGGGCACGGCTCCAGGGGAACCGCCGGTCGGGACTCCGCAGGGGTGGTGGCTGGCAGGGTCGCTCGGCCTGGTCCCGGCCCGACCGGGCAACCTGTCCTGTTCAGGGCGGGAAGGCCGGAAGCACCGCTCCGGGTGGTCGCGGCCCCCCGGCCCCCCTGACGACACTGGACTTACCCGTCTTCTTAGTGGCGGTGGCGACGGGGACCGTCCTGCCGGACCACACCGTCTGAATGGAGGTGGGTCCGGGGTCCCCTGCCGGGAGAGATGAGGCGGGGATGGGGCCTGTCCCATGTCGTCGTCACTGGCATGCACCTCCAGGGCATCGGCCTCCGCCATCACCACGGCCACGCTGTCCCCTTGGCAGAAACGGTGGTGTCTGGCGCGGACATCGGACCTATTAAAACCGGACTCCGCACCCTCTCTGGCAGGGGTATGGGCGCTCCAGGTGGAGCACCACACACTCGGTGTTTAGGTGCCTCCGCAAGTTCCCCCTCCTCCCGAACGTCTTGTCACAGAGCGGGCAATGAATCGGGGCCGGGTCCATCCTGCAAGGGGAAGAAAGAGAAGAGCATTTGGTTATTTGTTGGCAATAACGGCTTGGTCGGATTATCTTCCGGCCACCCCGGGTGACTCTCCCAGGAGCCAGCGCCGATGGTGGTGAAGACGGCTGTGCCCCTTCGGGCTCGGCCAATTCCGCATCGGATCCGGCGTCCTCGCTGCCCGGTCCTTCTGGGGCGGCAGCCGCCGTCGCCTCCGGTGGCAGTGTCCCCTTCCCCGTCTGAACTGGTAGTGGTCCCTCCTCGGCTAACTGACCACCCACCCCGGCCGCTGGGTCCTCCCGGGTAGTGTCAGTGGACGGACTCGGTGGTAGCGTCACCTCCTGGTCTTGGGTTGGTGGCGGTCCCCCTTTTGGCAGGTTCTGCGCTACGTGCCTCCACCTCCCTCCTCAACCCCTCCACATATTCGTGCTCCGCTGCGCCTGCCTTAGGTTTCTCCGGCTGGCCCACCACCAGGTCCAATGAAAGTCGCGACTCTCGGCCGAACATCAGCATGTTTGGTGTGAACTTTGTGCTGTCATGCTGGGAGGAGCGGTACGCCATCATCATGTACGGTAGCAGTTCGTCCCAATCGTCCTGGTTCTCGTGGACAAACAGGCTCAGCATCGTCTTGACTGTGCGGTTGAACCGCTCCACCATCCCGTCGGACTGGGGGTGGAACGGCGTGGTGCGGGTCTTTTGGACGCCGAGCAGCTTACAGGTGCCCAGGAAGAGCTTGGCTTCGAACTCCCTCCCCTGATCCGTGTGGATCACAAGGGGAGCACCAAACCGAGTGATGACCTGTTCGACGAGGACTCTGGGGACCGTCTGAGCCGTCTGGTCCGGGATCGGAAATGCCTCCACCTACTTCATTAAGTAGTCGGCCACCACCATGATGCTAGAATCCCCTGTCCTCGTCCTCGGAAATCGACCCGTGAGGTCGATCGCGAGGCATCGGAGCCCCTACCAGGTACTGTTGAAGTGGAGCCTTGAGGGGTCGAGGAGGTGACTTCTTTGATCCGCACTTGTGGCACTGTTTACACCACTCTTCTGCCTGGCGTCGCATCCCCCTCCAGAACACCGGAGCCTGTCTCAGCCGTGCGACCGTCCGGGTAATCCCCAAATGTCCTGAAGTCCTATTGTCATGCGCAAGTCGCAAGACGTCGTCGACTTTCACCCGTGGTACCACGACCTTCCACACCGGCGATTTGCCATTGGGCTGCTCCCACTTCACCTGCAATATGCCCTGGGACAGCCGCAGCGTCTCCCACTTAGCCCACCAGTACTTCGGGCCTTCGCCCAGCGTCGAGACGCCCCTCCAGCTGGGTTTGGGGACCCCGTCTTCCAGCCACCGCACGAACTTGTCCAGCTCTGGGTCACTAAGTTGCTCCTGTTTGAGTTCTTCCTGGTCCCAGGCTTTCAGGAGCCCTTCCGTTGTGGTGGCTTCCACCTGCACCTCCCCTGGTTGCGTCTTCCCGGCATCACGCGACTGGCTCGGCTTCAAGTCAGCGTCCCGCTGAGCAAGGGGGCTTTCTTTAGTAAAGCATTCTTGACTTGCTTCTTTTGATCGCCCACACTGGCCACACAGGATTCTAGAGACGGCGTATGCGTTTGTGTGCTTCCTACCCGCCCCATGTTCCACATCGAACTCATAGCACCCCAGCCTCTGAATCCACCTGGCTGTCTGCCCCTCGGGTTCGCGGAAGTTGAACAGCCATCGCAGCGATCCGTGATCCGTTCGGAGCAGGAACCGTATACCAAGAAAGTAGTGTTTGAAATAGTGAACGAAATGGACCACGGCCAGCAACCCTCTCTGAGTGGTACAGTAGTTGCGTTCGGCCTTAGACAGGGTACGGCTGCGATAGGCGACCACTCGTTCACCATCGTCCCCCTCCTGCGACAGCACCGCTCCGATGGTGCAGTAGCTGGCATCTGTGTCCAGAACGTAGCGGCACTCCGTATTCGGGTAGCACAACACAGGTGCAGTGGTCAATGCGTCCTTGAGGTGCTCCAATGCTGACTGGCAAGCACTCGACCAGGAGAACGCCCTTTGGCTCTTGGTGGTAAGGGCATGGAAGGGGCGAGCAAACATCGGCGAAGTTCGCAAGGAAGCGCCTGTAGTAGGACGAGAGGCCCAGGAAACTCCGTACTTGAGTCAGGTTTGCTGGTTGCGGCTAGTTCCTGATGGCCACGACATTTTCCGGATCCGTCCTTACTCCCTCGGCCGACATGAGGTGACCCAAGAAGGACACCTCTGTCTTGAAGAGATCGCATTTCTTCGGTTTGAGCTCAGGACGGTGGCTCGGAATCGCTCCAGGACCATGGTCAGCCGCTTGTGGTGTTCCTTGAAGTCTGCCCCCCACACGATCACGTCATCCAGGCCACTACAACCCCCTCAACACTTGCTCCATCAGACGCTCAAATGTCGCAGGAGCGTTGCAAAGGCCAAAGGGCATCACGGTGAACTGGTACAGGCCGTTCTGCATCCCAAAAGCCGTCTTCTCCCGGTCACCCTGGTCTATGCCGACTTGCCAGTAGCCACTGGACAGATCAAGGGTGCTGAACCACTTCGCCCCGCTCAAAGCGTCAAGGTTGTCCTCGATTCTGGGGATGGGGTAGGCGTCCTTCATCGTCACCTCATTGACTTTCCCGTAGTTGACGCAGAACCGGACAGACCCATCCTTCTTCCAGACCAGGTGTGGTTTGCGCGCAGATCCCCCACGTGTAGGTCGAAGTTGCCCCCCCCCCCCCCCCGTCGGCATGGGGCTGCCGTCCACCATCCTCAGAGCTGGAGATGACGGAAGGAGGTTCGGTCACTTGGCACCGGGCCAGGCGTTGTAGATTCGCTCCGAGATCAGACTCACTGTTGCTCCGGTGTCTAGGAGGCAACGCACTGGTTTCCTCGCGATCCTCCCCGCCATGTAATTTGCCTTAGACGTCCCACTCGAGGCCGGTCTGGCCCGAACAGCCGGCTCCGGCACAGGAAGTTTCGGTGTTTCCTCTTTCTGTGGTCGTGGCTGGAAGGCGGCAGACTGCTGTTTCTGATGGGGGCAGTACCGTCTGATGTGTCCAAATTCGTGGCACCCATAGCATTCCACCTGGGCACGCGCACCTGGTGTATACAAGGCCCGGGGGGCCGATTTGGGTTCCTCGGCAGGGGTTGGAGGAGGCTGGGCTACCGACCTCACGTCCCTATCCATCGGTTTCCTTTATCTGTTCTGCGCTTGCGACTCCAGAAATGCTTCCATTTCGGTCGCGAGGGTGACTGCCTCTGTCAAAGTCGTCGCTTTCCTGGAGAAGATGTGACGCTGCAGCTGTTCTTCTCCCAGGGCATTGCGGAAAGCCTCAACCGCCAAATCCTCATGGGCCTGCGTGGGCAACTTCGGGAAGCTCTTCAAGACCAATCGTCGGATTGATTGTCCTAGGCTACCAAATGACTTGTCCCGGCCCCTCGTACGCATAGACAGCTGTGCCCGGTGAAGCGGAATCTGTCACGCCAAGTTTTCCAAGATGGAGGAATATTCCTTCTGTGCCTCCGGTGTCATATCCGCCAATGCCTCCTGAGCCGCACCCTTTAGGTGAGATGCAAGGAACATCTCCGCCTCACTCCACTGATTGACTGCTGCCACACTCTCGAAATGGATCAAGTAGTCCGACCACGATGAAATCCCGTCAACCCTGTTGGGGAGCATCAGTGGTCTCCGACCCCCCGGCCCGAGGTGATCAGGCATCGCAGTTCCCTGCTTGACTGGCACTGGGGTAACGCTCTCCCCCGTCTGTTTAGGGGCCGCCCAAACATCGCCTACAGCCTGCCGTCCCGTAACGGCAGAAACTGGGTCGGTCCCCCCTGGGAGCACTGGGTAGTGAGGTGTTCGGCCGAGCAGCCAGTTAATGTTCCCCTCCGTTGGCTTGTGTGCGGAGCAACTCGGTTCCATTGTCTCCCGTGCAGAGTAATCTCGTCCCATTGGTTTGTGCGCGGAGCAACCTTTCCGGCTCCGCCCCATTGACTCCCGTGCGGAGCAGCTCTATCGGCTCTGCGCCATAGACGTCCGTGCGGAGCAACCTTGCCGGCTCCGCCCCATTGGCTTGTGTGCGGAGCAGTTCCGCCCCATTGGCTTGTGTGCGGAGCAACCCTGCCGGCTCCGCGCCATAGACGTCCGTGCGGAGTATTCTTGCCGGCTCCGCCCCATTGGCTTGTGTGCAGAGCAACCTTGCCGGCTCCGCCCCATTGGCTTGTGTGCGAAGCAGCTCTGCCCCATTGACTCCCGTGCGGAGCAACTCTGCCGGCTCCGCCCCATTGACTCATGTGCGGAGCAACTCCACTGGCTCCGCGCCATAGACTCCCGTGCGGAGCAGCTCTGTCGGCTCCGCGCCATAGACGTCCGTGCAGAGCACCCCTGCTGGCTCCGCTCCATTGATCTGTGCGTGGAGCAACTCTACGGGCTCCCGTCCTTGGACTTGTGTGCGGAGCAACTCTGCGGGCTCCCGTCCATTGACTCGTGTGCGGAGCAACTCCACGGGCTCCACTCCATTGACTCGTGCGCGGAGCAACTCTGTCGGCTCTGCCCCATAGACTCCCGTGCGGAGCAACTCTGTCGGCTCCGCCCCATTGACTCGTGTGCGGAGCAATTCTACAGACTCCCGTCCATTGACTTGTGCGCGGAGCAACTCCACGGGCTCCACTCCATTGACCTGTGTGCGGAGTAACTCCACAGGCTCCACTCCATTGACTTGTGCGCGGAGCAACTCTGTCAGCTCTGCCCCATAGACTCCCGTGCGAGCAACTCCGTCGGCTCCGCCCCATTGACTCGTGTGCGGAGCAACTCTACAGGCTCCCGTCCATTGACTTGTGCACGGAGCAACTCCACGGGCTCCACTCCATTGACCCGTGTGTGGAGCAACTCTGTCGGCTCCACCCCAAAGATTCCCGTGTGGAGCAACTCTGTCGGCTCCACCTCACTGAATCGTGTGCGGAGCAACTCTACGGGCTCCCGTCCATTGACTCGTGTGCGAAGCAACTCCACGGGCTCCACCCCATTGACTCGTGCGCGGAGCAAGTCCACTGGTCCCGTCCCATAGAGTCGTGCAGTGCGAGCCTGCTCCGAGTGGAGGTCAGGACTCGCCATACTGCGATAGTGGGGACGAACGTACTGCTGGGGGAGATCCACTCCCGGTCGTGCCGCCTGGGGCGCGCTCGGACGGTTTCCCGTCCCCGGTATATGGGCAAATCCAGCCTGGGGGCACCCCGAATGGGAGGCCGCACCAGTCGTATCCATGTAAGCACCGAGTTGTGCTTCCATGTGGGGCCTAGCACTATTTTCATGAGCGTAGGGGTTGTGGGTTGCCCCAGGACAAAAACCCGCCCCCGCTGCATCAACCAGCACAGCTCGGAATCGCTCTGAATGGAACGAGACGTCTGCTGCGCCAGCGTCTACAGCAGGGGGCGGCCCCTCGCGGGACCTTGCATATGCCCCTTTATTACCAACAGACTGGGGTATGTCCCGACGAAGCCCCGACCCCGCCGCATCGGACAGCACAAATTGGGATTGCTCCGAATGGAACGAACCGTCTGTTGCGCCATCGTCTACAGCAAGGGGCGACTCCTCGTGGGACCTGGCATGTACTGTGTTATTACCAGCAAACTGGGGTATGTCCCGACGAAGCCCCGCCCCCGCTGCATCGGACAGCACAAATCGGGTTCGCTCCGAGTGGAACGAACCGTCTGTTGCGCCATCGTCTACAGCACGGGGCGACCCCTCGTGGGACCTGGCATGTACTGTGTTATTACCAGCAAACTGGGGTATGTCCCGACGAAGCCCCGCCCCCGCTGCATCGGACAGCACAAATCGGGATCGCTCCGTGTGGAACGAACCGTCTGTTGCGCCATCGTCTACAGCACAGGGCGGCCCCTCGTGGGACCTGGCCTGTACTTTGTTATTACAGAATATCTGGGGTATGTCCCGACGAAGCCCCGCCCTCGCTGCATCGGACAGCACAAATCGGGATCGCTCCGAATGGAACAGACCGTCTGCTGCGCCGCCGTCGACAGCACGGGGCGGCCCCTCACGGGACAGGGTACCAGTCATTGATAATTTATGGTAATGAGCATGCCCACCCCCCGCAGGGGTAGACGTACTGCAATGACTTAACCCCCCACCAAAGTCCCGAAATTCCACGTTACCATTCCCCACATCCTCCCTCACGAGCAAATCTTGTCCCAGAAACCCCTTTGTTCCCCCTTTCTTCCCACCAAAACTCCCCGGACTATCCCGCAAGAAGAATTCCAACTCGTCCACCGTGACGAAAGCACTACCGGCCGCTCCACTAGACGGGCCCCCACTCCGTGAGCCCGCACTCCAGCCTGCCTCCTCGCCGTGTGGCGAGTTGGGTGCCAGACTTCCGTGATCTCCTGATTTCATTGCAGAAAATCTCTGAAAAAATACCGGTTTTTGCGCCTTCTGCGTGCCGCCGCTGCCACCAATGTAGCGTAGAACGATTCTGGGGTTCCTCACACGCACTCAAAAAGGACTCCAACACAGGTATACTCGTTTCTGCTGGCTCTAGGCTGTTTATTCCTCACAAAAAAGTTCACCGCAAAACACAACTATTCTCTTCAGCAACGAGGCAACAACAATACTACTGCGCATGCGCCGCCCGGAAGAACGGGTCTCCCCGGCTGGCCACCAGGGGCTCCACTGCGCGGCTCCACCGTGGAACCGCGCTGGTGCCATCTGGCGGCCGACCGGCACGGACGCCACAATACTAAAGCAAGCGTGGCCGTACCAGAAAGGATCGATGATGTCTAGCCTGTTAAAATGAAATTCACATAAGCGTGAAGTAAGTACAGCTACGCTCAACTGTTGTGTATACAATGTAAGTATCGAAACGCTCCGAAATTTGGAATCAGACTGTGATGAATTCCTTTTTGAACTGCTAAGACTGGCCACCAAAGAATTTTAAGCTGTGAGAATTTCTGCCTCAATGGATTGTATTGCTACTTAATGGTCTCAGGACAAAGACTAACTATGTTTCGGCAGGGGTCCTTTTATGGACACTAAGCACTTGAAAATATGCCAGGGCAGTAGGGAATCATGTGTGAAACTTTGAAAAATGTCCCAGATTCGGAGAAAAGTGGTGTTTTGATGAGAAATACCATCTAACATCTACAGACAGTATTGCTCAATTGCCAGGTTCTCCATCGATGTGAAGTTTAAGGTGTTGCTGATGCTCTGTCTACTTACCTGTGGTTTTTCTGGATGGTTGTGTGGTAGGCGGTATCATGTTAAATTGTGAAGTTGGTTCTACTGGTGAGCCTGATTCAGCGATCGTTGATGCTGTGGTTGTAGGACTCAGGGTAGTTGGTTCAGGTTCATTTGAAGTCACTTTAATTGTTACTGGACTCATTGGCCCTTCTCCTCCTTGCTCCTGTAACACGGCCGCCACACTGAACATGTATTCAGTATTTGGGTTTAATGGTTGAATGGTTGAGCTATACAGAGCCTGTGATGAGTTTGTCACAGACACAATCTCAGCAACAGTCCATGATATGGAGGATGTAGGGGAGTAGTAGACTTTGTACGCAATGACCGGGCCATCTCCTGTGTTCATAGCGTTGTTATCCCATGCCTGCCAGGTGACAGTAGCTGATGTAAGTGTAACTGTAACACTGGGTGGCTGGCTTAAATATGGCCAACCTACAATAAATGAAAAGATATTAAAATAACAATGGCGTTTAACCACCAATAATTTACGTTAGAGACAACTGCGAATTTTTTTTTTAAAATTCACTGCAAAAATTCACCGTAGTGTACAAATTCACGGCCTAAACATTCACGGCCTGTTACCTTGCCGTGATGTCATAAATTGCATTTACACGAACCGGCCTTAGGTTTTAAGAGAACTGTCTTACAGCTCATTTGATTGACCTAACCGTAACAAGGCTTTTTCACCGTGCACTTGTGCACACATGCAGTTACATCCCGACAAAAAGCCATCTCACCAGTGCGTTTTAAAATGACTAAAAAGAAGTACAATGTGAAAATACTCAGAATTTAGAATTTTTTCAATAAGAAAAGCCTGTTAGCTTACATACATTACTCAGTTATAATTTTGCTAATTTTATCACTTGATAAACTTTGCTTTGAGCAGTGTCAGGAATTACTAAAACTACGGTACATGCATACTTCCAATCAAATTCTACTTCCTTATCAAAACATATATAGATACCATTATATATTATATCACGCATCACAAGATCTGATACACGTGTAATAATATACCTCTGAGTGTGATGGGAATAGTGCAAGCTAGTTGTTGGCTTGAAGGTCTATAGGCAAACACGTGGATATCTACAGTAATTGATCCAGACATAGGAATGGTTGCTTGGTACTGGGTGCTTGATGTAAGTGGCTTCAAACTGTTATTTTCAGGATCCCTGAAGTTGAATGTCACATCAGTGACTCCATTAGAAACGGTTGGTAGTGGTATGGGCACAGAGACATCAGAACCAGGCGTATCAACCACAGGAATATTAGTGACACATGTGATCTCAAAAGCTGATGGGAGAAAATAAACCACAACAGCATAGGGAGAGTTGAGGACAAAATCTACTGTACAACAACATTTTCTTGAAAGTCAAAATTTTTATATTTTTATCACGAATTCGAATCCAATTATGAATAGTTGTGAAGCATAAACACTTTGAAATGTTTCAACATTATTGTCGTAATGAAATATCTGATATAGTGGGCCAGCCAACACGGAATTTTATACTTTAGACTAAGGATGTAACTTTGCGTTTAATTTTGAAAATGTTTAGCAAATATTTTAAGAACCGTTTAAACGTTTAACCATTTTCATAAAGGCTAATGAGTTCCCATTATATCTGCAAGTCGGCATGATTGACATCATAAATCAACAATGATTGAAATAATAAATAGCTGGCAGTCACTGAAGAGTAAAAACCTAACTACATTTACACCGAATGTAATCAAGTACTCAGAGTGGTACTTCTAATGTTTCGTAAATTATATAGGTTTTAAGATCTTAACTTTTGCGTGAACGTAGGTCCCTTTTTATGATTCAGGTTTTGTTTACACATTTGAAAAATGTGTAAATGGATTTTGATTTTTGTAAAATCGTGTAAATTTTAAATCCTTAGTCACTTGTCGGAATCTGACAATGAATAACAATCTGACAATGAATAACAAATTATTTGTTCCCTATGAGTTGGTTTCTGCATTCAATAGGGGACGTTGAACAAAAGAGGGACAATAGGGGGTCCCCAATTGCAGACAAATACACATTTGTGTGATGCATGTGAAATCTAACAAGTGGCGATGTGTTCTTAAGATTCATTTTATGAGATCTTGCCCCACTTGACCTTCGTCACCTGGAAAATGCCCTTTCAATTCAAAATCACTGGTGACGTCCACATAGATGTATAGTTCATTTGTTATCCTATAAATGATGGATTTTACTTATTACCAAAAGAGGCCCCAGATAACTTTCTAGAGCATTTGGCTAGTCAACTATAATGCAAAGCAAAATCAGACGCAAAGCTAATGAGAACAATTACCAGTGACTGTGATAGGAATAGTGCAACTGTGTTGTTGGCGACCACGTATATTTGTGACCACGTCGACATTCACAGTCTGGAATCCAGACACAGGCGCTGTTACTTGGTATTGGTTGTCACTGATCGATTTTTGCTGGTTGTCTTGTGGATCCATGAAGTAGAATGCCACATCAGTGATTCCCTCAGTAATGGTTGGTTGTGGTAAGGTCACTGAGACATTAGAGCCGGGCGTACCATATAACACAGGAACATTGCTGGCACATGTTATCTGGAAAGCTTCAAAGCAGAAACAAGAAATAGAAATAATACAATAATAAAACATATCATGATGTAATTCCCTTTTCTTCATCCGTTCCATTCCAACCATGAAAAAATAGATGATTGACTTGCCCCCATCTCAAAATCTTGTCACACAGATTGAATAAACTCACACATCATTTGTAAATCTACAACAATGAAGGGTATTATGCATAGTAATTCGGGCAACTTCTCATCTTGACTAAGAAACTCTTATGTTGTACTACAAAAATGAATCAAAATAAATGTTTCAGAAGGCAAAATTACATCCAGTTTTAAAAAAAGACACTGGCTCCATCGGGCTAAATGTTTGATGAATCATATACCTGCACAGTAGAAATATTTTAAGTAAACATGTTATCACAAATATTTTAAACAAAAATTACATCACAATTTCACTTCCAACTTCAAGTCATTGTAGCGATGCTTATCTATGATTTCATGTTAAAATCTATTGAATACAGGAACAAAGGTCATGAATTACAACCATAGAAAAATAGCTAATATTTGTGCAAGGTTCTCTTGTGAAATCAAGGAACTTATAATATATGAGATGCTACTGAATCTACAAACAAGTTGGGTAATAAAGCATGGTTTATAAACATGCTCCTCTCCTGGAAATCTATTAACCACTTAACAAAAAAAAACACATAAGGGTCAATGTCAACTATACACATGACTTGAATACACAAAAGACAGAGTACAGGGGGACTGGGACAGCATAAACTTCACAATTTTCTTACCTGTGACTGTGATACGAATAGCACAAAAGGAGTATTGGTTTGTAGACTGCCTATATGCAGACACTTCAATATCTACAGTAGCTGACCCAGACAATGGAACGCCTATTTGCTGTTGGCTTTGAAATGCTGAGAAACTAGCAGCTGGTGGAATCCTCATGCTGAATGTGTCACCGTTGATCCCATCAGCAACAATTGGCTCTGGTATTGTCACATCTACAGTGGAACCAGGAGAGCCAATCACATGAACACCACTGATACAAACGATGGGAAATGCTGCCAACAAAGACAAATACACAAAACCATTAGAATGAAGATTTAAAGTGCAACGTACTCAGCTAATCTTGACACTATTGCAACAGTATCAAGATTTGATTAGTTTGTAGAGTGCAATATTGTCTGTAAGCATAAAATACACATCAGATACGTAATGTGCACCTTAGTCTTGCCAGCCACTGTAATCAATGCAATTTGATTCATGACCATTAGTCAACTCGTGTTTGATTCACATTATCGTGGTGGGAAAAAATGCTGATTTTGAGGTATGTTTCAAACTTTCCAACAACCAAAATATATTCAATAGCAATGAAAAATGGAGGGAAAAGTAAAACAAAAGTTTAAGATGCACCGTTTTGAGTGGTTGATAAGTCACGTATGTAGTATTGATATCTCCCCTGTTATATGTGGCGCGGCCTCTCACGTGGCGCACTTTGATGTTTCACAACTAGCGCCTTAATTGCTAGAGCGAAAAATTTACCTGAAATTTCAAGTGAAATTTCATCAGGCTTTAGACATTCCCCATCATAAATCTTGAGTTCACCTACCCATTACAAAGTTAGCAGAGATAAAGTGCACAGTGAACCCTTTACAAATGCGCCCCCAAAAATGTTTTTTTTTGGACAAACTTTTAGGTGGGTATGTTAATGGAGATAATAGTGGTCTGTCTTACTTTTTCAAGTTTAAAGAAATTTTCAAATGTTAGTTCCTAAGGGAACACTCAGTCGATTTTGTCACCAATTTCCGGACGCGACCGTTTTTGTTTTATATTTCGGACTCAGTTTCATGACACTGAAATTTTTCCCAAAGGTTCAATACCAATCATTATTAAGGTAAAAGTACCAATATTTAACTGAAAGAATTAAAAGTTTGTCAACAAAGAGGTTAGGAAACACTGCATGAGGAAATTCGTGGGAAACGTCAAAGTGCGCCACATTGGAAAAGACTATATACATGAGATGTACACCTGTATCATGAACTGTTCCCCCTAGTGTAATGCTTTTCAAATTTCCATGTCCGAGCAATTTTTATATTTTGGTCACCCCCCCCCCCCACTAGCCGGCACAGATTTACACCACTGCTACAAGGAGATGAACATTTGTTTTGGCTTATACAAGTATTTCAGTGCAGCGAGTAATAACTACATCCAGATTTTCATCACAAAACTGATTACATTACAAATATATCTGTAATTTCCACATGTCACTAGATAACAAAGATTCAAATTATTTTCATTTTTCATTTTTCATTTTGTTCTTCTCTTCACCTCTGAACGATTTTGTTGATTCTGGAGATAAGATAAATCGTTATAAGAAATATAATAATGTTCCATCATGCTAGCTGCTTCATGATGGAGACTGGAAGATGGGAAAGGGAAGGGCAAGGTGAATTATACTGGAGGGGGGGGGGAGAAGATAAGGGATCGAGAGGGAATGGTATGAAAGGGACATAAAAGACCCTTGTTTCTTTAAAAAGGAATTAATCAATAGAAAAATCTCTTTAAATTACAAAATTATATGACTAAATAACTTGATGTAGTAAAACAAAAACAAAAAAAAATCATATTTTGATGCCCAGTATACATAGCACCAACTGATTAACTACCATTTTCGATATTCACAAATAATTCCAGAAAATCCATCTAAGCACTGACAATTGAATGAAGAACCATGAACCTGACAAGTGCCTGCATTGTAAATTGGCTGATTTATTACACACATACCACTTGTATATTGACAAGTAATTCCAGATCTTCCATCTGGGCACAGACAAGTAAATGATGAACCAGTATCCTGACAAGTTGCTCCAAAGGAACATGTTGATGCAGAACACGGACCTGACAAGGACAAATTGATAAAACATATTATGACATGCATATGATACAAAATCTAAATATACAATATGCTTGGATTGTAAATAAAACTATTTCAGTATTTGTTTACATATTGGGCTGATTAGAAGACCTACGTTATAAAAAAAGTGAAATCAACATACATGCACACCCATGTTGAATCTGAAAAGGTTATGGATTATTACAAATTTAGGTTCCAATTATGACATTTTCCTGTCCCTGTTACCTCTGAACTTTGTAACTAATTTTAATTGGTTAGGTAGATCATTTGCTTCACATAAGCACCATTGGAGGAAAAATACAACAGAAGTGCATCAAGAATGGTAAAATCATAGATGACAGATGTTACAGAGCAGGAAAAAAAGTGTACCCAGCATTGATGGAATGAACTGTAAGATAAGTGCACACTAACGCTACTCCTTACTTGGTAAACAGACACCAGAGCTCTTGTCACAGGCTGCATTATCGGGGCATGTGCATTGGCTGTGACAATTTACTCCGTAGTAACCAACAGGACATATGTCTGGAACTAAAATTGGAAAATAGTCAATATGTACAGTAAGTACAAGCACTTTGTCGCTTTCTAGATTCTGGTAAAAGCAAGTCAGATGAAAAAGTAAATTTGTTTTAAAATCTGTCAGCTCGAACCATATTTCTGAATATTACATGTAGCTATTATTTAGCGTAAATTTACATTCCCAGTTAACCAACACAATGTTGCATTTAAAAACAAAAAGTTGCTTTTGAAACTTTGACTCTGAAGAACAGTTACTAAAAACCTCTCAATGGAAAAAGTAATTTAGGCCTATGCGCCTGTAGAAGTTCTATAAATTAGGCTGTAATGGCCAGTCCTATGTTTAGACTGAGGGGCAGAACATATTGATACCAAGGCTTCCTTATGGAGACAAAAGCGTAACTGAAAAACATATACATCCTATACAAGGTGAAAATACATAAAAGTCAAACAGGACATCGTATGATAAGATTTGTATACAGAATGAAACTGCCACTTACTTTGACAGTTTGTTCCAGACCAGCCTGCTGCACAACCAGAGCTACATGTACCAGTGAATACATCACAGATCCCTGATTGACAGTGACATGACTGGCTACAACCAGCACCGAACGTTCCTATAGTACAGGCTTTAAAAACAAAACCAAAAATAGTTTTAAGTCAATCAAGACACAAAGGTATGAACGCTTACAAAGTATTGTGCATGTGTGGCCTTCAAGCAAAGAAGCATATGGCGGCAATGACTTATGTCGTCCTCTTTACGTACGTATGTTGCAGTAGTTGCCTCTATATCCTGATATGCAGCTGTTCCCGTAAGGGTCTGGCAGACCAAACTGGCTCCCTGTACAACTCTGAATCACGTTACTACCAGTAGGTCCACACTGGAACTCACAACTCCAGCCAAATCTGTGCATGCCACATGCTGTATAAAGTGATCACCAACAGGTTGGTATGGTAAAAAAAGAAAAGAAAAGAAAAGGAGATTATTCAAGCATTTCACAGGAAATATGATGCACATTTTCAACAAATCTGAAAAATTAAAATATAACAAGTATTTACATGTAAGACTACAGTGTAGGAATCATCTGTTAAGTTATTGGTTTTTTTCACAAGTAAACAAAAATCAAGAAGCATTCTGTGATCCTGGTGGTAGCCCTGGTGACCCAAAGTGAGACTTGCCAGGAATAGATGGTTCAGTTTAAAAAAGACAAAGTCAAATCCATCCTTAATTTGCCTTCTTTGGCTTGTGACCATAACCCTTAAAGGGACACTGTGTCCTGGGAAGTGCCAAATTGGGTTATAAAATGCGTTTTTCATGAAATGATATTAGTTGGAAAGAACACTTAAAAATAAAATATTTATGTCCACACATATAAGGGTGTATTTGCCGGCAATCGGGGACCCCCTATTGTCCCTCTTTTGTTTGTACTCTTTAGGAAGAACTTTTTAGGAACTTTTAAGGAAGACCTCCCATATGTTTTGTTCACGAATCCAAATTGGGGACCTCTCGGAGATTGGGGACCCTATTGTCCTCTACTGTTCAACGTCCCCCATTGAATGCAGAAACAAACTCAGCCATACCTTAAAAACGACAATGACTTTCGGGATCAAAATTTTGACTCTCAAAGATTGAGCTAGTCATAATTCCAGCCACACATTTCCCTCCAAAAACGTTCAATAAAACAAAATTGTGCGTTTTCATTACTCTCACATGTTTGCTGGTTATATATATGGCCTAAAGTATATTTAAGAAACCCCACCCACTATCGTTTGTAAATTGATCAAATTACTGCAGCATTGTCAATCTATCTGGAAATTTTCTAGTGGTACCGGGGCCATCAGCTACGTGAGCCACCTCAGCAAACTGAAGGAAACAGCCAACACTTGTACATGGGCTAGAATACGTATGAATATACTGGTGGACAGATGCAATCTCCTACCTCATCATCACACACTCCTCCATTGCAGCACAGATCACACACTCAGACCAACAGCCCGCCCGACAGACAGACAGACAGACCAGGCAATGAGCTTACCTGTGAGGCAGTTTGGTCCACTGAATCCTGCTGGGCAGATGCAATCTCCTGTCTCATCATCACACACTCCTCCATTGCAGCACAGATCACACACTCAGACCAACAGCCCGCCCGACAGACAGACAGACAGACCAAGCAATGAGCTTACCTGTGAGGCAGTTTGGTCCACTGAATCCTGCTGGGCAGATGCAATCTCCTGTCTCATCATCACACACTCCTCCATTGCAGCACAGATCACACACTCAGACCAACAGCCCGCCCGACAGACAAACAGATCAGGCAATGAGCTTACCTGTTAGGCAGTTTGGTCCACTGAATCCTGGTGGGCAGATGCAATCTCCTGTCTCATCATCACACACTCCTCCATTGTAACACAGATCACACACTCAGACCGACAGCCCGCCCGACAGACAGACAGACCAGGCAATGAGCTTACCTGTGAGGCAGTTTGGTCCGCTGAATCCTGGTGGGCAGATACAATCTCCTGTCTCATCATCACACACTCCTCCATTGTAACACAGATCACACACACCTGCACAGGCAGGAGGACCCCACTTGCCAGCAGCACAGCCTACATGGATTGAAATTCAAGAGGCATATTCATATTTACCATTTTTACACTTTAATATATATGAAATGATTTTAATGCACCCATTCATATTAATGACAACATAACAAAAAACTGACCATTGACCTGGCTTAAATGTATATTTAATACCAAATTCAGCAGAATTATGGCATTTGATACAGGTTTATTCGGTACATTGCAGATGTTTCTAACAATACACCCTTTACAATTAAAGCCACAGTTGAGGAAGAAGAACAATTGAGGTACTAGTTACGCATCCCTGTCACCAACGAACGAAGACGGACCATCATAACTGATGTTAGGTGACAGGGATCTATACAAATAAGGCATCTATTTTTACTGAAGATACAAACAAAAACTATAACTGCACCGCTCTCCACAAAGTCCTGCATCTCCCAAATCATTGTGTCAATATAATCATCAAACTTGTCTTTACATAAACCACAAAAATGCTGCATGACAAAATTTACCTCTGACTATGAGTCTAATCATACTGAAATGATTGTCAGTGAGGTGAACAGCAGATCCGATGACAGCATACAGATCCCCATCAACAGCATCAGTAGAGGGCACTGTGAAACTAGGCTGATCGAAATTATTGAAATTTGAAGTAACAGCTCCATTTCTAATACGACGCCACAGAGGAGAGCCACCGGAATTTACTGTGATGACTGAGAGAGTCACATCCTCTCCTTTGTTGACCGTATTTGTAACCAGGCCATCAACAGGCTCAAACCTCCCTACATAAGAAAGACATAAAATGTTGGTCATGAATTTCACACGTTGAAAGATTTCAATCTAAAAAGGCAAGTTTAAACTTTTTTTATACCATACAGAGGCATATATACAAAATACATGAAAACATGGTGCTATCACATCTCACAAATGTTTATGTTCCACCAAGCAAACCTTCAAGTCTTACTCGATCTAAACATACATGTTGGTAGTTGGTACTTTAAAATATCTTTTGCAGTTGATATTATATATTCAAAACTTCTCCGACAGTTCATAGCTCGAATGCATTCTTAGATCACTGTTTGCAAGTTTTCAACACATTTAATTTTTTGCTTATTTTCCAAGAAATCCCTACTAAATCAGGTAAGGGATATCCTTGAGACTTGTCTTGCCCTGTCAAAAATGTATTATGCACTTACTATTCACACTGTGGATGATGCTGTATACCCTGTTTGTTAACCCTCTATTAGAACCTTCACAATAAAACAACCCAGTGGCATTAACACTGGTGGTCAGATCCTGTGTGACTATCTGTCCATTCACTGATTCCGTACTGCCGGCAGGAAGGGTGGTAGATGTCTGCAATGTAGTTCCCGGTAGAGCTATCTGGAATGGTCTGCCGAAGCTCAGTGTGGCGTCTGCATCAGGAGTGCTTCTGAAACAGCTGATGCTTGCAGAGGGCTGTAAAGACCCCGCCCCATAAGGTGTGGGTGTGACCATTGTCAGGTGAACTGTATCACCTACTGAGAGCAAAGAATATAAGGGCAAGTTTTTAAACTTCAAGACATTGCTATGATTCATCTATACATGCACTTCTCTATCATAAATGCCAATTATTTGAAAATCAATATTGACCATGCATGTCATACAAAAATGTCTCCAAAGTAGAAATAAAAAATGACGTTATTAAGTTGTTCTAACTTGCCTGATACGCCGGAACAGCCAGTCAATAGAAGCAGAAGCATGACAGCAAAATGCACCATGGCAAGACCTCCATGAACCCGGAAGGTTGCGGTCAA
This sequence comes from Patiria miniata, assembly GCF_015706575.1. NCBI lineage: Eukaryota > Metazoa > Echinodermata > Asteroidea > Valvatida > Asterinidae > Patiria > Patiria miniata. The sequence goes on along the minus strand of NW_024037069.1, from coordinate 27,629,771 downwards.
ACTTTGCAAAATCTCCGTACTCTGCGCCATGCTATTACGTTGATCCCTTTCGTAAAATGTTTTACTGAATCTCCTGACTTATTCTCGGCCGCTATACTGTACCCATGTACCAGCTTGTGAGACTCTCGCAAATATTGATTTTAAAGAAAATGAAAAACGCTCCTTTTTTTCCTACATGAACGGGAATCGCAAGTCACAACAGCATTTGAACTGGAAAGTTCAAGCTCAATGTTGCACTGGCTGTTATTCCATATGCAGACGAGGCATTCACTAGTTAGTCAGTGATGCGTGACCGCCACTATTCAGACACGCAATGTTGAAAGCAAGCCCTGTGATTGAGGTCATGGGTCGTTACCACACTTTTTCTATCCCCCTAAATTCGGCAGCATGGCGACGGTGACGAGTTCTAGGTTTAATGTTAGATAGAATTTGCTCGATTTTTTTTATGAACTTTTTTTTCGCTCAAACAAAAAGCGTATACCTCACCTGTGAACACATGCGTTGCCTGCCTTCCTCTGCAAACATATGTTACGAGTAATTCCTTGTTTGCAGACTTTTTAAAGAGGACAAGAATGACAGTTTGGAAAGATGGTCGCTGGCGGATTTCGGAAAACAGATTATGGATATCTTGAACTTACTAGTTTACGAGAATTAGTCATATAATTTTCGTTTTTGGGCTGCCATTGAACTCGTCAAATTTCAGACATGTTAATGAGAAGATGCACGAAATAGATCCGACGGTAATTCACCTGTATTATATCAAGTTAAGTGAATATCGAATTATTTTTATCCGCTGTAACGGTGTCACTTCAATAGTCCGATGCATGCTTATGAAAGTGAAAATCAATTCTTCCACATCATGTGAAGAGGACACTGTGTACAGTGAGTCCAGGTTAGCATCTTCGTACATGCTCGAGGCTTGCACTGACCCACTCGGGGCCAGGGCTTTCAGGCTTCCGCTTCGTTTCCTCTCTTGTATGGTGCTTGATCCTTCAGGTTTATGGATGGACAGGGAGGACAGTGTGATGGGCAGGGAACGCCCAGAGACTTTCTCCACAAAATTGGTATGTCTGATACCCCTTTTTGTGCCTTTTGTAAAACCGTTCTGGAGAAAAATGATCATTTATTTTTTGATTGTCCCTTTGTTTCATGTTTTTGGAAAAAGGTGGAGGAATGGTTCACGTCAATTTGTAAAGTCAATATTGTCCTTACAGAATTTTCTATTTTGTTTGGTTATAATATTTATGACCCAGACCTTTTTGTTAACCATTCTCGGAAAAGCCGTTTTCAATTTTCTCTTTTCTTGGCAAAGTTATAAAACCCTAGAAGCCCTAAAACCTACCAAAAGTTATTAAAACCCCTGAAAAATCCTACCAAAACCAATTAAAAAAATAAAAATCCCAACCCCCAAACTGCCCTAAAACCATTAATGCCATAACCGTCACACAAAAACCCAATCACTGGAAACCCTAAAAGTTTCATAACCATAATAAACCTAGACATTTAAAGACCTTGGAAGAAAACCTAATACCGTAAAAGTGTTATTATGAATAAAGCGCTATTGAACAAAGCGATGCAAATTATTATAATAACCGCTGCCACAAATCCATCACTCAAGCATTTTTGAAACTTTAAACAAATTACCAGTGATACAAAAATAGTACATGTACACAACATAATATTAACAAAGTCGAGTGACTGTCTGAAGCAGATGTAAATAACTCTGCCGCTACCTGTCAACAATTGTATCAAACTCTCCGTTTCCATAATTAATTGTACCTCATACATGTTTACAACCGATACAAGCATCACTATAAAATAACCTCTGCGTATTTGAGCTGATATGCTTCCACAACATTTAAGAACAAAATGAATATACAAAATTCAAACTCCAAATTATCTTCTTGTCAAGAAGCAATTTAAAATGCAACAAATTATGCTTTTAAAGCAGGCTTATTAACAAATTTAAAGCAGGCTTATCAACAAATTACAGTGATACAAAAATATTGCATTACATAATATAAATACATGAGTAACTGCCTAAAGCAGACGTATATACCTCTACCACTACCTGTCAAAAATATATAAAGCTCTCCACATCCAGGCTTATTAAAATCTAATGCAGGCTTATTAACAAATTACCAGTGTTACAAAAATATTACACATCATTATAATCTAAACAAGCATTAGTAAATACCTCTGCCGCAATCAGCCGCTACCTGTCAACAATTGTGTATAAATCTCCCCGTTTCCATAAGTATTGTACCTCATAAAGTTTTACAACCGATAAAAGTATGACAATAAAATGACATCTGCGTATACAAGCTGATATTCTTTTACAACATTTAAGCACAGACACCATAATACAAAATTCAAACTCCATATTAGTTTCTTGTCAAAAAGTAATTTGAAATGCGATAAAGTATACTGTAAAACCGGGCTTATCAAATATTTGCGTATATACGAATGGATATTTCAACATATAATTCTGTCACCTTTTGGTCAAACCACAATCCTATACCAAATTGAAACGGTCCCAATTATTCTCTTGTCGTGAAACAATTCTTACTTAAAACCCTGGCATTATTTAAAATGCAATAACATATACAGTTAAGTCAGTCTTACATAAAAGCTGGCATAAATTCTAGAGTAAAAAAATATCATATGAAAAGCATGCCCCCTCCGCTTGTGTCTGAGTTTTGTCCAAGCAGCTACGATGCTATATGTCTCTCCATTCAGTTGTCATCCAGCTCTGGGCGAATCATCAAGTACATGTAGTTGTCAGCTTTTGGCAGCAGTCGCATGTACGTCTACAAGGAGAGAATAATTTCACAATGGTATGCGTTTGAATCAGGTGTCACCTTTACTCCTGGACAGATTGCACCGAACAAAATTTTGCAGCACTGTCTTAAAAGAAAGTCTCGCAGTTTGTTATCTTATTTAAATACACTTACAAGTACATGATAAATCGTAGGGCCGATCAATTTACTGCTATCAATTCAACACTTACATGCTCATTTGGGTTGTCAACCATACTTGTCAGGCGAGTCACTAGTTTCTTGAAATCAGGTCGGTTGGCCGGGTCTTCCTGCCAGCACATCAACATCAGGGTGTAGCTGCAAAACATCATTTTTGGTTGTCATTTACATAGAACAGTGTATTACTGCATCTTTGCGTTTAATATTTTAAATTGTAGGAAAATAATACATGCACATGTGGGAGCGCCGTGAATATTGAAAAGGTACAAACCACATATCGATAGTATAAACTTAACAAGAAGACATAAGCTCAACAGCAGTTCGGAAATTGTGAATCGTAAATCTGAGATGAAAAGATAAGTAGGCATATCGACGGACAAATTTTTTTTAGACTTAAGCCTCTTAATGTTCACATCTTACATCTCATTATCACAGTTGATTGGTTTGGGCATCCGATATCCACTCTGCAACCTCGACAACAGGTCCTTAATGTTGATGTCTTCGTAAGGAGTTGCGCCTTACAACAAAATTATACAAATACATTACTCTTAGTGAAAGGATATAATACATAGGTATACTGCATAATTAAGAATGGGAGCACTTTGCACGTGCTTGAAATTTAAATGGAAATACGACAACTTCAGCGACAACAAAAAGTACTCCAGTCAGCATGTTCTTTTCGAACACATTATCCGAACAAATTGTACAAAAAAAATGAGCACATGAAAAATAATCATCGAAAGATCTAAATACATTACCCAGGGTGGCAATTTCCCACAGGAGGATTCCAAAGGACCATCTATAAAAAGAAATGAAGAAAATGACCAATGACACCCTCTCAATGATGTGTGACGTGTTTTCATTTCTGTACATTCTTTACATTTGATAAGTTATGTTTTGTATACTTACACGTCACTCTTTGATGTGTAAGTCTTGGAAGTCAACGACTCCAGAGACAGCCAGCGAGTAGGAACGCGAGTCTACAAAGGAGATATCAAAAAGGATGTTAAAATACTTCATGAAGTGGGGTTCAGTATGGCAGGTTTATGATTCATTTTGTCTTTATATAATTATGCAATAGCAGATGCTACTTACCCTTGACATCTGAACGTAGATATCTTCTACACGCGACAACCCAAAACCAGAAACCTTGGCAACCAGTTGACTGTCAAGGAGGATGTTTCTTGCCGCCAAATCACGATGAATCACCTGCAAAAGGTTCACGTGTTTTAGGAATAATCTTCTTTCTTTATAACTTTTGAAGTATACTAAATTTGATGTCGGCGACCTCGTAAGTTTGATCTGTGTTCAAGCACACCCTTTGTCATCCGTTCTTTGCACTGCAGTCGTGTTTTTAGGTGTGTGATTTTTTTCAACAGGGTTTATAAGCATGAGCAAACCTCTTGTGCATACACTGTTACTGAATTAAGATAAAAACAACCAGCTTAAATTATCGGCATAAATCGATCTGTAGCCGAGCATTTATAAATTATCCTTGGTTTTGTTAACAGTTTAATGTTTTAACTTAGCCTCCACAAACAAGGACGTATACCTACCCCCACTTCAGACAGGTGATGCATTGCTTTAGCAACATCCAAAGCAAACTGAATCAGCTTCTCAGAAGACAGAGTTGACTGATCATCGTCCCCCAGGGATCGGGCATTTCTCAGGTAGGTGCGCAGATCACCATTGGGCATGAACTCCAAAGCCACGTACAGAATGTCTGGTAAAAGGAAATGTACATGAAATAGTCTGCATAATATGTGGCGGTTTCAGGAGACTGTTTTTTTCTTCAGAAAATGCTCCAATTCACTTAGTTCATTCACTTGGAGTTAAATTATTGGTGTTTTTTTTTTTTAAATATTGCCAGATGTATGATCTCTAGTAACACAAAGATGAAGTATGAAAAATATGCTATTAAAAAGGTAAACGTCTGTCAATGACTCCACCGGTTTGCCTTCGAAATGCATTTTGCTGAAACGATTATTACAAATGGTCAAACCATTCTTCGCAACCACATGATCACAAATCGACGCAACAATCAGTAAATGAAAACCAGCTATTTCACTGCATGTATTTCACTCACCTTCGTGTTGACAAGCACCAAGAATACTGACCACGTTCGAATGCCGTCCAACTTTGGTCAGAGTTTGAAATTCCTTCATGAAGTTCTGCCGGTCATTTTCGGACGCGTTTGCTGTGATGAATTATTGAATGAAGTAAAACGAAACATTGTTAGTCTTTGTTGCTATTCATGAACTCGGAATTTGAATGAAAAACGGATATTATTTAATTTATTGAGTATATCTCATTGACTCTATTACTGATCATATCAGATAAGGTTCGAAGTTCAAACGTTTACAGTTATTGCATGCAGATGGTGCATATTCGACGTACCCTTTAGTGTCTTTATAGCCGCCTTGGAAATTTCTCCTCCAACCTTCACTGCTCCGTCGCGAACTTCTCCAAAGTTTCCCTTGCCTAAGATGTTATCGCCGGTGATCATATTCTTAAATGGAACACTCCATCCCTGTGCCCAAGATGGTAGGCCTACATCCTCCAAGGTTGGTGGTGAAATATTAACACCCACTACTTCATACGATGTTGGGCGATCCTGACCAACCCTCTCATAGTCTGATACCCCGGTGTCATTGTCTGGAGATATTTGATTTTCATACGCGGTCTACGAACAGCAAAAACACACATTATATCGACACCCAATTAGCAAAAACCAGGCATCATATACAAAAAATTGGAACCTCGATACTCTAAAACTAAAAAGATGGTATAGTTTGTAGTGTTAATGGGAAGATGCTGTTCAGTGACAAGGGGAGACATAGTGCAAGTCATGTCTCAGTCAAAGTTTTGACACATCTAATTAATAACACTCACCATTTCCTGTCCTCCTGCTGGTGGCGTCTTTGCTTGTTGTCTTCTACTTCTTCGACGACGCTGAAAGTAAATGTATAGGACCGCAGCAACGGCAATCATGACGATAACGACGACGACAATGATAGCGATCAGAATTGCTGGGGTGGGTTGTGGAGTAGCTGCCGCTGATAGAAAAAAGGAACACAACATTAATGTCAAAGTTCCATTTGTTGACGACAAGAGTGGACAGGAGCCTTATCTCGAGTCTGCTCTTGAGATTTGAGAAAATAGGTGAAAATAGGTGCACAATATATATTACTTTATAGTGTCCAAATGCCCCCTTTTCACGACTATCCTTTTTGGGGGGGGGGGGGGGGGTTAGGCCGTGCGCATGTGACGTTACCCTCTAACATTTGCTACTACCACTTCCCTTGGGGGGGGGGGGCTAAACAAAAGTTTCGGGGGGAGGCGGTGCTAAAGCCCCACAATTTAGTTCCCCCTAGAACCGCGCCTGATGAAAAGAATAGAAAAGAAAATCTTGCATTTCCATTTAAAAGTATCCCTCAGTTGACCGTAAGTCTTAAGAAGAACGTGACTCTTTGCATTCTCATTGCACATTGGCGATGTAAAAAAATCGCAAAATACAATCCCTAGCAATGTACAACAGAGAATAGTAACGTTGCATCAAATCGCTCGCTTGTAATGCTCCATTTGACACATTTTCGTCACGACAAAAATATCAAAATTATGAAAAACTTTCTTTAGAAATTAATCAGTCAGTTCAGTAATTAAACTGCGCCTGCGCATATTATGCGTGAAAATTATATTTAAACTTCAGGTTTAAATATATCTCTACCAGCTTTTTGCGTGAAAAACTATATCGAAGTCAAAATCGTTGTGTATTGATGTGCGCATTTACAGTTTAAATACAAAACTTTTAGCTCATTATTTCCAATGAAATGAAGCATTATGCACTGGCTTAAAATAAAATGTAAACCCTACTGCTCACTTGAAATTCCTGTAACAACTACCGGAGCAGTGCTTGCAGGTAAGGTGGGGATGGATGGTGCTGGAACTGTTGTTGATTCTGCCACGGTAGCACCTTCAGTAGCAGTAGCTGGAGGAGGCATTGTTAGAGGATAAATCAACTGTGATGCGGGACTTAAAGATCCTTGGTCTCCTGGTCCATCTCTTACAGTAGCCACGCTGAACTGGTATTGAGTGCTTGGTTCCAGCGGTTGGACTACAAGGCTATATGCAGCCTTGGACTGGTCTGTGACTGATATCTCACCACCTACAGACCATGCAATAGATGCATACTTGTAGTAAACGATGTATCTGATGATTGGTCCATCCCCAGAGTCCTGGTTGTGTGGGTCCCATGCCTGCCAGTTGACAGTCACTGATTCTGGCCCAGCAACGACTGCAGGAGGCTGGCTTAGATATGGGAGAACTGTAACACAACCACAAAGACAAGTAACTTAAATGACAATTTTTTTTCTACACGTACATGTATAAGTATACTCCGATCACTCTATGTAAATTAAGTTGAGGGATTTTGAACCGAGTCGGATGTGAACCTGCGACCTCCCAAACATCACTCTACAAATCGGGCTACACTTTGTTGGCACTAATATACAATATATGGCTTATAAGAGGCTATCTGTGACAAAGTCAGTAATCATAACCCATCAGAAAAAAGAAAAACAAATGTTCTGATATGGTAGGTATGTTCAAAGTGGAGAATGTTTCTGGGCCCTGAGGTGTTTCGATACAATTAATTCATGCATCATTCTGCTCTTTTGGCGCCAGTAACAACCCTTTTCTTAACCAACCTAATACTGTATGTTAGATGCATCGGCTCAATAAATAAAATCATAAATTTAATGACATTCTTTGATAGGCTACACAGTGTGAAAATCAAAGCATGTGCAAGTGATTTTTCTGTGCAATTGGTCTTATACTACAACAATTGATGCACTTAGCACGTTTCTATTAGCAAATTTAGGACGGCACAATTTACAAACAAAAAATGATCCTTAAGCTTACGCATTACCAAAAAGGAACACAATCAGAGTTGACGGTACACTTTGACCGTTATGAGTTAGACGGCAGGTGACCATCTGGTTGTTAATCAGTCCAGATGCTGTGAACGTGTTGTTGAGCACCATGCCTTCAGTCGCAGTCCCTGTTCGTGGGAACGATGAGCTTCCGGCTACCACGAAAATTGAGTCTGCCGAAAGAACGTCTCCTGACGTAGCTGCACAACTGAATGTCGCATCTTGGCCTTGATTTGGCATCGTCAACATTTGAAATTCAATGATACCTTTTTATAGAAAAAAAAACCACTTTATAATTATTCTGAATCAGCTTAAGGCCCCCCCCCCCAAAAAAAAAAATAGTCGGTCTCTGGTCAGACCGAAGTTCCGGAATTGATGCGGCGACGCGTTTTTTTTTTTGGTGGCTTTTTTTTTTCAAGCTTGAATTGTACAGACAAGGTGGGTACTATTTTGCTTTTTTGTGTCCTCATTATACATTGGTGTCCTCCATAATTTGCCTTGGTGCCCTTTATCATTTGCCTTGGTGCAATTTCCCCATTCCTTGGTGCTCCTTGGTACAAACATTTGAGGAGGCAATAGAGGCAATAGAGGGCGCTGTTGTAGCTTCCGTGTTAATTTGAAGAAAAAAAAGGTTGACGTGCATGATTAAAATCGACGGGCGCGCTGACGAGAGACCGAGTATTATTTTTTTTTTGGCCTAATCCTAATTGCTTTAAATCTACATCCAAAACATAAGTATATGGTACCCTGGTGAATTGTGGATTGTATACTCCAACTAGTTCGTTTTAATACGGGGCTTGACGCCACATGTTGCTAAAATGTATCAGATTGATTTCCTGCAAATTGTCAATTTTGCAAAGCGCGAAATTTTGCAAAGCCCGAAAGCGCATATTGCCTGGTCAGTATAGTTACTAAAACAAACACTTGTTATGGTCTGGTGACTGAATACTGCTAAACGAATTCAATAAGACAAAATGAACAGTAATTTTGCACATTCAGCTGTGAGTTGAACATAAGTCCAAGAACATGACGCGTTTGTTAGGGAGCTTCCTGAATCCGCTAAGTCCAAAGTTGCGCATTAATTCAGTGAAATACTCCCACAAAATCGAGATATCTATAGCCCCATGTAAATGAAACAAGTGTGAGTGCACAATAAGCTCTTGCCATGTTGCAAGAAGTTTTGCATGAAAGTCTTGCAGGAAAACGATCAAACTGATCCCTGTCAGAGCTGAAAATTGTGATGCCGAAGAATGCAGCGCCGACGGCACTTATGGAACACCATACTTTTAGTCAATTCTCCCATGCCTCCCAAAAAGTGGCACATGAAAGTACACAGGGCCCGAGGACAGAGCTAAGGTGATTCATAATGCACAGGTGCTTTCCAAGGTATGTTAGGGAACTAACAAAAAAGCCCCCTAGCCTCTTAAAGTTATGGCTCGCGCATACCACGTGACCATTACCACACATTATCTTACCTCTAAAATTCATAGACAATGTCACAAATAGTTACAACCTATGTTGGTCCAGTTTTTAATGTATTTTGTTTGCTTTTTATAACAGTTACAATTTAGTTCTTACAGTTTTATAGGTGCGTTACGGGGGTTCGTTTTTGGTCAATTTTTTTGGGGGACCGACCGACCGACACCCAAATGACTTGTAGAAGCTCTGTTGCCAGAGCTTAAAATAGTGAGGGCCCACAGTACTTTATGGACTCCGTGCACAGCAGATGACACTTTGTGACCCCTTTCAAAAGCCCTAGTGGGAGGGACACCACAGGAGCTGGTTTGGGCAAACGCACGACTGATTTTTTGGGGTTGAATGTTCACAAACTGGGAACATCTTTGTGTCAGGCGCAATCGACAATTTGTTCGAATGTCACTCCCAGTGGCCTCCCCCAACACTCCCGGTTCGACTGTTGAGGGGTACTTGTGTACTGAGCCCACATAGGCCCCGCGTACATCAAAACAGGAGCATATTTTTTTAAATTATATATTCAGGGTTGAAACGATTTCTTAAGTATGAATGGTATTTGAAATTCTCTTAGCTTGACGTGCCTTATTGTGTATTAAAATGCCCAGTATTATCAAGAAGGTTGTCTGTGACATATGCAACATATTCACTTTCGGGTGGCAAGGTGTGGCTCACAAATTGAAACTGTACGATTTTACTGACTTGGCATGATCATTACTGAGCCAGTCATTGTCCAAATTATAAAGGTTAATACACTGCATATATTGAAGTAACTAAAATCTTTGTTTCTGTGGCAGAATTTTGAGTTTACCCTGATGTACCAATAAAATTAAGAAAACAGATTTTACATAATAATTTGTGGTGCTACACATGCATGTTGGTGACTAATATGAAATCATGCATCAACGGCCATTGTTAAAGATATGATTATCCTTGTCTACATAATTTAAAATATTTATAACATTGCTCGGCAGTGCAAAGTTTAGTTGAATGGATCATGAATACAGTGCATAACTATATCAGCTGTTGGACACCTACTGAACATAACCATGGGCGTCGCCAGGAATGTTTGTCTAGAAGGGGGCAAAGCACATTATTTCCGAAAATCCTTATACGCTCTCAAGCATAGTCTCAATTTATCAATTTTTTCGAGGGTGGGCGGGGGACATGTGCCCACCCACCATGTTGTCAAATGCCCATTAAATTAACAGCAATATGACTTTGCCCCTCATATTTTTGTTTTTGTTGTTGCTTTCCAGGGGTTTGGAGGGCAAACGCCCCACTTGCGCCCACCCCTCGCGACGCCCATGGAAATGATTCTTTTCTTACAAGTTCTAGTATACAAATATTGAATGCTTCGAGTGGTGTAGTAAAACTAACCTCCCGAGTTGATCCATGGACATTCTATTTTCCCGAGGCGAAGACAAGGGAAAATAGAATGATCCATGGATCACAGAGGGAGGCTAGTTTTACTTTACCACGAGATAAAGCATTCAATATTTGTTTAATAACACTTCACCCACATATTCTGCTTGATTTTAATATTTTAGATTATTTAAATCTGAACATAGCTGAAATAAACCTCAATTTCAATACAAAATTGGTGGAAAATGTATTTCTCTCTTAAAAACTACCCCTTCACGAAATGTTTGAACCCAAGTCTACGCACGCGCTACGCACAACGCGCAACGCGCACACAAGCATGCATTTGCACACAAATACCGCGCCGTGGAAATAGTACTTTGGTTGCTAATGGTATAGTACTTTGGTTGCTATGCGCATAGTATACAAATATTGAGTGGCTCAGCGTGGAATGGGAGGAATATTATCGCAAGGTAAAATCTGGACTTTTCCATTTCACGAGGCGAAGCCGAGTGAACTGGAAAAGTCCAGAATTTACCGAGCGATAATATTCCTCCCATTTCACAATTTAAAGCCACTCAATATTTGTTTTATATAACTGACATATAGATCCTTGTCATTTGATATATTTGAACTTTTTTTTCCAATACAAAACTAGAGGAAAATGCATTTCTCTCTTCCAAACCACCCCTTCACGAAAATGTTTGAACCCAACGCTGTAGCGCTGGCTCTTTGGAACAATAGACCGCTTGCAGGCGCGTTCGATAATCGACGCGCGAAGTCGCGCGACGCCATGTTTTGGGACAAGCGTATATCTATCCATGCACATTTTGTCCCACAACATGGCGTTTGCACCTTCGCGCGTTAATTATCGATCGCGTCTGCAAGCGGTCTATACGCGCTACGCGCAACGCGCACACCAGCAGCATGCATTTGCACACAAATGGCGCATCGTGATCCTAACTGTTGAATAGTATACAAATATTGAATGCTTCGAGTGGTGTAGTAAAACTAGCCTCCCGAGGTGATCCATGGACCATTCTATTTTCCCGAGGCGAAGCCGAGGGAAAATAGAATGGTCCATGGATCACCGAGGGAGGCTAGTTTTACTTCACCACGAGATAAAGCATTCAATATTTGTTTTATAACACTTCTCCCACAGATTCGGCTTGATTTTAGTATTTTACATTATTTAAATCTGAACACAGTTGAAATAAACTTCAATTTCAATACAAAATTGGTGGAAAATGTATTTCTCTCTTAAAAACTAACCCTTCACGAAATGTTTGAACCCAAGTCTGCAGCGCGCTCTCTTTGGAATAATACGCGCTACGCACAACGCGCAACGCGCACACCAGCATGCATTTGCACACAAATACCGCGCCGTGGAAATAGTACTTTGGTTGCTAATGGTATAGTACTTTGGTTGCTATGCGCATAGTACTTTTGGCCGTGCACAGAAAGATAGCAAAATTAGAAAGTAACATGTGACTCGCTCTCGGCCAATCAAGACACAGAATCTGTGGGTGAGGTGTTATAATATTTCCCATTCCCCATGGGCGGATAGTACTTTTTGAGGCTCGGCATGAATGGGAGCAATAACGAATATCACGTGATGTGAGTTCCACCAATCAAATGACAAGGATCTGTATGTCGGTTATATAATACTTTTTGGCCGTGCACAGAAAGATAGCAAAATTAGAAAGTCACATGTGACTCGCTCTCGGCCAATCAAGACACAGAATATGTGGGTGAGGTGTTATAAGATCAATTGTACCTGTCTGACAGTTGTTGGTGTTCCTATCTGACTTGAATCCATCAGCACAGACTCCATTCGATCCATTGCAGTAACCACTGTCTCTCTCGCAGGCAGCGTTGTTAGAACAGTGGCAATCACTAGAACAATCCAGTCCAAATTTGCCAGTTGTACATGCACCTGACACTGTACAGGTAAAAGAACGGAAAAGAATGGCATGGACATCACCCCCTATTTCTTCATAGCCTGTTTTCTTTGTGTATTATAGTCGACGGGCTCGATGTTGTGCAAAAAAGAACGTATGTTCACGACCATTATGTCCGTTTGGTCGATTACCTCAAACAACAGATTTTGACGAGCAATGGCCGATTATGTCCGACTCATTATGTCCAACGGCCGGATATGTCCGACCCATTGTGTCCTACGGCCGATTATGTCCGACTCATTGTGTCCGACGTCCGATTATGTCCGACCCATTGTGTCCAACAGCGATTATGTCCGACCCATTGTGTCCGACGGCCGATTATGGCCGACCCATTATGGCCGACGGCGATTATGTCCGACCAATTGTGTCCGACGGCCGATTATGTCCGACCCATTGTGTCCGACGGCCGATTATGTCCAACCGAATATGTCCGACCCATTGTCCGACGGCCGATTATGCCCGACCCATTGTGTACGACAGCCGATTATGTCCAACCCATTGTGTCCGACGGCCGATTATGTCCGACCCATTGTGTCCGACGATGGGATACGTCCGACCTATTGTATTTAGATGGTCGATTACGCCGGATTCATTCGGTTGTGTACTGACATTATTAAATTATCTTTGGATTGTAACTTGAGTGCGCGCGGAAAATAGCCATGAAAATTCTGAAAATGTCCCCTTGGTGCTAATTCGGGCGATTCACAATGCAGTAAGCTACCAATAGTTTGCCACGGAGAATTCATTTTTCTCAACCTTGTGGGAAATGGTCGACAAATTCGCAGCTCGGGACATTTGAAATTGTTAGTTTTATTATGTTTGCCCTTTTCTTTTCTTTTTATCAATATGGTGTTCTTTTGTACACTTGGATTTGGATGGTTCAAATTGCATAATTTTGATCCAAGTGGAGTGATGGGATAACTGAATTGTTTCCCATGTTGCTTTGGAAGAACTTTGAAGTCTGGCAGATTGGTGCACATTATGATTAGATTGTTCATAAAAGCATGGAATTTGGCATTTGAAAAACTAAAGGTAGAAAAGTAATTTCTAAATTTACAAAATGGCTGCCATTGTTTGCTATTATACCTATATATTTTTTCAGTACAAATCTGCAATGGCCCTATAACCAAATATCTTTCTCAAGACATACGCTGACTGGGTGCCAAATTCTCTGCTTTTATCATCAAATGAACAATTCCATCACTGTTAAAATGTTCACAGTTTAATATTAAAGTGTTTTCACGTTTCTGAGTTTCATTTTAAAACTTCAATCTCTTGTTATTTACATGATTAATATGTAGTTCTTGTTATGTAGTTAAAACTCATAATTTAGTTAAAATTATTTAAAAAGCCTTTTAATACTTATTGTAGTTGGCTATCGCCCTTGATTTATCACTATCAATATCGTTATCATCAACATCGACATTATCATCGCTGTATCATGTACTGGTTAGATATTTACTCAAAACATAAATCAAGCGATTAACAAAATGTATACGGTTTAACAGAAAAGCCGATACAAAATTACCGTTAACGTTGGCAGAGAAAAATCAAAGAAAATCCAATGAAATTGACAATTAAAGCCAAATCAAATTAAGCAAAATCAAATTAAGTGCATATCATGACTGTGGTTTTATTTATAAACCAACTCCTTTCACTTAATAATATTTTAAGTACTGATAAGTACTGATTAAACCAGATGTAAAATACAAGAAATAGTGGAGGATTTGTATATTTATTCTTAATCTTATTGGCAAGGATTAAAAAGCCGATTTAATTAAAATTGTGTCGATTGCGTTGAATTATTACTTTTATCAATATTCAAAATATTACGGAGCCCCTAAAGGGACATCCAAAATTATTTTTTTTATCTAGTGCGCACGACATAATATCTCGTGCGCACGACATATATCTCGTGCGCACGACATAATTATCTCGTGCATAAGTATCTCTGGAGACCTTTTCGAACGATTTTTTCCACGACTTTTAGGTCAGCTTTACCAGTGACCAGTATTGACGTTTTGGGCATCAATAACGGCGATTTTTTTTTCACAGACATGCAGTTTAGAATTTCTTTAATGACTAACTAAAGAAAAATTTGTGCATAAGCTTTCGTAGCAACAACTACTTCATCAGATGCAATGAAGAAAAAATACTGGTAAAGCTGATCTAAAAGTCGTGAAAAAATCGTTCGAAAAGGTCTCCAAATCCATTTTAACCAATTCTGAGCATTTTGGATGCAATTGGGCTCGAAAGTGGCGCTATTTTGCCATGTTGTGGAGGGATCGTTTTTCAAGATGGCTACTTTTCCGCTTTGGGGAAAATAGGGGACGTCTTCTTTGGGTTAGAATATCTCGAAAAGTCACCGGTCAACCCACCAAAAAATGAACAGAAAATGAAAGATGACATGTTCATCATCATTTTTCTGTGCAGCCTATATACGTGTGAGAGTTCCGAGTATTTTTATAAGAATTTTGAAGTATGGGCATTTAGCATTGGTGTCTATGGTAATTTTAATACAAGGTTGCACCCTCAAAATGATTTCTAGTCCATTTTGACCCCACGTGCCAAATTCCATGCTTTTAAAACAAAGTACACGAATTGGGCCAAAAAAATGGACCTAGCTCCACTATAAACACACCCATCGCAGTCTGCTTGGGCATGGCGAGGAGAATCAACAAAAGACAACCAAAAGCAGCCGGAGAAAGATCTGACCAGTCCTGTAATTTGAAAAAAAACGTAAAAATGAGGCAAAGAAAATAACTGCTGAAGGCTAAAAAGCTGTCAATCATTGAACTGATTGCTCTGGGCAGGGGCTTTAACTTTATTCCCACCCTTAGAGACCTTCAAAGTCGACCATCCTTCGCTACTTCCCACTCATTCTTCATAATGAGACTTCGTTGAAAATGGGAGGGAGAGTAAGACTGTCCGACTCGCATCCATTCAAACTGCTGATGCCGATAACAAATCCTCATTTCCTTCCCCTTTAAATCAATTTTAATTCACGTCGGCAATTTTCTTGTTATTGTCCACCAATTCCCTGATTTTTGCCAGCACGTACCGGTTCTTTTTTGCATAAAACACTTCTCTCTCAGAAAAAGGCAAAACTTGACAAAATTAATCACCGGTGGCGCCCCCCTAAAAAAACATCCCCGTCCTTTAACTGATATGACTTGCAATGTATAGCGTAAAGCGCCTGACACGCTGCTTTCGTTACACACAAACTCGTCCGCTGCACGTGCAGCAAGCTCCGTTAATACTTATAATTATCTCGTGCGCACGAGATAATTATCTCGTGCACACGAGATATATGTAGTGCGCACGTGATAATTATCTCGTGCGCACGAGATATTATGTCGTGCGCACGAGATAATTATGTCGTGCGCACGAGATTTATGTCGGCGCACGAGATATATGTCGTGCGCACGAGATATTATGTCGTGCGCAAGAGATAAAAAAAAATAATTTTGGATGTCCTTTTAGGGGCTCCGTAAAATACAGTTTACTACTGTTATCATTATTCAGTATACCCAAAGTCGTCAATGGCTTCAATATTTTTAGTGGGGCTGTCCACGTTATTTTTTTGGTCATAAGGTTGCCCCGAAGTAGCTACCAGAAGGGCAAAAATAGCCAAACGATCATCGTGTACCTACACATTTTCGCCACTATAGTTTCCCTTCATCTCAGTATATTCCGTAACGAAACCACACTCCTGATATAAGCCCACATCCATAAAAAAAATGTAAACGCACAACCTTACAATACGTGATTTTTTTTGTATTATATCTTTCTTATCTCCCAAGATTATCTCTAATTTTAGGCCCCTCACTTTGAAAATTGTGCCCTTCCGTTTAAACAAAAAATCGGCAGATCTTTACCATTGTTATGCACTATTGAAGCGATAAATTGATTACATTCATCAATACTTGTTTTCCTGTGAGAAACAAAATTCCCAAAACCACATTTCCAAACTACAAAAGAAAAATGCCCTAAATTGCTTTAAAAAACCTATTTAAGGGAACGAAATTAAACAAATAATGAATGAAAAGAAAAGCAATGACAGTTCACGTAGTATCCACTAGACTGCATCATTGACTTCTTCCACTGAGTTGTTTTATACATTATATTAATGCATGTACATGTATTGCCCCATACGCGGCAATCATTCATGTAGGACCGACTTTGCGGTATAGAAAAAGCTCGCCTCTGGTCAATGCAGTCCTCGGCACGCCCTGGAGAGAGGGCGCCCTCATTCGAGCGGTACTTCACTGGATTTTTTTTTCACTTTTACACATCGCCCTTATAACATTAACAGGGTCCTGATTCCGATAAGTGTTGCAATTGCACTCAGTGTGCCAATTGCACTCTATGAAGAGATGCCATCATAGAGTGCAAAACATAATGACATTGAAAAGTCACTGGTGAGAGATTAAAGCCCAAAATAGAGGATGAAATAAATCAGATTTCATAGGACGCCAAAATACTATGACAACAAACTTTCAGAGTCTACCGGACAAAATTGGGTCAGAGAAAATCGGATTCCTGGTATCCAATTCTGTTCAAGTCCAATCTCACTATTTATGAGGTGAGTGCTTCTATTAAAATACGAAGGAAGAATAACTTCGCGGATACGGGGATACAGGGTGGCACACGCGTGTGGTTTTGGGGAAAAACGTCCAAGTCCAAAGTAGGTGCCGGGAAGTGGATACGCGGCTACGGGGATACGGGGTGGCACACGCGTGTGGTTTTGGTTGAGCATCCAAGCGTGACTCCGTATCTGCGTATACGGATACGAGGTGGGATACGTGAGTGGCGGGGTATTCTGCAATTGTGCCAGATTCTGGAAGTAAGAAACATTTCCAATGTTGTACCGACACGACGACAGTCACACAGTGTCTTGAGAAAAATCAAAATCTCCGACACCTTTACAATGGCCTACTGAGACATTTGGTAAATAATGCCTTGTTAAACTTGCCTGTTACCACGTTACCGCTGAATACCACGAACAGGGTAATCAGAAGCGAGCGAGTAAAATACTCCGTAGCAAGATGTCCACGAACCCGGAAATTAGCGGGCATCAAATTCCCCGATGTACACGCCGACTGCGCCATTGCGCCCATGTCCACAGGCACGGGTTGATAACTTCCGCAACTTGTTTCCGAGAGGTTTGGAAGAAGATAATAACAGCGTTTGTGTCACTTAACTCCGAAATAGTTTCGTGAAACGGAACCTGGCTGTAACTCACATCCTACAATTTGAACAGAAAACATTTACAATTTCCAAAACATTAGAAAGGAACAACTGCAATTGCAGTCGAAATGCTCAACACGTCAACTTGCTATCGTGGTCACTGATGCGTGACCGTCATTCAAGACTGGTGCACGAAACTTTGTCGTCACACACTATGCGGAAACGAGACAGGTGCAAGACTTATCATAACTTTAGCCGTATTCAAGGAAACTTGTATTTTTTTTTGTCTACGGCTTAGGATTCTCACAATACGGAAGACACGACAAGAAACGAAGCCGTAGCCATGAATTACGCGATTCGTGTATGGCTTACTTTCCCTTGCGAAGTTGCGAGGCCATTCACTTGGAGGCTAGCCGTTTATGGGACCGGGTTAGGTCAACGCAAAACACTTTTATGTGCCCCCCTATTTTTTTTGGTTGCATTATCATTACTATAATGTATCTGACGCAACCCCAATAAAGAGCAACAAGTCAAATCGATTTCAACTTTGCTTCTAAAGGTATTTACTACCCCAGTTGACACTACATGTATATACGAAGAGATCAAAATGGCTTTGCTCAAGCAGACCACATTTCACTTTGGCAAAAACTTAAACACAAATTAAAAGTAAATTGACCTAGGTCATTCTAGGCACGCATTTAATAAAAAAAAAATTCCACCGACGATCGGCCCCTACCATTTAGCCAAAGTTGATCCTTTGATTTTAAAACGATCCTTAAAAGAAGGAAAAAAAAGCGAACGAGTAAAAACAAAATTGTTAAAGTTTGTGTACATGTATACGTGCTTTTTGGTTAGGAACCTTGAATTGAATTGATAATTTTCTAGCATTACATTAGTTATGAGCTTTCCAATGAGACATCGCACGAAAAAAAAATCGGCCTATGACAAGCAATCAATTAATTAATTTCAACTTTTGAACTAAGAGCGGGACGCTCCTTTAATTCGTTTTGAATAGTGTGCGCAATTTCTGAAATGGAGCGCGCCAATTAAACCACTTTATAAAACTGTATACAGGCCTGCAAAAAGAAACAAGCACATTTATTTGTATACAAAGCATTATTTTCCTTTGAATTTCTTTCGGGAAAAAATCGACAGTTTGAAAGAGCACCTATTATGCAAACTTTAAATTTCTACTCTTTGTATTTTACTTCAACGTTAATTTAGATCACAAACTTGTAACTACTTGCTTTAGGGAATATAAGGCGTCCACGGGATTTTGCGTATAATGCTACATGCGAATAAAAAATTTATTAATGATCTGAACGAACAATCGCTTAGTAATATATATCACTGCAATTGCATGTTAATCCCCATACTGCAACAGACCCTAAGACTTCGGTGTCATTGGATTGTTTTTACTCGAGTTGCAAACCTATTAAAAGGCTCACGAGGAACATGAACCCACTAAAGATTAAACAGGATGTTTTTTCGGCTAATCTTGTAATGGAAATATGACCACAAAATAGGATGTGTTAATTTGGTTTTTTTAAAATCTTTTTCAATAATTACGCTTTTTTTTTTTTTTTTTACTTTTTTAACTTAAAATTTGAGATCCTAAGTGTTTTCAATAGGCCTTTGTAAATTTCACAGACTATTTTGCATCTAAAGGTAATTGGAAAAGGAAATTGCAATTAAAAAATTGCACAACTAAAAGGAAGTTACTTTGTTGTAGCCTTTGTGAATTTTTGGCATTCATTTTTAAATTAAGACATTTGATGATTTTATTGAAAGAGATATAGATTTATCCAATATTTAAATACACACAAAATTCTTGAAACTGCCCAGAGGAGTTTTGACAGAACACCGTATTGGCAAGGGCCAGGGGCTGGGGGTGGGGAGGATTGTACCCCCCACTATTTGACCGGGGGATGGGCCACCGGATCGGGGACGTCTCTATAGTCCGAAGTACCATTGGCCCGACGTCCCATTGGTCCCACGGCCCATTGCGCAGCTCTATACGTTTCATTGGTATAACGTCCAATTGGTCCGACGTCCCATTGGTCGGACGTCCCATTGGTCCCGCGTCCCACTGGTCCCAAGTCCCATTGGTCCCGCGTCCCACTGGTCCCAAGTCCCATTGGTCCCAAGTCCCATTGGTCCGACGCCCCATAGGATTAGGGTTAGAATTAGGGTAAGGGTTATGGTTAGGGCTAGGGTTCCTTATCATCATCATCATCATCGTACGTTACGCGTAGTCATCATCAAGATCTCATGGCCTGCTGTATGCCCAACTTCCAGGGAGTGCCGTCACATCGTACGCCCATTCCATATCTCCGTCAGACTGTACAGAGCAGTCGAGCCAAACATGAGAGCCAGGGGATTAAGTTCCATGAACCCATGTATTACAGAGTTAGGGTTAGCAATCGCGATTTAAAGGATATGGTTGGTTGAGGGCAAGGATTAGGGTAAGGGGCCATTCAGAATTTTCAATGTTTTAAAATTTCGACTTTTTTTCCAAATTATTTTGACCCACCCACCCACCCCTAATTCCGATTAATAAAAAACTGATTTGTTAGGCACAAAAAACAATGTGCCTGTACATGTACATGCATTACATCCCACTGGCGAGCCTGTGCGGGTTGCGTGTCCTTTCGGAAAAAAATGTACAGAACATACAGGGGACGAAGTTGGAAAAGAAACACGCATCGCGATATCGGAACGCTTGCGCGTAGTTCAGGCAAGTCAAAAGATCATTTTTTTTTGGGGGGGGGCTCTTTTTTTCCATGAAAAGTGAATTTCGATTTTCAATTATTTAGCTTGACCCACCCACCCACAATTTGGAAAAGTAGTCGAAATGTTAAAACATTGAAAATTATGAATGGCCCCTTAATACTAGAACTATGTCTGTTCGATAAACACCCCGCATTGTTTTTTATGGCTTTGTGTTTTGTTTTGTCCATAGTCGGGTAAATCATATGCAAGAACATACCGTAGCTACACGACTAACTACTCCACATATAGGACTTTAAAAATGTGCACCTTTAACATGACGTATGTTAATGTGGTCTTTAATTTAAAAATCCTTATCGACCATCTCTTTCAAATTGTCTCCAAAGTTGATACATGAAACAAAGTTTTGTTGTTAACTTGCCAGATACTCCGGAACAACCAGTCAATATAAGCAGAAGCATTACAGCAAAATGCACCATGGCAAGACCTCTATGAACCAGGAAGTATGCGGTCAAACTTTGCAAAATGCCCGTACCCTGCGCCATGTTATTACGTTGATCCCTTTCTTATAACTTTTTTAATGAATCTTCTGAATTATTCCCAGTCACTATACCGTAGGCAATGTCCCAGCTTGTGAGACATTCGCAAATATTAACTTGAAAAAAAAACCTGATCAAAATGGCTCTCTTTTCCCCTCCATGAACGGAAATCGCAAGCCATAACAGAACAACAACTGGAAACTCAATGGTGCACTGGTTGTTATTCCATACCTTGTCACGAGATTCACTTGTTATTCCATACCTTGTCGAAAGATTCACTTGTTAGACAGTGATGCGTGACTGCCAATATTGAGGCAGGCAATGGTGAAAGCAAGCCCTGTGATTGAGGTCATAGCACGTGACCACACTTTTTCTATCACCCTAAAAATTCGTCGGTATGTCAGTAACCTACTAAGGTTGTAAGCAGTAAGTCAGGGTTTTGAATTGACGAGTTCTGGGTGAAATTTTGCTTGTTTTTGCTTGTTTGTTTTAGCTGAACGATTTTCGCTCAAACAAAAAGCGTATTCCTCAATGGTGAACGCATGCATTGCTTGCCTTCCTTTGCAAAGAGAACAAAAATGATACTTTTGAAAGACGATCTCTTGGGGCATAAGTAATATAATTTTCTTTCATGCATGGCTTCCGTTAAACTCGTTCAATTGCTGACGTACGAAGTCAAACAAAAGGCCCTTGTTTGCTTCAAGATGGTCTGGTCATATCTATCAACATGAACATGAGTTGCAAACGCACATAAAGTACTTTCTGCTGAAATAGCACAGTGGTTACGTTGGCTGGCTACGACTCCGTGGGTTCAAACCCGAATGGCGTCTTTGTTAGATTCATCCTGCGCCTTCTGCCACTTATTATGATTTAAATAACTGTCTCCAAGGGCGGATCCAGGCGGGGGGGGGGGGGAAAGCCCCACCAAAACGAAACCATTTTTTTTTTCTTTTTATGTGACATCGCAATAAAGGCAGGCAATGAGTACACCACCATCTTTTCCTCAAAAAAACATTGGTTAAAGTGGTCAGAAATTGCCTCAGATCGCACCACAGAGCATCTAGAATCCAAATTTTTTTTCGGGGCCCTTAAGCGGGCCCCGAACCCCACGCCGTAATTTTTGGACCCACTTTTTGGACCCAAAATGGTGTTCTGGATCCGCCCTTGACTGTCTCAAGTACCTTAGCGTCATCACTTTCCTGCTTGACCTGTCCGGAAGTCCACTTTTGCATTTTCCTTAAGAATCGAGGCACGTACTGACCCACTCTTGGACCAGGCCCTATGGGCCTTATTCACAAGTCGGCCATATTGGATTGAGAGTGAGGTAAAATCTTCATTTGTGGAATTTGTGTAGAGAAATGACAACAATGACGTTACAAATTAATACCAGTCTGCTCTGATGAATAATCTAACATTTGTGATTAAACATACTACAATGTTTTAAGCCACATTTAAATAAACCATACAAAAGTAAGTAAATGGCCAGTTTGCATATTACACCCAAAAGGTGTTTATTTATTCGGATGAACTCAACTCTGAATATATCAATGAGCTAATGCAAGATTGGTAAAGAAGCAGAACAGATATAATTGATATAAAATCGAATATGCAAAAATTGTAAACAACTGTCAAATGACCGTCAACAAAAGTTCACGTTTGGATGTGACAAAGTTTTGAAAAGGGTAGTTGGCCTGCCTTTTCCCCCGCTGAATTTGTAACGTCTCTCCTTATACAGGAACTGTGCGCATGCTTTATGACACCATGAGTCTCGTTTCAGTATCCACTGACCTCAATAAAGAGCAACTGGCCTGTATTATCTACGGACTACATTTACCAACTGATTATAAGGAAATATATACACCCATTTCATGTCAAGTACATGTACTGCCAATAAAGTATATGCTTTCGAAATGTCTATCAAAATCAGTTTTATTTAAGATTTAATATACGATGTCAAATTAGAACTATAAATCTTACAGAATAATATCTACATCTCGTTTGTACGGGAATATATAACACTTTTATCAAACCACTCATTCCATCTAATTACAGAGAGGCGAGTATTATTAATACCCTCCTAAATGGTAACAATGTGCATTTGACGAAAACGCTTAGATACAATCGCGAGTAAAGACTAAGTTGTAGGTAACTTTAAAAAAAAATTGATACGCAAATAGGCCTATTTATACGGAACACTGAGTAAGTCTACGAAATTTTAAATGTTGAAAAATGTTGAAAACTTATACATATGTAAGAGTAGTCTGGGATATATACATATATAATAATTAGGTGCACCAAAAAAGTAAGAAAATATCAAATAAATTTATACATGATAATAGTTTGCTACCACTACATGAATATAAGATTCTAATCCATTGGAGTGCATTTCGTCAAAATTCATCAAGTCTTTGATTACGAACAAACACTAACAAATATTTCCTTATCAAGAGAGTTCAATTAGGCTATAACTTTGGCATGGATATTATTTAACCAAACCGTGCGTTTATCCCTTACCTTTATATTTCGGAAGATTTATTAGTATTTGGGGCGGATCTAACTTTCAGGATACGGGGGTGGGGTGGTGGTAATGGGGGGGGGGGGTTAAGTGAAACAACCCCCAATCAATTTTCAACATGCCCTCCGAACAATTTTGAAATCTACGATGCATTCTCCTACATTCTAAGTAAATATGAGAATACATTTATGAAGTTTTGCATTCCTATATTGTTTTTGGCCCTTTTCTATACTCGTGTCATTACATCGGCTATACTGAAATCGGCTACTGAAGGGGGTTGCAACCCCCACCCCCCTCCCATCCGCCACTGTTAAACCGTCACTCATACTTCAACGTCGGTGCTATGTCTCTTTACCGTCAGTTGTCGTCCAGCTCAGGGCGAATCATCAAGTACATATAATTTTCGGCCTTCGGTAGAAGTCGCATATACATCTGTAAGATGAGAATAGTATTGTGCAAAGATGTTTGATCCATTTATTCAGGCAGAGCTATCCAATGCATATATAATACATTTTGACGAGAAAAAATTATGTGCTAAGCGAAAACTGGCCACTGACTATCCAAAATCGCAAAAATGTTGCATTGCATTTGTTTATTTTCATACACAACGAATAACAATAAAATAAAACAATTAGTTATAATGTTTCAGAGATTTTAAACAGTTTTTTTCTTCCCCAGCAATTTCATTTAAATCGACCTTATTTCAAAACACTCACATGTTCATTTTGGCTGTCGGCCATACTTGTCAGGCGAGTCACCAGTTTCTTGAAATGAGGTCGGTTGGCCGGGTCGTCCTGCCAGCACAGTAGCATCAAGTTGTAGCTGAAACAAATCAGGTTTAGTTGTTAGTTACAACAGTGTACTGCAGTACCGAAGTGTGTTTTTGCATTTATCTAAAAAAGAAAAGAAAAACACTAAAAGTAGTAAAATTAAATGATAGACTATAATTATGCCACAGGAAAAAGCAAAGAACCTTTACAAGTTCAATACTATAGTCTTATTTGTGAAGTGTAAAATGCATTCAGAAGACAACCATCGTAAGTAGGCCTATACAAAAACTCTCAACAAGCATGTCGTACATTTCATCATCACAGTTGCTTGGTCTGGACATGCGGTATCCATTCTCCAACCTCGACAAAAGATTCTTAGATTTAATGTCTTCGTAAGGAGTTGCACCTGAAAAGGAAAACAAACAAAAACAAAATTGAGAGGTGGAAGAAATGATGAATTTTGCATGTGCACTTGTTTCAAATGTTGAACATAAACACCTCAGCCAAATTCCGGGTAGGTACTTTTTTCAAGCACATTAAGTGACCAATGACATCGATAAAAAAACAACAGGATAATAACAATTAAAAAAACACAATACATTACCTAAGGTTGCAATTTCCCACAGGAGGATTCCGAAGGACCATCTAGGAAATTAGAAGAAAACAAAGACACAAGGAATGCAACCACTGATTGCAATGACGATGTTCGAGTTGTCTTTAGTTCTTAATATTCTCTATACTCACAAATGCATTCTTAGAAATACTTACACGTCACTCTTCAATGTGTTAATCTTGGAAGTCAACGACTCCAGAGACAGCCAGCGAGTAGGAACCGGAGTCTGCAAGGAGATATCAAAGAAGGACGTAAGTTCTTTCTCAAAAAGTATACAAAATGAAAGGTTATGAAAATGTTTATGAGTAGAGCCGTTTACCATGACAATGCAATGACATAAAAAAAGTTACTATTTCCTTTTTCTATAAAAAATACTAACCCTCGAAGTTTGGACGTAGATATCCTCTCCTCGAGACAAGCCAAAATCAGAAACCTTGGCAACTAGTTGACTGCCAAGGAGGATGTTCCTTGCCGCCAAATCACGATGGATTATCTGCAGTGAGATACGTGCTTAATAATTGAAAATCTTCGAAACAAAAATCCCGTTACTTTATATATTATTGGTCACAAACTGGATGTCAACTTGCGGATGTCTTGCATGATACACGACCGAATTTGTAGGCGACCATTTAAAAAACTGCTAAACCGCTTGGTTTCCTCTAGATACAAGTGACATTTAGACAGCTTTTTCTTATTTGTAAGCATAGTTATGACCGCAGCTTTTTGAAAATCTTCGGTTTCATAAACGGGCAAGAAATAAATGCTCTTTATGAGTCCTTAGGCCTATATAGCAAACGTGATACTTACCCCCAGTGCAGCAAGGTGTTGCATTCCTTTGGCAACATCCAAAGCAAACTGAATCAGCTTCTCAGAAGACAGAGTTGACTGATCATCGTCCCCCAGGGATCGGGCATTTCTCAGGTAGGTGCGCAGATCACCATTTGGCATGAACTCAAATGCAACGTACAGATTGTCTGGTAGAAAGAAATTTGCTGTCCTCATAAAACTGAAGATATAGGCCCTATCTGTGGAGTTTTCGAGAGTCTAACTTTGGGATATCAAGACTACATTCCTGTATCATGATTTGTTTCTCGAGGAAAAATGAAAACTTTTAAACCAAAGTGAAGTATCTGTTTCTCGAGTAGACACTTGTTAACAAATCAGCCGGTTTATTTCCGGAATATGAAGTTGCAATGAAAATTCTAATTGCAGAATTATATCATTCGACTTCTGATGGAATTATTTAACGATTTCACGTACCTTCATGTTGACAAGCTCCAAGAATACTGACCACGTTTGGATGCTGTCCAACTGTTGTTAGAGTCCGAAATTTCTCCATGAAATTCAGCCTGTCATTTGCTGATGCATTCGCTGTGACAATTTGAAGAATAAGATTACTTTACTTGATTATAAATTGTTATAAAGATAACACAGAATGAACTTCTTGGTTCTTTTTGGTATAGGTTCTCCTCCATAGAGGAGTTATAACCGGAGCAACTGCAAGAAACACCGGGGCAAACCTCTTCTCTTAGCGATAAGCGTTATTGGGTTCTTTAACGTGCATTACACAACACGCGGGACCTACGGCTTTACGTCCCATCCGAAGGACGAAGCAATAATGGTTAAGTGTCTTGCTTAAAGACACAAGTGTCAAGACCGGGACTCGAACCCACACTCTGCTGCCTCTGAAACACCAGAGCTTGAGTCCGGTGCTCTTAAGAGCACTTCTTAACTGCTCGGCCATGACATTTCACTGGATTCAGAGGCGTAACAAGGTAATTTTTGTTTGGATGGTTAAAAATGTATTGAAAAGGGGCACTTGCACATCTGTGCTGAAATCACAGCTATTTTTCTCCGGACACTTGGTGGGGGTGGGGGGGGGGGTGCTGGTAGCTTGCAATGGGGGCGCTGGATGATCATTGACACTATCAGATAATAGGTGCCTTTTTTCAGAAGGGTACATTGCCGACGGTCACTCGAAATTCAAAAAAGGGCACTTCTAAAAGGCCGCTTGATAAAAAGGGCACTTGTTTAAAAACAAAAGGGCAATCTTAACAAATATTGAGGAGGTGGGGAACGCGGGTGAAAAAAAAGGACACTTGGATAACAAAAGGGCAATCTTTACGAAATGTTGGGGGAGGGGGATAAATACACCCCTTGGTTGGCTACGCCACTGGAATTTCATATGGAACTTACTTGTTTTACGCACCATTAATAATCGTCTTCACTTAAAAGATCAAATTGGAATTAAAGCAATGGTCAAAAGATTGATTGACATCAGCAGTCTTCTTTGAAGTGTGCTTTGCTTTGTGATTTAACTGAC
Source organism: Patiria miniata (assembly GCF_015706575.1). Lineage (NCBI taxonomy): Eukaryota > Metazoa > Echinodermata > Asteroidea > Valvatida > Asterinidae > Patiria > Patiria miniata. The sequence continues at coordinate 27,602,389 of NW_024037069.1, read as the reverse complement.
AATGGGTACACAAAGGGGTCTACCCATATGTGTTGAACAGCATCACAAACATCTCAAAGTTGGCCTCAGCGCGAACGATCAATATACCTTTATCATGCTGCCACCATTTCAGTCATGTTCCCTGTATCCAATAACAGTACTGAATAATAACTTTTTGGTGCAAATAGGAACCAGACTATTTTTTCCTTCCAGTCTCACTTTGGTCACGTTGATTAGAATGGGAAAAAATCAAGATGGCACCAACATAATAATGGTCTATCTGAGACATTTAAAGTTTTCCCCTTTAGTGTCTTTATGGCTGCTTTTGAGATATCTCCTCCAACCATCACTGCTCCGTCGCGAACTTCTCCAAAATTTCCCTTGCCCAGGATCTTTTCGCCGATGATCATATTCTTCAATGGGATACTCCAGCTCTGGGCCCAGGACGGCAGGCCTGGATCTTCATAAGTTGGCGATGGAGCGACACTCACGTCATCGTATGATACTGGCCGAGCATGGCCGACCCTCTCGTAGTCTGTCACACTGGTGTCATTGGGCTGAAACATTTCATTCTCATATGTCACCTATAAGACAAGAAAGGAGTTGACATCCTCAAATCCCAATTTTTGAAGAAAAAATAAAACAGAGTGAGTATGAGCCGAGCAAAGTAAAAGTAAACCTAGAAGATCATTGTCTAAATGGGCTTGGAGCGTTGTATTTGAAAGCAATTATTAACAAAAAGCCTTGAAAATCAACCATAGGCTAATCCAGGTGACAGGGAGAATAATTATGCCCTGCATGCCCAAGTCAAAGTGCAAACTAGTTTCTCCATTTATATATCATTTATTGACACTTATACTCACCAATTCCTGCCCTCCCGTTGATTGTGTTTTTGCGGACTTTCTTCTACTTCTTCGATGACGCAGGAAACAAATGCCTGAAACCACAGTCACGACAATCACGACAATCACGACGACGACAATGACAACAATCAGGACTATGCTTGATGAGCCAGATGGGGTTGGTTGTGGGGGAGTTGGCGCTGAGGAACAAAAAATAATGGGAAAAAGTAGCCTTGATTAAAAATATTGTATTATTATTGATCCGTGATGTGTGAATACGTTTTTCTCTCTTTCACCAACAGTCAGACTGAAACAACATGTTAGTGCTTTTGCAGGTCATCTTTGATGTCACCTTTAGTTAACGGAACATGACAAGAGTCAGGCCAGCGGACTCTTGCAGGGTATGAGAAATCATGTTATTATTGTCAGACTTCAAAAACAGTGGTTTTCGATTTAACACCGGTGGTATTGACATTACAGGCGCACCGATGGTATAATTTTTTGTTTTATGTAGAGATGTGTTAGACGCAGTTTCTGAAGTGCATCAAAACGAATCTCCTCTTAAATTGTTTGAATAAATTTTGTTCACATATGTAAATATGCTCACGAGGACGAGGGTATTGAACTAGACTGACAATAAACAAATGGCATGTTTCCCTTAAACGGTCGTCCTTGGATTCGAAATTTTATAGACATAACGGAATCCCTCAAACACACTGCGCGTTTTGAAGCATCTCTAAAATGTTTCATTGTAATGTATGACCTTTGATATTTGAGGTTGTATATGCTATCGGAGGTAGGTTCTTTACACGTGTAGTTGATTCAGTGGATGATGTGGCTGATTCCATGGTTGATTGAGTGGATGGCGTGGCCGATTCCATGGCTGCAGGACCGCCGGTGGTTAGTGTTGGTGGTAACTCAGGTAGGGTCAATGTAAACTGAGTTGCAGGACACATTGGTCCTTCTCCTCCTGGCCCCTCTCTCTCGCTGCAGCCACACTGAACATGTATTCAGTATTTGGGTTTAATGGTTGAACAGTGGAGCTGTCCCCCCAAAAAATGGGTCAAAAATTACGGCGTGGAGTTCGGGGCCCGCTTAAGGGCCCCTAAATTTTTTTGGATTCTAGATGCTCTGTGGTGCGATCTGACGCAATTTCTGACCACTTTAACCAATGTTTTTTTGAGGAAAAGATGGTGGTGTACTCATTGCCTGCCTTTATTGCGACGTCACATAAAAAAAAAAAATTGGTTTTTTTTTTTGGGGGGGGGGCATGGCCCCCTTTGGCCCCCCCCCCTTGTACGTAGTCTCAGGTGGGTTTGTCACTAGCACAGCATCAGCAGCAATCCATGATATGGGGGATGCAACGGAGTAGTAGACTGTGTATGCAATGACCGGTCCATATCCTGCATCCACATCGGAATCCCATGCCTGTCAGCTGACCGTGGCTGATGTAGATGCAACTGTCACACTGGGTGGCAGACTCAGCTGAGGTAATGCTAAAATAAATGAACTATTCCGTTAGAGGTTTAAAGACTGAGAGAGATTTGATTGAATCCGTTCAGAGGATTTTTCCCCGCATTGCAAATTATTGTTTCAACCGAAACGCTCTTCAAACAAACCTTGCTCAGATGATTGTTGTTCACTGCTGCCTGGGACGGCTGGCTAGAAATGAATAATACACAATTGATGGAAATCGTTCTTGTGTTCGTGCTTTATATCTGTAAACGGTGTCATGTTCCTCCGAAGAAACAGTTTTATATAATATTCACCGTATATATGTATATATGTATCACGGAGGGGGACAAGAGATCGTATTAAATATAATTCGTCATTAATGACAAACACTTCAATAATGAAATATGAATAAAAAATATCCTAATAAATTTCCAAGTTGTACAGATTCCTGTTCGGCGTATATTAAATTGTACGATTTTTTGCGGCTTATACTCCTATTCATTTCTCAACACAGCCACCAGATCTTTACATTTTGATTATCTGTTTCTGATATAACATTCTAGCAAACTGCACTGCAAAACAATAATGAAATAAGAAAGCGAGTGTTGGTTCTCTGCTGTAGGCCTAATGCAAGGAAGTGGTTTGTATTAAAAGTAAAATGCATATTAGTTTGTTCAGCCTTAATATTCATATTCTGTGATGTGAACTATCTGGGTACGACAACGCTGTTCAGGTGACTTACCATAAAAATCTACGTGCAAGGACATGCTTGTAGTTATCATGTTGTAGTTCAGAATACAGTAAATGCTTTCATTGGTCCGTAGTCCGGGTACAGAATATGTGTTGACCAGCACCCAATTGACAGTTGCAGAACTTGTGATGCGAAAAGTATCTCCATTCCCATTAGGGGAGGTTGATAGGGTGATGGAAGAGGCTGGGAGGGTATCGAACGAGGATGCTGCACATCTGAAGTCAACATTCTGACCTGGATTGGTCTTTGCTACTACCTTGAACTCGGTTATGCCTTGGGAATCATTGAGGAAAAGAAAACAAACAGATTTGATATTACTTTGACGTCCCTGTAAGATTTTAAAAAACATGGGACTCGCCCATCACCAGGCAAGAAGGCAGCTCAAGGTGCGGGCTACAAAAGAAAGTATGGAGGAAAAACGTTACGGAGAGAGAAGATATATATTCACATTTTCTTTTGAACAGGAATAGATACGTTGGTGGAAAACAGGATTCGGGTAAGGAGTTCCAAGTGCATGAGTACGAGATCAAAAGCTGAAAGGATATCTTATAGTACTAGCATTTTGAACATATACAGTGAAGGGATGAGAGGAGATTGCAAAACGTGTGCTGCGAGTGAAGGTACGATCAGAGGGGTCAACAAGTGAGAGACCTTCTATGCACACACCATGATAGTATCTATAGAACAGGCTGAGAAAAGCAACAGAACACCGAACAGAAAGATATTTTAGGGATGATGACAGGTCCAGTCCAGCAAAATAAATAGCAAACCCATTTACAAAATGTGCACAATTCATTCGCAAACTCGGCCTTTATACCTATAAGCTTTGGTTGTCAGATTTAATAAGAATAGAATTCGATTTTTTTGTGTGATAGAATCTAGAAATTATATTGAAATATGATTTTTTCCTCCAATAGCATCATACCTTAGGCATGATAAAATCACGCTTTGTTTACATGTGCGCTTTTCTATGTGAGGCAGTTGGGGACGCCAGCCAATCCGTGGATCTCATAGGAAAGCACACATGCAAACAAAGCGTGACGTCATTGTCTTAGATCCATCGCATTATTATGTCGTAGATATTAAAGGCATATTAGACGTCAGAGGTGACGTCAGATTTTGCGTTATGCAAAATAAAATTAAAAAGAAATATGTTACATTGCATAATACATGCATGATTTAAATTTCGGGAAAATTATTACACTTTCTCTTTTGAGTAAATTAACGTTTGCCAATGGATGAATGTTCAGCTTTTTCCCCAACCTGTCAAACGTTTTATCTTTTTTTTAAAAAGTATTTTCCCTTTAGCCCTTGATTGTTCCGAACTCTTCTCACAGTTATTCTATTAAGCATTACGAAGTAGATGTTGCATTACCCGTAGAATTAAATATTATCTATTTGTTTGGTGTCGAAATATAGCGTCAGTGAACACGTCTCTTACCAAACAAACAGTTGTTAATGTGGACATCTGACTGGAAGCCAGGTTCACATTCGCCGTCTGATCCAACACAGTACTGCGAGTTCTCGTTACATGCTGCAGTATTCAGACAGTGACAGGCCCTGACGCAGTTTGCTCCGAAAAATCCTGCAGGACAGGCTTCTGGTACTTCAAGTCCAACATTTAAAGAAAGCACGTCAAAATGTGATTTTGTTTAATCTTTCTTGTAATTTTTCTTCGCAATTTCATCTCATTAACTTTTTTTTCTCGCAGTCAACGAATCATTGAATACAATCAAATGTACCTGAGAATTTAATCGCAGTCGATTTAACTGTGTAAAAATTAAGTTCACATAAACAATGTAAATATGCTTACGAGGAGGAGGGCATTGAACTAGACTGACGATATATAAATTATACTCTTCAATATCACAAACCAAACCAAAACATGTTTTTAAAATGATGACTCTCATTTATACAAACAATGTTAATACAAATTCTGCTTATAGCAAACATAAGGACTTGGTAGTGACTGTGCATTTATGTGCAGAATGTTTTGGAACGGCATTCCGCTTAATACATAATTCTGATATAACAAAAAAGAAATTGGCTAGGTTTAGCTGAGTTTGTACTAACGAGAGACTTTCATATTAAAACACTCTGGTGAAGAGAGTACCAGTTCTAGTTGAAGAATATTTTGAGCTTCACTCATTTATTTATTTTACTGACCTGATAATAAAAGAAAACGAATATGTGAAATACTCTTATTTAGAATCATCATATCTTCATATCAATCATATTTTGGTTACTTACCTGACACACAATGCAATCCTAAAGCACACGCACCATTACTGCAAAGACCACTGTCTCTACTACAGGGTTCATCATCGAAACAATGACACTTGCTCAGGCACTGTACACCATAGTAACCGACTGGGCAGTCACCTGGAACTTCATGGGTTAGCGAACCAAATAAAAATACATTGAAACACTAAAAAAAATAACTTCGTTTGTTTCATCCTCATAAATGACAGACAATAAAGGGTGTAAGGATACATGTAAGAACTAGCCACAACATAACATATTATGTGAGGGAAATGCGAACATCCAAATTTTGAATACGGTTATTTGAAATGGGGTTCGAAATACCAGTAAATGCCTCTTTAGGTTGGATATCTGCGTGTTATCACAGGCTAATAAAACTTTATTTTGGCCAAAGGTTCATCACAAATTATTAACGAAGAGGAAAACTCAAGGTACGTAATGTACCCATGTTTCAGTTTTTCCAGAAGCTCGTCTCTCGATTGGCAAAAGAATCTTGTTTTTCGCGTTTCATTGTTCTCCAAAGAATCGAAATTGTTGTGTTATCCTCGCCAGTGAAAGAAGTATAGTGAGGTCACACTTTTACGTATTTCAACTTTGACTACCACACTGACTATGCTGCATAGGTGGGAGTGCTTTACAATAATGTATCAAAAATTGTATCCAAATCAACTTACTTTGACAACTCGTGCCCGACCACCCGAATTCACATCCATTCGTACACTCGCCCGTGTACGGATCACAGTCTCCAGACTGACAATGACAGGTCTGCGTACATCCAGCACCAAATGACCCTGAAGTGCATACTAAACAGACATAACAACACATTAGAACGGTACGATCTTTCAAATTGGGCGTGAAATTAAGGGTTTTTTCAGATAAAATCTAAAATTGCCGGATCAGATTTGGCCCGGAATTCGGTTGATATTTGACATGATACTTTTCCAGGTGAAAAATTAAACTTTTCCAGGTAAAATTATACTTTTCCGGTTCAAAATTAAACTTTTTGGGTCAATATTTGACTTTTCCGCGTCAATATTAATCTTTTCCGGTCATAATTAAACTTTTCCGGGTCAAAATTATACCAGTGATGTAGTGCCTTGATGCTGGGCCTTGGCCTTAAGGCTGCCTTAAGGCTGGATTTTGGGGCCTTGGCCTTGGCCTTGAGGCTTGAGGGCAAAAGCCTTGGCCTTGGCCTTGGCCTTGAGGGATCACAGCCTTGCAATTTTGAGTCAAGGCCCTTCAAGGCCCATAGATTTTTGCATTTTCCAGATAAATCTGTTCGAAATTTTGCTGTTACCATTTTAATCGTATTACCATGGAGGAGGGAAACCCCTTGTAGATTTGTGTGTTGGGCACACTTCCACTTTTATAGCATCACATGTTGTTACCATTGTAGTAGATTTGCTGCAAAAATATTCTGTACACTTGTGGGGCTAATGAGATGATCACTTAAATTGCATACAATTATGGAATAGATTGGTCATTCCACCGGGTTGGGGAACAAAGTGTGACATATGACCATATTAAGAAAAGCATGAATGCCTTGCTAGCAGTTGCTCTACATAATATTTGTTGTTGGGTGTTTCACGACTGCAGAAAGTTTGAAATCATTTCAATGTATTTTGCCAAAATTATGAGCAAAAAATGTAATTTTGGATGTAACATTGACACCGTGTCAGTGTTACGTCCAAATATGACATTTGTTATCTTTTTTTTTAAAATTTCTTCGAAATATTACCCAAATTTACTTCGCGTACTTCTTACTATAGATGCAACACAATAAGAGAAGCTTTTGTTATGGTAGTCAGACATCAAATGGAGCAGAAATGATAGCTTGTTTGTGTGGATGTAACATTTACACGGTGTAAACCCCAAATGTCACACTTCCATTGAGTGATTTTTACACCGTTACATCCACACTTGAGGTATTGTTTCTGCCATATTTGAACCCTGACTATACCAAAACAAAAGTTTGTCTTGGTGCTTAGGTGTCCAGTTGTAAATATGCAATGTCAGTTTGGGTAACATTTTACATACACGTGTAGAATATGGCAAAAAAAAGAATTTTTGGATGTAACATTGAAACAGTGTCAATTATGTTACATCCGAATTAATACATTTTTGCTCATATTTTTGTCAAAGTACTTTCAAATGATTTCAAACTTTCTCAAATATTGAAACACCCTAAGACAAATATTATATTAAGCAATTGTTTATAATGCATTGATATTTTTAATAATATAACCAAATATATGGATGTAACATGCACTGCTTCCCAACCCGGTGGAATGACCCAGATCTGATTGGTTGTATGTCTCCCTGATAAAGATTTGCATGTATCTGTTTTAGAAAATGCTGATATTTCTGACCATGTTGGCACAGCAAATAAACATTTCCCAATCAGTTTCTAGGATCCCCCTTTTGTTACACTTGGGAGAATTGTGCGTCAATATAGAAGTAAATCTTTATTTTGTTTTAGTTAAACCACATTGAAGACCTGCACTAGATCTAATGCAGTCATAAAACGGTGTATGCGAGCATGTTGATTGCAATTTAAGACATGTTGTTCTTCTTAAAGGGAATATACAACACTTGCAAACATCGAAAAATAAAACTACCAAGTTTTTGCGAAATACCTTAACAGGATGTTGGTAAATGACAGTATAAAGCATCCTGTAAAATTATGGCACCTGGTATACTGTCATTTTCAAGAAAAGTGGTATTTTTGTATCAATTTCCAACGCTGATCGGCCGATCAGCGTTGGAAACAACTGGCTTTTTTTCAAATACTAGCCCCAATTGACCATTGCACTTGTTTGCAATCGATTACAAACCTATAAACGGGTACGAGCCAGCTAGACTGGTTCCCTGACCTTACAATTCCCCCAAAGTATGTAAACTGCTCTGTTTCTTCTTATATGGAGTCAGGGAACCAGACTACAGGAAAATGATCGTTTTTCTTGGTTTTTATAGCATTTTCGAACCAAAAACCTCCAAAAAGTTAGTGTAACTATATTTGCTTTATATTTCCAACCCCCCAATTCCATCCATTTCTGAAAATTACAGCAAAAGCAAATGATGTATATTCCCTTTAATGGGCGATTCGTGATGATGAGTCATGTGACTATAATTAGTTCTATATCAGTGGTCATTTTATAAAACAGGGCCTTGGCCTTGAGGGTTAAGCCTTGGCCTTGGCCTCGAGGCTTGAAGGTCTAAGCCTTGGCCTTGGCCTTGGCCTTGAGGGTCAAAGCCTTGGCCTTGGCCTTGGCCTTGAAGGTTTAAGCCTTTGCTCCAACACTGAATTATACTTTAAAAATAGTCAGACGCCGGACACCTTTTTTTGGGGACTGTATGGTACCTCTGACAACCGACTTGTGCAAATTAGTTCTTACCTGTATCACAGTATCTACCCGAGTATCCTGAGATGCAGCTGTTCCCGTAAGGGTCCGGCAGACCAAACTGGCTCCCTGAACAACTCTGAATGACGTCGTTTGGGCCGCCGCACTCATGTTCACAATGCCACCCGAATCTGTGTCTACCACAAGCTGTAGAAAGCAGCAATCCAACATATTTGTGTATTCGTTACTGCAGTGAAAAGATCTTGTGTTAATTCAAGGAACTCAATACATATTGATTTATTCGGTTGAGTACCGGGACGAATTAGAATAAATCTGCTTTATCATTGATATGTAAATGAGACACGGTAGAGTGGTTAAGGGCGGGTAATTTGAATAGGGAGTGGCACAGGAATGTGTGCGTGGTAGGATTGAAGGTAGATCACTTCACGCTTGCGAGCAGCAACGACAACACACAATTTTTGTGGCGCTGTACTTCCATTGCGTTATATCAGCAAATGGGAGAGACGGCAGTTTTGCTCTCCTAAAGTCAATTCGACATCTCATTTTAAGAAGCTACATTACATTAATGGCTACTGACAACAGAGCTCGCCCCTACATCGGTATCAATCAAGAGAAGACAGTCGCCAATAGCAGAGGGACCGAAGATCGGAAAGCAGAAAGCAGAAAGCCAGTTTACGAAGCTAAGTTAAATTACAGTCTTTTTAATTTGCAAAAATGTAGTTGCAGATGTTGAAATTCACAGAAGATTTCTTTTGAGAACGGAGAGAATTCTGGTTCCGAACGAAGAGGGTTCTGGAGATTTGCTTTCCCACCGTGAATTGTGGGGACTTTTACACTAGTTCTTTTGTTATAAGATGTAACCAGTCCCAGAAAATGGTCAATTTCTGAAAACCCACACTCTACTTGTTTGAGACGAAATATAGGCCCTAGATTGAATCGATGTTCTGCCATATAAGTTGTTGGAAACCCATAATAAAGCCGTTTATCATTAATCCTTTGTAAGTTTCAATTCAGTGACAACATTTGAATGTCGTCCGAAAAGGGAGTAGATAGCCCTGGCATCACTATGGCATCAAAAAAAAAAACCCTGGCATCAAATTTGGTGATACGCCCATATTTCTTTGTTCCTTGACAACGCATTGATTCACGTTGAAGTTTGATCTGAAAATCTTAATATCACCTTGTGAGCGTTTGACCAATCAGGTTTTCCTGGGTTTCACAGAAATTGGTTTTTCCAATTGTTCCAATTCCTACCATCATATGTGTCTTTAAATTGAGTGTACCAAAATAGTACGACCGCTGGAAAAGGGGGCAATTGCAAGAACAAGGATAGTGGTCTTAGAGGACGGCTTGGAACACTCCAGTTTCCTTCAGAAAGCCATAGACTAGAGAGCACAGTGCTCAAACCAAAAGTGGTTGGTTCTAAAAATGCGCAAAACGGGGTTGAAGTGTTGAGGAAGTTGGTTCAGAAGGTCAGAAATGCAGAATTATGCATACATGTCATGTATAGATGACTTGCTTAACGATGGTTTAGAGATTTTGCCATCTTATTCCATTTTATAACAATTGCTTTCAGAAAGTCAGAGAGCACATGTTCAACTTAGGCGGAGAATGTATTTGGATTAGCAAAGTGTTTTTGTCTAGTGCGAAGGCGGAGAAGTGTAGAAATACAAGATGTCTTTTAGACGATGATTGAGTTTGCCAGTTCCTTCAAAACCAGGGAGAAGATTTAGTTCTAGTAGGCTTAACTTGAGATTCGTAAGTCCAAAGGTATTTAGAATCCCGTTTCACTGATGTATTTACATCTGTTTCTCAACAAAGTTCACTAGTCTTGTTCGGAGTAAAGTTCCTTCAGTTTCAAAACTGTTCCACCGACGCTGGACGCACTGGCAGTACAAAAGGGATTCAATAGAATATTTGGGCATCGGTCAGATAGCGAGATGACTCGAAGCTCGACTCGGAGAGAATCGAAGACAGTGAAATTGGCCTCAAGTTAACCCTTCTATGGAAACATGCATGGTCAGCGTAGTTTATTACTTGGCCTAGTCTTGGCCAAGATAACCACATTGGTTTAATATGAAAGCCACGAGTATCACCATACAAGAGTTTAGTGGTTTACGTGGCAATAAAGTTAGGGTCAGAGTCGTTTCTGACAGAAGTATAAAACGAGATGCGTTCAGAACGCCAACAAGACAGTCTCAGCAGACTTACACCAAAATATGGTGATATCCTCAGCGGATGTTTGGTATTGTAAAAGTTACAATTGATCTCCCCAGCGGATGTTGATTCAGATTTGGCAAATAAGCTTTTATTTGTATTCAGAGTATAGTTATAGCAATAAGCAGTGGGAAATGCGCTTTTAATTAAATGCACTTAATAAAGAAAGTGTTTAATAAGTTGACGCATGATTTTAATCTCGTTAAAGTAACAATCATTGTTATTTTCCTTTCTGGAAGCTCATCTTCAACAGCGATAATTGGAGGCAGCGGATTCCTCCATCAGCCAAAAGTCAAGAGCTGGATATAGTCTCGCCAGTCAACTGCCTTCCATGCTACTCGAGTCACAAGCCCCATCAACAGTCTCGCAGTACAGATCATCCTTCACGAGATGGCGACAATAGGCAGAGTTGCACGGAATAACATCCCTACCCGCAGATCCTTACACGGTAGCCTTATACCTGATCCATATTGGAACTCTGCAACATCACCATGCACCTACAGTCACAAACTCTTTATCTGCCATATCATGGGTTCATCTCATGGCTAGTTGGGGACCATGATACAACCAAAGACCCTCTCGTGTCATACACCGCGCTAAAGGTCTGACAAGAACACTGGTTAAGCCAAAGAAAGATCCAATTACACCAGATATTCTTTCTGAGATGGTGCCAAAATAGGGTAAAAACCGTTCAGTACACATCTTATTTCATATAAGAATCATGGTCAAGGCCCTTATTTCATATACCGGGTCTTACCGGGTCTAATTGACTCAGTGAGTTAGCCGCACTTTAATTTACGTATTTACGTGTTATCTCATGCACTCGGCAATGTGAATTCAGTTATTATTGAGAGGTAATTATTGTCAACATGTACAGTTGCAATGTTGGAATTGTATGTCAAGTGAGTCAAAGTCTTCCCTTCAGATAAAGACCTTCTTTTGTGTTCAGAAACTTAAACAAATTTTAAAGAAGAGTATAAAGTGATTTCACAGAGGTATAAACCGATGAAGTACTCGAGAGTTTGAGAGGGAAGGTTCGAGTTTTCCTAGAGCAGCCCCATGCTGCTGTTGGAGTCTTAGCGGCTATCAAAGCAGATATCCAACAGGCTGTTCAAGCGTCATGGACGCTATATCAGAGACAGCGAAGGATACTTTAATATATCCAAGAGAGTGATTGCAATACGATGTTAAATATCTAAATCCTTTTGGGGATTCAGCATTACAGACCCGTTCTTTATAGTTCATACCGGTTGCTGCTGCAAGCACAAATACCAAAATCAGGATGATTTGATTGTTTATTGTGTAGAATGGTGTTGAAATGATAAATATTGATTTATTCGGTTGAGTACCGGGACGAATTAGAATAAATCTGCTTTATCATTGATATGTAAATGAGACACGGTAGAGTGGTTAAGGGCGGGTAATTTGAATAGGGAGTGGCACAGGAATGTGTGCGTGGTTGGATTGAAGGTAGATCACTTCACGCTTGCGAGCAGCAACGACAACACACAATTTTTAACACAGTTGTTAAGTCTGGTTGTAATTTCATAGTTGTTCAATGTCTCAAACAGTATTTATAAGAGACGAACATTGCTACCCTTGCCTGAAGGAGTTGTCTTGCATAGTTCAGGTGTACGTTTCCATTTTTCCAAATATGGTTTTGGTTTTTCGTATCTGGCAGTCAACACAGCAATGTTAGATGGGGTACAAATCCAGAAACAGCCATAATGTAATAGACGAGTGGTATCTTGCGATTATTCAATTATAAGTATAGCTAAAGGCTCTGAAGCCTAAAGGAAAGTTTTGTAAAGCTGAAAGGTTCAAATGAAATCCACCGTAACAAGTGGCAATCAAGGTATGGTCGAAGTAGTCTCTGACGGAGGTATAAAACGAGAATTGCAGGTTGGCAGTAAGATTCATAAAGATCAGATCTACTAGATGAGATGCTGGAATTGTTCTAGCGATCTAATGCGTTCAGAACGCAAACAAGTCTGAATAGACTTGCACCATAGTATGCGTGATTTATCCCCAGCGGAAGGTATTTGGTATTGTACAAAACCAAAAAAGATAGTTCTGAAAAGCTTGCCTTAATATAATATCAAATGTGGTACGAATATTCAGAAATAACCATAACACTTGTAAAGAGGAGAGAAGTCTCAAGGTTAATTCTATTATTGATTACGCAAATATGCTAAATGAAAGGCTCTTACGCCTAAATGATAGACCCTAGTTCTGTAAATATTGTCTCCATCAAGACGTCTTTAAGGTTCAAATTATTGAATGATGAATTAAAACACTGTCGTACCTGGTAGTCATCATGCACAGCAATGACACTAAACATAATATCAAATGGGGTACGAATAATTAGAAATAATCATAACAATTGTAAAAACGAGTGTTGTACGTCTCAGGTATAATTCTGTATAATTAATTGATAACTTAAATGTGTCTATAATGAAAGGCTCTTACGCCTAGATAACAGATGATAGTTCTGTAAATACTATCAAGTCTTTATTAAAAGGTTCGAATTATTGAAAGATGTAATTAAAACATTGGGTCGGCGTACCCGGTTGCTGCTGCAAGCACAAATACCAAAATCAGGATGATTTGATTGTTTATTGTGTAGAATGGTGTTGAAATGATAAGCACTGATTTCAGCTAAGCTGAGAAGTATTTTGTTTAGCAAAGTTACCATTCAAGATGTCATATCATGTATGATACTGTTAACTAGTACAAAGAATTTTGGCATTTCAAGCAGTATTTCCAGTCTTATACTGTAGAGAATCCGTTAGCACAATCATTCTAAACTAAACAGTAACTAAAACCTAGAGCGCAAGAGAAGAAGCGAATAGGTTCTTTCAATACGCCTTATATTCTCTGCTACCGGAAGGAGCAAGAAGAGTGTCACTATTGGTCAAAACTCCGAGTCACTTGTGCCTGCATGCGTCAAAATCAGTTAATCTGTTTGTCAGACTTCACCATCCCCTCAGCATATTAATACGACTTTGATGACAAACCGACTACATGTATATGGAGGTGACAGACTCCACCCTTCCCAACCACGCCAATGCACATGGGCGTCGCCAGGATTTTTTCTAGAGGGGGGCAAAAAAAAAATTGGCCAAAAAATGCTTGTATTTCTCAACACATTCTCGATTTATCAGTTTTAGAGGGGGGCAGGGACATTTTGCTCCCCCCCAACTCATTAAATTTACACCACTTTCTTTCTTTCTTTCTTTCTTTTTTTTTCTTCCTTTTTTTTTTTTTTTTTTTTGCTTTTCCGGGGGGGGGGGGCAAGTGCCCCCCCTTGCCCCCCGCCTCGCGACGCCCATGCCAATGCAGTCATCTACAGCTCGACAGCTTATACGTTTATGTGTGATCTGGTGCGCAGATACAGTCTCCTGTCTCACCACCACACACTCCTTATTGAAGCAAGGGTAGCCCAAAAGACCGATGTACAGACATATCACACACCGGACAGAATGAAAACCATTCTGCCCAGCCCATCAGCCCAATACACAGAAAGCCAGACCAGGCAACGGGCTTTCTGAGGTCCCATGAATCCTGATGGGCAGATGCAATCAACTGTCTTATCATCACACACTCCTCCATTGAAGCACATAAATCACACGCTCAGACCGACAGCCCGCCCGACGGACGGACCAGGCAATGAGCTTACCTGTGAGGCAGTTTGGTCCACTGAATCCTGGTGGGCAGATACAATCTCCTGTCTCATCATCACACACTCCTCCATTGTAGCACAGATCACACACTCAGACCGACAGCCCGCCCGACAGACAGACCAGGCAATGAGCTTACCTGTGAGGCAGTTTGGTCCACTGAATCCTGGTGGGCAGATGCAATCTCCTGTCTCATCATCACACACTCCTCCATTGAAACACAGATTGCATATCTTTTCACATCCTGGGGGACCCCACTTGCCTGCCACACAGCCTGTTAAATTAAAATGAATAACACAAAGTTTATGATTAACAATTTACTCTCCGATAAACTGTATAAAATGTGGCAAATCATCTGGCTCCTTTGACAAAATGAAGTTATATTTTGCAACGATGTGATACAAAACGAAATTTTCCTGGGACAAAACTAACAAAAGTCAGGTCTTTTTGACAAAGACATGTGTCACTTTGTACCAGGGAAAGGGTCCCAGCTCACAGGTCAATCTGATTTGTGAGGTTTGAGAGTGTGTGTACCTCTGACTATGAGTCTAGTCATACTGAAATGATTGTCACTGACATCGAACGGATCCGCGACGGCTGTGTACAAATCCCCATCCACAGTTTCCCGAGGTGGCACCTTGATACTGCTCTGACGAGCGTCGGGGTATGTGTAGTTTAGGACTCCGTTCCGTGTTCGTCGCCAGAGAGGAAGGCCACCTGAACCAACTTGGGTGACCGTGAGGGTCACATTTTCTCCTTTGTTGACCGTCTTTGTCACCAGTCCATCAACAGTTTCCAACCTCCCTGCAGGCAAAAACAGACATACGTTTCGAAGTTACGAACATTTTAGAGATATAACTGGCGGTCACCTTTTTCTTTGGTAAAAATCCATCAGTGGGCACAATGCTTGGAAAGATTCCCATATCTGGCCATCACTTGTCACCCTGTGCACAAACCCTATGAGACTGGTCTGAAAATTTCTAAGTGTTTTCTCAGTATATTCTTCAATATTGTCCCTGCTAAATTTGACTTTTTAGGACATATTATCACTTTCTGATGGTTGATAGGTCACTGAAGGGAAAAATTAGTGATGGCCAGATATGGGAATCTTTCCCAGTGCTTTTTTAAATGGGTGATGTATATTTTATGGTGATATGGCATATCCTATACATTTTGAAGCTCGCTATTTACTTCAACAGTATTGTGCACTTACTGTGAACACTGTGGATGATGCTGTATACCCGCGTTGTTAGCCCTCTATTGGAACCTTCACAATAAAACAACCCAGTGGCATCAACACTAGAGGTCAGATCCTGTGTGATCGCTCCTACTGAGGCATTCACTATTTCCCTACTGCCAGCAGGGAGGGTAGTAGATGCGTATATGGTGGATTCTGGCACAGCTATCCGGAATGGCCTGCCGAAGCTTAGTGCGGCGTCTGCATCAGGACTGCTACGGAAACAGCTGATGCTAGCTGAGGACTGCGAAATCCCCGCCCCATAAGGTGTGGGCGTGACCATTGTTAGGCGCACTGTATCACCTTTAAACAAGCACCAAACAGGAATATGTGTTTTTAATTTCCTATAAGTATTTGCATCATTCATCCCATTGAATACCCACAATTGTTGTAGGGCAGGTAGGGGAAATATTTGGGGGAATTGTGCCTTTGATGATACAAGCATGGCATTTGACACACAGTCAGAGCATGTCTTTAAAAAAAAATATTTGGCTATACGGCCATCGCAGATTTCTCCTTTGAAAAAATATAGGTAAAATAACGAGCAATTATCATATCAGTTAAAACATAACTTGTAAACGATTCGGCATGAAATCCTATGTGATATCGATGTGAAGTTGTTAAGATATTATCTGCGCGAAATTGGCAAGATGGAAATAACTTTGAGATCATGTATCTTGTTTTTGATGCGTTAAACGGCCGGGGGAAGTAAAACATCACGAATGGACTTCGTTGTCTATTAACAAAAACTTTTGAACGACTTAAAAGTCAACGTACATCTTGTATTTAAAAACCGAGACCTTTCATCTACAGTTAAAACGAGAAGGAATAATGTAAGAAATCATAAGAAAAGCGAGATTTATACTACACCGATTGTAACTTGCCTGACACGTAGGAAGAGCAGGGCAATGTGAGCAGTGATATGACAGCAAACTCGACCGTCGCAAGCGCACCGTGAACCAGGACCTTAAGGGTCATTCTGTCCAAAATCTCCGTCCTCTGGACTATATTACTGGACACTGCTTTTTTATCCAAAATATGTTTTATGGAATCTTTTTTTGGCGTTTTCTGTCACAGAATGAAAATAAGTCAGTGCCTGAAAGATTCATATATACGAAATGATGCAACCATAGCGGCTAATAAGGTAACTTCCTCTTAGCCAACGGTCTTAACTCGAAGGGCAAGGTAAAAAAAAGGGGGGGGGGAGGAGTGACAACCTGAAAATAGCAAATCGTGTAATGGATAGACGTGATGACTGTGCAAGTTTCTTTGTCATCCTGCACGTAGCCAGTACCTACCGATGCGTGACTCTCTCGTACTGCCTAGACTGGTGTCGTGAGTGTAACTTTTAGGTCCTAATTACAACCACTAATGCTGACGGGTACCGGACCTACCATTCTACACTTCTTTCGGCCTTGGATATACAATAGCGCTCTGACAAAAGGAACCGGATATTGAACCTGAATGCGTTCAAATTCAGCACCAGCATGACCAGGCCAAAACTAAACATGTAGTTGGGTAATATTCCACTGGCACGCCAGTCAGATCAGTGTGGCTTGATGTCAAACGTGTAGGTCAAAAAAAAAGTATGAACAAAGGTAGAATACAAAATGTATACATGATAATGCAATAATTATACCATCAATAATTATACCATCGTGGGGCGTTGTTAAAAACCGACAATTATGCACACTAACGGACAATGTTTGGTGCTTTAATTTAGGGCGATACATTTAACAAAAAAAGCACCCATAACGGTTGCCTTGGTGAAGGCGTTCGTCATTATTCGCCCGTAGGCGGTTAACAATCGGCGGCATATCGTCGGCGGCATATCCTCGCTATTCAGTGCACTAAAAATACAGCGCATTTAGATGAACATTACATTTGTATTATGAGCAGAGCCCCTACTGTCATGTGTTGTTCAGCCCCCCTCCCCCCATTCAGCCCGCTTTTGAAATTTCCACCGGTGGACAATAAATTGGTATTTTTTGGTCATTCCTAAAAACGTCCAAGGGCACAAACGTAACAGAATTCAACTCAGTTACAAAATGTCACTGACAAGTTGCAAGGTTACTCAATGGGATACACTTCCGCCAAATTTAGTACATTTTGGATATCGCATGCACTGTTTGTTACGGATGTGTGGTAGTTGGCTCATATATATTTGCCTCGAGCTTTCTGAAAACAGGACTATGCTTCCAGACCAGTCTTGATCGAGATACAAGTTCTAAAGGTCAGTTGGTAAGATTGATAACCAATCTAAGTTGCGAGTAACAGTCAGTCAGTGGGATAGGTAACCAGTGCGAGTCAGTGGGATAAGTAACCAGTGCGAGTCACAAGTGACAGTCAGTCAGTGGGATAAGTAACCAGTGCGAATCACAAGTGACAGTCAGTCAGTGGGATAGGTGACCAGTGCGAGTCTCAAGTGACAGTCAGTCAGTGGGATAAGTAACCAGTGCCAGTCACAAGTGACAGTAAGTCAGTGGGATAAGTAACCAGTGCGAGTCACAAAGTGACGGGGAGTCAGTGGGATAGGTAACTAGTGCGATTCACAAGTGACAGTCAGTCAGTGGGATAGGTAACCAGTGCGAGTCACAAGTGACGGGGAGTCAGTGGGATAGGTAACCAGTGCGAGTCACAAGTGACGGGGAGTCAGTGGGATAGGTAACCAGTGCGAGTCACAAGTGACGGGGAGTCAGTGGGATAGGTAACCAGTGTGAGTCACAAGTGACAGTCAGTCAGTGGGATAAGTAACCAGTGCGAGTCACAAGCGACAGTCAATCAGTGAGATAGGTAACCAGTCTAAGTCATAAGTGACCATCAGTCAGACAGGCACAAATTATACAGGCTGGCCAGGCCTTCTGGGCTAGTCCACTGACCCGGATGCGATGTTGAAACAGGCACAGGATTATATTCTAATCGACACCCAGTCACGGACATTCATGGCGAGTGATATATTTTTGCAATGTGTTCAGGTTCAGGCTGACAGCTCAATTATAAAGGTAGGCTATACATGCTATTCTGTATTCCGTACAAGTAGGAGATTGCTTCTGTACGCATGCATTCTATAAGTAAGAGATTCATTCCTCAAATGACACGAAGCTAGTGATCTTATCGTCTGTTAATGTGGACAACGTGTCTGACGAAACCGCTAGAAAGCGAGAGGACATAAAGTGGTCTATATTCATTAAATTAATATGGCAATCCGAGGTCAGTACGAGGTCGCGTGTGGAAACGGTTGAATGATTCCATGGCCTACGTGAATGTATGTGTTTCGCGGTCGTAGTCAATCACACGTACAAATTCAAGTACATCTGGGTTGTATCTGTGTTGTCTTAGTTACCGTAGTATGCAGTGAGCGTTTGAAGGTGAAGTATAAACGTACGTAGGCATCCGCGTTGTGACCAACCCACACAGAGTCAGAGAGCATAGTTTACAGCGCTTCAACAACCTGTCGTACTACAAGGTATAGGCCTATTTAACAAAGTTCAGCATAATATATGGCATTCGTTATTTATCGACGACACGTTTTGTCACCCTGGTTTAGGTTATTTTGATGCATTTATGTTGTAAGTACATGTATGTGCTTTTTTAAAACCTTGTGAAACCAAACTGCTTTGGGGGTTTGTGGGCCCGATCGAGACGAGAGGAACCCGCGTTTGAAACTCACCGTTCAGGACATCATATGCTGGGGCCGTCGTGACGTCGTCTGAATACTCTTATAATTGACAGTCAGCAGAAAGACGACAAATTCGTCTCGAAATTATTGCTGACTTCACTCATGCATATCTTGAAACCTCAAATGTATAGTTTGCTTTCAACGCAGCTTCTGAAAGGTTCTGCAGTGAATGATGGTGATGGCCTCTTTGGCGTTACTGGCAATCGCCACTGCGTGTCTGATTCTACAGATGCAAACTACATTAACCAATGCAGGTAAGGAACACCCATACAAACCTATTCGTTATAAGCAGACAAACACAAGCTACAAGCTAACACAGAAAGGTTTTAGTGTGTGCACACCTCGGCCACAAAGTTATCCATTAATCTTATATTCCGGGTACCGAAATATATGACACTGGGCTGATCCATCGTGCATGTATCTTATATTCAAATCAGGCGCGACGTCACGAAAATTGTCATGAATTGACACGTCTCGTCACTGCTGATGACAAATTTAAAAAAACCTCTACCTCAAATTTTAATAGTTGGTTAATATAATGCTGACGTCATACAAAACATACCACGAATGATTACAGTTGGTTTGCTCTAAGAAAGGAACCTCAGTAATATATATTAATTCTGACCACTCACTCACCGAGTGTATTCTCCGAGCCAAAGGCAAAGTCGTTCTATCGTTATACTTGATAAGGTAATGGGCTTTATTCACGTGTCGGCCAAATTAAATTGAAAGCAAGGCGAGTTCTTCATTGTTGGAACTTGCATAGAAATCAAATCAATGACATAGGCCCAAAAGTTAACTTAGTGCAAGACTGAGTGTGCTCTGATGAATAATTACAAATATGTGATTAATAATCATACCCTAATTCTTAAAGCCACATTTTAATAAAACATTGAAACTGAGGCTTGGAACGCATAAATACAATGTAGTCGGGCAGCCTCCATTTCGATACACTTTATGATGTTCTCGACCTTGTGCAGGGATTCTCCTGATAACTTATTTATTTCCTTTAAAGCCATTTCTCCCTGTGGAAACTTACTTAAGTTTCCACAGGGAGAAATGGCTTTAAAGGAAATAAATAGGTTAGCCTCCATTTCAACAGTCGATTATTTATAAAATACATCCAGGGAATCCGATCAAAATGGCTTCTTAATCCCGTGAATAAGGCGTATGGATGCTGAAGGTTGTGTTTACTCTTATAATTCAGCTTTTTAACTAATATACAAATACGACAAATTTCAGCCGATGTGTACTCATTTGAGAAAGCCGTCTACACCGTAGCTGAAGATGCTGGTCCGGCAACGGTCTACGTAAAACGGACTGGACCACACGACGCTGCGAGTTCAACTGTCGGTGAGCACTTTGTAAAACAATGTCACTGTCTCACATATTATGGGGGGGGGGGATGCTACTATCCGGTTCGTAAGTGACTGAGTTATACACGCGCACGCACCACTGATTACTAGCTCCCATTGGCTAAACACGTCACTTTGTACTTCTTTCGATTCCAGTGGTTCCAAGGCTACTCCGTGTGCAGTGGGCGTGGTTTAAGTTGAAATAACGTCACACTTACGAACCAGATACACTACCATATGCACATAAACCGTGCCTTATTGAATGTATTAGAAATCCACCTGTATGGGTGTTACATGAAAATTGTTTCTCTGTTTTTGGTTGCAGATGTTTCGAGTTCTGACGGCACAGCTGTGATCGGAAGAGACTATGTAGCTGTATCAACCACTCTAAACTTCCAAATGACAAACAACAGAGTCACCGTTGATGTTCAAGTCATAGATAACGTCATGGCCAGTAACGGATCTGGGATACATTGCTTCACCTTGACCTTGACGAATCCAAATCCCAGTGGCACCCTCGGGACAAATGCTCAAATCTGCATCACCGACAATGACAGTAAGAAATTCAACAATTGGTTTGTTTTACTCACTCCTTTGTAGAGTTGCGCCATTTAAATTATTCCTATAGGAGGATACTTCAGTTCGATGTTTGAAATAATTAATGGGAACGACAACTGGTGTAAGATCGACTATCGCAGTCGTTTAATAAGGGAATAAATGTGTGCTTGACCGGTTTTGAACACTATATTTAAGACCGGTTTAATTGAAGTCTGGACGTGTTTAATACCGGCCAACCACACATTTTTTCCCATTCATCATTACCTTTTTTTCGGTGAAACAGTCAGAACATGTCAAAAATTATAATTTTCCGACGATTTTGTTCAACAAGTTTACTTCTGATTAACAAAACCGCCCCTCTGTTACGGTGTGCCTCCCTTGTAGATCTACATAAAACGAGTAATTATATGTTAAAGATACAGCAAATGTAAACCAATGGAAACACTCCAAACACGGCAAACATGGTGTCAATTTAACACCATTTGGTATTGATATAGGACAACGCCAGTAAACTTTAGCCTCATTTTAAATAACTGTCTAGTTCTTCGAGTGGAACTGAAATCTACCAAAGACGAAGCCATGGCGAAACAATGGTTTGGATGATCCAATATATTTCGGGGTGTTAGTTTGTCTGTGGTTATTTCTTTGCTTTCCGTAGACATATTTACAGGAACGTGCCCACCTCAAGAAGCTGTGATAGAGTCAAACGGAGAAGCAGTTATTGAGGCCAATGTCACCAGCGATAAAGCTACTGCCGTCATCAGCTGGGCCGAGTTCTCTACATTTCAACCGGCGCTGGAAACGTCGTACAGGTGCTTCCCTGCAGGACAGCCGCCTAGCAGTGAATGTAGGAATGGAGGCGCCTTCCCCATCACCTATACGTTGAATGCTTCCGATCAATACAACAGAAGGATTAAGGTGCAGTACACAGTTGCTACTCAACTGACCCCGACACGGGTGGAACACAACTGTGAATTCTACGTGCGCGTTCTTGGTAAGTGTACCTTTTCTGATTGGTGGTAACGCGAAAGAGGGAATTTTGTAAAACACAGATGGAATTGCGCAAGAGGGAAACCCTAAATACCATTATTAAGTCGGTTATAAGCCTTCTATCATACAACAAATTTAAAGTACATTGAAGTGCATGAGATATGATTGAATGTACCGGTGAATTATAAACATGCGTGTGCTTCATTTGCATTCACATTAATTTAAAAACACAGCAGCAGTTGTTAATTTTGTTTTAATGTTTCTGAACTTTTTGATGAAAAAAAAACTCCGTCTTGTCATATAAGGCCAAAACAGTTCTGCTTCCGGTTTCCCTACATACCCTATTCTGACAGCCCCTAGCCTAATTAGTTTATGGTAAAAAAATGAGAAAAAAAACACCCCAAACTATCAATTTCTACCTTTTACCCTTGACTACACACAGACGCCTCCATATGATCGTACCCACAAAAAAAAATCCCTACCAACCTACCCTATTTTGGAATGCCATGTAATCGGAAGCAGAACTATTTTTTGGCCCAAGGTAACACCCCCCCCCCCCCCATATTATGTCATACGGTGTGCATGCCGACTTGTCTTTGATAAACTTTCTATAATCGATTTAGGTCAAAAGGTAGAGTCTTGTGTAAAAAAAAAAGGAAAAAGACTGACAATTACATTTCGAAGCAAATCACATTGAGAGGATAAACACCAAGCCCTTCCGGGCATACGACCATCTTAGCAGTACAAAATATGTTGGGTGGACCCGAAGGGCAAAGTAACGATCAAAATGTCCCATCCTGGAGTGACAAATTTCAGCTTTTTATTTCAGACAACAACGCTCTGCAGTAACCACTAACCAGAAGTGAATCCCCTAATTGTTGGATATTTCCAATAAATCCCAAAACCCTTTAAGACGCTCATTTGATTTAGACAGCAACATTATAAAAAAACAATTGCTCTTCTATCCAACAGATTCGATACCACCAATAATTACCTGTCCAGCTGACCTGAATGTCACCGCTAAGGGCCTGAACGGCACCGCTGTCTGGACGGAGCCAGCCGGCACCGACAATTCGGGAGTGGTCACAACCAATACCTATTCGCCGCCTCTGGTTCTGAGCATCGGAAGCCATCTCTTCACCTACACTGCCGAAGACAGTTCTGGAAATGCGGCATCGTGCATTTTTAATATTACCGTTACCCCAGGTGAGTGTCTGCAGATCTATTTCGAAATTACTCGTCTTTTTCACGATGAGAAAATATGTAGTACATGTACTATCTTACCAAGCGATGGCTGAAACCTGTTCAATTTGGGCGACTCACATTGCAGTGCGCGCCACCAAGAGTTTGCTTGGAGAGTCAATTTTCCAAGGTGACTGTCGACAAAACATGGCACAAAACGGAATACGTATCAGTAGACAAATTAAGCTATATAGATTGGGGCATAGCATTCTGTTGCCTAACAAAAAACACCATATTGATAAAAAGAAAAGAAAAGGGCAAACAAATACTCGAATCATACCCGGCGTACGAAACTACTGACCGGAAAAACTAACAATTTCAATTGTCCCGAGCTGCAAATTTGTCGACCATCTCCCACAAATGCACTGGGAAAAATGCGCTCTCCGTGGCAAACTTTTCGTGGCTCACTGCATCGTGAAACAGCCGAATTGGAACACTTATTGCTAAGTGTGAGGTCGATAGTTGGTCAACCTTTGATATCGATAAGAAAACTTTCTTAAGGCAGATCAGGAAGACAAACAGGTATGAGAGGCATATATTTTGTGAAGAACGTCTATTTTAGTTTGTGGACAATATCGTGGTTTAGGGGATAGTTTCGTCAATTAAAAGGTTTGATGTTTTCGCTTGATTTATATTTCTGGTATTGGAAAATGTAGCCTTTCTCCATTCGTCCAGTATCTAACATAAAATGTAGAACATCAACTTGTTATCGTGTCCAAAATAGCAAGACACGCACAACGAATCATCTGTCATGCATCATGGGCTCGAATTTCAAAGTGAACTATTTTATTTGTGTATAAATACAGATGACGTACCACCGATGATAACCTGTCCTGCAACTGCAACCGGCGTGACGGATCCAGGTTTATCAACAGGCAAGATAAAGTTTCCCATCGCCACTGTCTCAGACAACTCTGGGTTACCCATTGTGCCTGTGGCCAACGCAACGTCCATGGTGACTCGCTTCCCTGTCGGTGAAACTGTCGTGGAGTTTGTAGCGACAGACGCCAGCGGCAACAGCGCCACTTGCACTTTCATCGTCAAAGTCGACGTCAGAAAGAACGCAGGTAAAATGCGTTTTGATTCTTGTGGATTACGATAAAATGCATAATGCAATTTTTTATATCAATAGTTGCAACCGATCAATTGTTTTCATTTACGAGTGTTGCGACCGGCTTTAAAAGGACCGTGAAAAAAATTCCACAGTTTTGACATAAATATAACGCAAAAACCCACCTATTTATTTTAGACATCCATGCTATTTCCCTACACCGAATGACGGTGTTGGTGGGTAGTACGTTAGACCCCCACTGTACAGATAACACCTAAAGTGGAGCTAAGTTTAACGTTTGTGCATTAGTTTTGTTCCTTGACTGTCTTTCAAGTACATAATTAACGATCACACATTGATTAATTAATGCAAATAAAAAATCTAACATTTGTGTGAGTGTGTTCATGCTCAAGAAGCCATAGCAATGAAGTTTCTGCTAAAGACGACTGGACATCCTACCTTTGATAACGAAGTAGACTAGCCCTAAACCCAAAACCCGGAAACACCTTTCGAAGTTGGCAATAAAATGACCGACGATCAAGTGAGCGCAAAGTGCATTTCCACGATTCCACGAAATTACTTTACAGCTTGAAATGAAGTTTTTTCAGTTGCCAATCTTGTTCTTATCCTGTTTTATTCAAGTGCGTCTTGTTTTAATGTTTTAACGATCGTGTTTTTTTGTTTAGGTGGGAGCAGCGATCGAGCAGTAATAATTGCCATTGTCTGTGTGATAGTCGCTGTTCTGATTGTTGTTGTCTGTGCCGTCATACTATACATGAAGCGTCGCCGACGTCATGCAAAGTACTCGCAGGCAAGCGATGGAAATCGGGAGATGGTGAGTCGTAGTATAGACCAATGCCAGCTTGTTATATCACTGTACACTCGGGGAGGCCTGTTACAACTGATGATGTATCCAACGGATAACGTAACACCATCACCCGGATTTTTTCTAGAGGGGCAAAACTCTTGCCGTAAGCGTTAAACAATTCGCCGGTTGCGGCAAAATCGAAGAAGGGAGGGGGACGTGACATAAACATATTCACTTCGAATCTCTCCTATTCTTTTCCCGTTTTTGGCTTTCTGGCGGAGGGGGAGGGGCACCCCTTGCCCTATCCTAGTGACGCCCATACTAACTAATAAAAATAACACTGAAGAACAAGGAATTTAAATATATTAAGCGTTGATTTGTTTCGAAAAAAATCTCGTTTTTTAACATGTACAGCTCCTAAATTTAAAACAGATTTTAAAACACTATTTTGTTTTTATTAAAGTTGCCCAACTGCAAGGCTCAATGCCATTTAAGGTACGGAGCTACCGAAAAAAGGACAAGATCGTGTTCAGTGAAAACCATTTAGTCAAAGATGAGGTGTTCAGCAATACAATATGGTGGAGCAGGCGGCAGCTCAGTAATACCAAGAAGCTTATTGCAGCTTTCTGTGATAAGATGTAAGAATTGGTTTAGTGCGGTTATTATGGTTCTTACACTCAAGCATATTGTTTAACGCTTTTTACAGGCTGAAATCGATTAAGTCACCGTCATCAAGTTTGAGACAACGAGAATTCTTCGAGCTGTTTGCAGAGTAGCAGAAGATCTGAAAGGTCAGCTGCAGTACGGATGATGCTTGTAACAGCTTTGTCAGTTTAACCGAGGTTGTGGGTCTTGCGAGGTATCCTTGTCGGTAGTAATTATGCTCTTTGCTTGTAGTATAAAGCAGAAGATTTTCAACTGTTCCATTTCAGCAATTTTGTAAATGCTGGTACCTATACAACTACTTCAGGTATTAATATCCATATTTGGTTTATTACATTGTTATTTTATAAGAGATGTGCTGTAACCAGTATGGCCTTGCATGAGATCACTGTATACATCGACCGAAGCGTTTAAGTAGTGACATACGGTGACAGTTACATATGGTTTCGCGCACATAGCTCGAGCAATGGACTGGATAGCACCTGTCACATTGTTTCTGCCATTATACTGGATCGCTTCTGAGTGTACTGTGATCTCATATGCATATTGGCCCATCTACCAGCTACCCTTTGTAGTTTCAACAGAAACACATGGCATTTAGTTTTGGATAATTGGACAATGAAAATCCACTCCTATTGTAATATTTTACCAATAAGTAAAATTTCTGTAAAGATTCACATGCACATTATTTGTGCACGAAATAAAGTGATTTGCGTTTAATTGGTAGATTTAGGCATGGTCAAACACAATGTACGATTTAAGGTATTTTTTGGGAATCTGTGCTTCTTTAAAAACTTCTTGTTACAAATACGTCTTGTTACATTTGGGTCCAAACATTTTCCGCTCCAAATTTAATATGAAAATCAAGAAGAGGGTGCAAATGCATGAAGTTAATTGCGTTTAATCGGTAGATTTAGGCAAGGTCAAACACATGTACAATTTTAAGGTACATTTTTGGGGGAATGTGGGCTTCTTGAAATAGTTCTTGTTTAAAATCTTTCTCGGTATTATTGTTTTAAAAAGAATATTGACGACACGAAGCAGAACTGAATGCAGTTACATTTCATGTCAGAAAGTATCGTTTCTTTTCATCTTATATGCTTTAATGTACATGTTTAAATCAATCTGTAGCAGTATATTTAGGGCCTACAGAAAAAAATGGTGGTTTGCTAAAATTAAATCATTTAGAGAGTATTTTACAGGTGGAAGGGGGTAGTACAGTTGTCTTAGTGTTCAGATTAGCTTAATGTTCAAGTTTTCATGTTTTCGATGTCCCTTTTTTAGACTGAAGCTAAACCTTTTGACAATCTGGCTTATTTCAAGGTGGGTGCAAACCTATTGCTGTGGTTTATCATTATTCTAACTGCTGCTTATTAAAGTTTAAAATCTATTAAATACAATTGCAACTGGAAACGGTAATAAAATTGCATTATAATGGATGCCCTTTTAATTGTCGCAATAAAATTGGTACCAAACCTTTAGATAGATAAACTAATAATATAAGCAATTCGATACCAAATTATGAGAATACTGATTTATTACCAAATTGGCAGGCTCTGTTGATATTCATCGCGGTTTTAAATGAAAGTGGCACAGTTTGTATTATAACGATGGACATCGGCGTTATTGCATATTGTGAAAACTGGCCCTGCTATAATCAGTCGTAATGTTTCCAGTCCTGATTCTGTGTTTGATGCTGGTTAGTGGCGTAGAGGGTACATGGGGCACCAAGAACCGCGACCCTTCAGACGGAGTTATGGTAAATTTTTCATTCTCAAGTTAGTATTGTGTGTATCTTTAGTCGTGCTATAATTCAAAGAAGACACCAAAGATAAAGCCACCCAAAACGGTAACAATATAAATTTGAGACGTTCCACAAAACCGACCAAAGGAAAACAAAAAACCCAGGTTGACCGCATTGACAGAAAAAAATTTCACCATCACTCTGTCAATTAAGTTACATGTAAACTGTGGTAGTCGTGCAAAGAGATTTGTCACTTAATTGTGTTTACAACTTGATTTGTTTGTTTGGTTAATCTATATGCCAAGCGATCCATCTTTTATAGTCCTCAAACAGATTATATGATGAGTCAAGTGCGGATCCAGAACACATTTTATTTATTTTTTTTGGCGGGGGGCTTAGAAAATGTTGGTCCCCAAAAACGTGGGTCCACAAAAATGACGGCGTGGGGTTGGTGGAAAAAAAATTGGATGTAGATGCTCTGTGGTGCAATCTGAGGCAATTTCTGACCACATTGACCAAATCTTTTTGAAGAAAAGATGGTCGTGTACGCAGTGCCTCCCTTTATTGCGACGTCACTTTAAAAAAAAGGAAAAAATTTGGTTCGTTTTCTTTTGGGGGGGGGGGGCGTGGCCCCCGTTGGCCCTCCCCTCTGGATCCATCCTCGGGATTAGTTTGTAAAATTTCGAATGCTCTTTTTTCCGCCACCACTCAGGGATTCAGTTATATCAATTTGACATGCAACGACGCTGGAGACGTGTGTCAGAACTGCTTAGTTACGCACCTCCTTGGACAATTGTTCTTAGCAGGTATGTACCATTGAAATAATATATTAAATAAACTTGTCATATTATGACAAAGGTATCAGCACCCTGCTGCAACACGAGTCACTAAGATCGAGTTGTTTGATAGGAAAACAGAAAGAACCAGCCAATCGATCCCACAAACTCGGTCGTCGAGTTGTAAGACGTCTGCACTAGAAAGCAGGAGGTCGAGGATTCGAGTCCTCCCTGAGTGATTTTTTTCCAACATTCACTCGGGCGGTAACACACTGAGTTTACAGTGTTTATACGACAGTAAATGGCGAAAATGACGAAAACAAAAGTATTGTATCAACTACTTCTGTTATTTTTTAGTTCTAGTAAGGTAATGTTCAGTAATTTTTTTTTTTGCAGTTCAAGAATATACGAAGGAACCATACAAATTCGAAGTCAGAGAAAGTGCAGGGAGGGAAGGCTGGGACTTTTTCTTTTCGCAGGGTAGGTATACCTAGTCCCCCGTCCCCGTGTCCCGTAAACATGTCCTAAGACTTTTCTCCGCATCATCTACTTTTCATTCCCAAAGAGGGATTCTTGTATTTGTGAAGACTTCACCTTCCCTATGAAACTGATACACCTTGGTGGCCGTGTGGGTTTGTAAAATTACTCATGCATACTTTCTTTCTTTTGTTCCTCTTCCCTTTCCCCTTGTTTGTATTTTTTCGCAACATCTCTCATTGGTTTTGTACACGTTTTCTAAGCGAGGTCGTTCTCGATTTGGTTCCTGTCCGAGTCGATTCACCGTGATATTGTATGCGTGTGTCCTCGATTTACACCATAAAAACAAACGCCAGCAGTCTGGGCCTGTGCCACAATGCCCCTCACCCGACATTCAGTGGCCGACAAACGTTTGATGGTTTTTAATTCTTCCTTTCTTTTATATTATTTTGTTTGATTTATCGAATTTCCAGACGAACCAGAAGCCAAGTACAGGTGGTGCGACTCCTTTAATTCCCAGCCTGGCAGGGAATTCGACAAGCCATGGGGATACACATACTGCGTCGAAAACATCTTTTCTGGTATTGCGGTACCTGCCGGCTGCGCGAAGCCTCTGACAGTACTGACGTATGACATCCACTATAGCGATGAAGAACTGCACGGCGAGCAAGTGCTCTTTTGCCTGCCCTAGTTTTGAATCTTTAGCAACGTTACACCCCAACAAAGTAGCAACTGCCAAACTAGGGCAGTCCGTATGGGCCCTGTGCACGAGTCGGCCATATTGACTTGAAAGTGAGCTTAAGTCTTAATGTTTGGAACTTGCGAAGAGAAATGAAAGCAAGTTCATTACTAATTAATTATACTCTGCTTCAATGAATAATTTAAAATTTCAATTAAACATTTCCTAAAGTTTAAAGCCAGACAAAAATGACAGTAAAATAAGGTTACATTATGCCTACATAAATGGTCTGGCGCCATCTCATTCAACAATTAACAATTAATGAAATGCATTCAGGGAACTCGACAAAAATGGCCAACTCATGTATAAGGCCCACACTACAGTTTGGGTATGCCGAACTGAGGCAACACAGTTGAGCATGATTAACAATAGTTTTCACTTTACAAACTCTGACCATTATTTTTCATGCGCAGCCATTTTTTGCATAAATAACAATCCTAGTTGGCAACAACCCCCCCCCCAAAAAAAAAAACCCCTGCAAATCTAGTTAATTAAGGGAATGTGTTTTGTCTCTGTTATTTTGGTTTTGGCGTTTGAAAACTCAGCTCTTTTATAGGGGTATGAAATGTTTGTAAACTAGTATTTCGTTTTGCAATGATTGCCAACCATATTTATACTAGCCACTGGTTTGAAAAAAAAAAAAGAACAGCCGTGACCAAGCAAAGGAAGGGTCTACGGCACGCCCACTGCAGTGGCGCACCCAGGATTTGGGGGTTTTTTTTGGGGGGGGGGGGCTCCAAAAACTTTTCTTACAAATTTGTTGAAAGTTGAATTTTTTTCAAACAAAAATAAGCCAAAATTTTTGGCTGCAGAAAAAAATTGTGTTTTTTTTTTAGGGGCGGCCTATTTTGACGTTGGTGGCGCCACTTACGCCCCTATTGTACTACTCAACTCTAGTTTTGTTTATTGAAATGAGATTATCATGATATTATCTAACTGAACAAATTAATTGAGCCATCTTTGGCAAGACGTATTTGACGTATATTATATCTGCACTATATGCAGAAAACCATTTTTTGTACTTATAACGTGAGAAACAAATTATGGGCAATGTGCATCTTACATGTAGATCGCTGGTCCTCGTGAAATAATCTTACAAAATTGTACTGCAATCGGCAACCTGTGTTTTAGGCACCTTTTTTTTTTTTTTTTTTGGAGGCACGTGCATACCCCGTACTCGCGTCCATTCGCTCGTACCCCCTGCCCTGCAAACAGGACGCTGGGATACTCTGATGAATTTACGCTCTGATTGGTTGGATTTTGCGTGACCTGTGACCTGCGCGTCATCACGGTCATGACTCTGCAAGGTTTGAAACGGCCGTTAAGACTGGTTCGTTATTCTTTTATTCAAGTTTCGAGATGTTTTTTTTATTCGTTGAAAAGCGTAATAATGTAGGAAATTCTGTAAAACTTATCTGTGTTGTAAATTTACAATTCCCGTCACTTGCTCAGGCTCCGTTTCGAATCACGAACGGTCGGATTGCATTATGCGACGCTCAAAATTTTGTCCACATGGTCCGCAATGAAGCAGAAATCACATCCGGTATGGAACGTGTGGATTTCTATGGGAAGTTTTTGGATAGCATTTGCGCACATTGTCTAACTGCGGTCTTGAACAGCTGCACCCAGATGCTTTATACATAGGCCATAGGCCACTTCCTTCACAAGATTCTATAAAGCTCATCAGAGTATCCCAGCGTCCTGTTTGCAGGGCGGGGGCGGGGGGGGGGGGGGTACGAGCGAATCGCGTCCATTGGTAATGTTCCATATTGTGGTCAAGCAGGGCGCGCACACACACACACCAAACGTCCGTATGATATCATGGTTTTAGTGTTGCAGGACTTGCAGTCTACAGATACAGGGCACAATATTTTTTGGGGGCCCCAAATTTTACATTGTTCCCGAAAAATTGGGTCTAAACGTTTTCCGCCCCAAATTTAACATGAAAAGCAAGAGGAGGGGTGCACATGCATAAAGTTAATTGGGTTTAATCGGTAGATTTAGGCATGGTCAAATACATGTACGATTTAAGGCATGTTTAAGGAAATGTGGGCTTCTTGAAATACTTCTTGTTTAAAATCTTTCTCGGTATTATTGTATCTTAAAAGATGAATGATATTGATGACACAAAACAGAACTGAACGCAGTTCAATTTCATGTCAAAAAGTAACTGTTTATTTTCATACATGTTTAAATCAAACTGTAGCAGTAGGCCTATATTAACAGAAATAAAATGGTGGTTTGCTAACATTTACAGCATAATTTTCGTTTAACAAGTACTTTTTGAATGGAAATCATTTAGAGAGCATTGAACAGGTGGAATAGTGTAATACAATTGTCTAAGTGTTCAGATTTGATTATGTTTTCGAGGTCCCTTGTGTTAGACTGCAGCTAAACCTTTTGACAATTTGGCTTATTGCAAGGTAGGTACAAACCTATTGCTGTGGTTTATCGAAATTCTATGGAACTGCCACTAATTAAAGTATTGAATCTATAAATACAATTGCAACCGGGAACGGTTATAAAATTGCATTACAATGGATGCCCTTTCAATTGTCGCAATAAAATTGGTACAAACCTTTAGATAGATAAACTAATAATATAAGCAATTCGATACCAAATTATGAGAATACTGATTTATTACCAAATTGGCAGGCTCTATTGATATTCATCGCGGTTTAAATGAAAGTGGCACCATTTGTATTATAACGATGGACATCGGCGTTATTGCACATTGTGAAAACTGGCCCTGCTATAATCAGTCGTCATAATGTTTCCAGTCCTGATTCTGTGTTTGATGCTGGTCAGCGGCGTAGAGGGTACATGGGGCACCAAGAACCGCGACCCTTCAGACGGAGTTATGGTAAATATCCCATTCTCAAGTTAGTTCTGTGTTTATCTTTAGTCGTGCTATAACTGAAAGAAGACACCAAAGATAAAGCCACCTCGACAAAACGGTAACAGTATGAATTTGAGACGTTCCACAAAACCGACCAAAAGAAAACGAAAAGCCCAGGTTGACCGCATTGACAGAACAAAATTTCACCATCACTCTGTCAATTAAGATACATGTAAACTGTGGTAGTCGTGCAAAGAGTTTTGTCATTTAATTTTGTTAACAACTGGATTTGTTTGATTGGTTAATCTATATGGCAAGCGATCCATCTTGTATGTGTCCTCAAACAGATTATGATGAGTCAAGTGCGGATCCAGAACACATTTAATTTTTTTCTGGTGGGGGGAGGGGGGCTTAGAAAATGTTGGTCCCCCAAAATGTTGGGTCCCAAAAATGACGGCTTGGGGTTGGTGGAAAAAAATTGGATCTAGATGCTCTGTGGTGCGATCTGAAGCAGTTTCTGACCACTTTAACCAAATCTTTTTGAAGAAAAGATGGTTGTGTACGCAGTGCCTACCTGCGACGTCACTTAATTAAATTGGGTTCGTTTTCTTTCTTTTTTCGGAGGGGGGGGCGTGGCCCCCGTTGGCCCTCCCCTCTGGATCCGCCCTCGTGCACTCAGTGAAGCTACTTTCCTATGCTAACTGGTCGATGGTCTTTGCTTTTTTTTAGATTGGTTTAAATTATTTTTTTGTTCCAGGGACCTGCCGGCCCTGCTGGACCAGCTGGTCCATCTAGAGTGATCGTAGAACTTGTGAGTACCTTGCTGTGTTTGTCTTTATAGGCTGTTTTTATTAGTTTCTTGGAATTATTGAAAAACACAGCTAACATCCATATACTTTAGCTCCTGCTTTTGTTTGATACAACAAATACTTCTAACTGACTTTGTGAAGGGCTACTTTTCACAGTATGTTTTCCGGCCAGGATCTTTTTTTTTTTTTTTTTTTTTTAAACGTCATCTTTAATGAGGGTAAACTCCAATCAGTGCAAGGCACTGCTTTCCATGGAGGCCCTCAAGTTTATAATGAGAACTATAAGACCCATTATGTAACACCTTTATAAGGATTTACAAGGTGCTGCGGCGCATATTGCAGCCACTGCCAGAAACACCGGGGCAAACCCCTTCTCTTATCAATAAGTGTTACTGCGTTCGTTAACGTGCATTACACAACACACGGGACCTACGGCTTTACATCCCATCCAAAGGACGAAGCAATAATGGTAAAGTGCCTTGCTCAAGAGCACAAGCACCATGTTCACACGGTCAGGAATCGAACCCATGTACCACGGCATACGAAACGAACACCGTAACCATTGGACCACAGCACCCCAATAAAATCTCATGAAATACTTGTGAGAGAACTTAAAGTATATATTTACATGTTTCATATTAATCAGGGTTGAAGCTGAATTTTAAGCTTAATTACCAGAATGCTGATTTCCATTTTCGAAAAAAAATGAAGAAAAAGATGCGCATAACTTCTTTCCCCTTTATTTTTCTCAATACCTCAATTGCATGTCTGTACCTCATATTTCTTCATATGATCTTAACTTATCCAATTTGGTTCTTTATCTTGACGAAATTCATATCATAAGGTATTAATTTCTTGTGGTTTCTCTCTCCCCCAGGGTGTCAGGGGAGCAATGGGAGCCCCTGGACCCATTGGCCCTGCTGGCAGACCTGTAAGTATTATATCCCAGTTGCTACTTTTCTTATCGGTTACATATTTGTTTAAAGAGTGGAGCATTTAAACAAGGGGTACTTCCACGTGGGATGTGAACTTTCTTGGTTTTGCTCTATGGTCGAATTTTTCTTGTTATTTGTGTATGTTCTGTTCTGAATCTTTGTTCCATTTGTTCTTTTTGCAAAGCCAGCTCAAAGGTTTATCAGTTGTTCTTTGAGCAGTCGTGAGTTGCCTCCTCGTGACAAAAAATATTATTCAGGATGGCCACATAAATTTTTAAAAATGGCAAGCATGTATAATTATGATATTGGTTTATTCATTTTATTATCTTTTTGAAATTTTCCTGAACAGGGTAGCGACGGACCCCCAGGTAGACGTGGATCTCCTGGCGAGGACGGGTCGGTAGGACGTCAGGGAGCCCGGGGTGTTAAGGGACCACGCGGACCAACCGGATCTGATGTGAGTATCCTCCAGTATTGATATTCCTTTCCTAACATCGTGCAGTTTGCATGGACCCAAGGGCAAACCCAGTCTTCTAACTAAACCAGTGACTGACCAACTGACTGATGGACTGACTGACTCCCTCCCCTCCTGACTGACTGACTTGACTCCCCCCCTCCCCCCTTCCTGAGTCAATGACTGACTCCCCGACTGATTGACTGACTGACTCCCCGAGTCACTGACTGACTGAGTCAGTTAAAATTTTGTTTTTAGATCTTACAGTTTAGAGTTTACGGTTTAAAGTGAAATCACTTGAGATGGTGATTTTTTTTTAACGTCACACAGGGAAGAGATGGTTCTGATGGAGCCACTGGTGCCAAGGGTTCCACTGGATCTCAAGGTGACAAGGGACCTCCAGGACCTCCAGGACCTGCTGGAACCGCTGGAATGCCTGTAAGATTTACCCCCAAACTTTGACAAAAAGGAAACTATACTCCCTTGTTTTGTCTCTTAAAGTTTTCAGCACTAAATATGTGCAGCCTACAAATGTAACCACTAGTGTAAGTCATATATTGCAAGGGGATTCTAATTGAGACAATCAGAGTGTAGAGAAAGTCATGTATCTTGTAAATTTGTCTTGTCGGTCGTCGAGTTGTAAGACGTCTGCACTAGAAAGCAGGAGGTCGGGGATTCGAGTCCCACCTGAGTGATTTTTTTCCAACGTTCACTCTGGCGGTAACACACTGAGTTTACAGTGTTTATACGACGGTAAAGGGCAAAAATTAGAAAAACAAGTCTTGTATCAACTACTTCTTTTATTTTAGTTCTAGTAAGGTAATGTTCAGTAATTTTT
Source organism: Patiria miniata (assembly GCF_015706575.1). Taxonomy (NCBI): domain Eukaryota; kingdom Metazoa; phylum Echinodermata; class Asteroidea; order Valvatida; family Asterinidae; genus Patiria; species Patiria miniata. Next base: position 27,566,647 of record NW_024037069.1, on the reverse strand, counting down.
TTGCAGTTCAAGAATATACAAAGGAACCATACAAATCCGAGGTCAGAGAAAGTGCAGGGAGGCAAGACTGGGACTTTTTCTTTTCGCAAGGTGGGTATACCTAGTCCCCCGATGAATCCCGTTTCCCGTAAACATGTCTTTAGACTTTTCTCCGCCTTTGTCGTCCACTTTTCATTCGCAAAGAGGGATTCTTGTATTTGTAAAGACTTCACCTTCCCTATTAAACTTGTACACTTTGCTATAGCTTACAGAATTCCCCGAGTATTGGGATGTTCTTAAGCTGGTGACCGTGTCAGTTTGTAAAATTACTCATGCATACATATTTAGTCAGTGAACAACGAACGGAGGATTTCTGTATAGCTAGGTCCATGTCTCACAGCCAAAAGCAAGTCAAGTTAGTAAGACATGTCTATACAGACAGTTCTCGGTCTTTCTTGACACACAATATCATGGAATCTTCTATCTCGTCAAGTGCTACAGAAACCGCTTTGCAAGCAGCATCATTCCTGTTATATCTCGATGACGTTGCAAACATTTTGTTGAAGATTCGTTACGAGTTTCGAACTAATGAACCCCCGGTTAATATGAGAAATGTGTGTGTTCGGACTATCGAACCTTCGGACTATCGGGCGCGGACCCCTATCGGCTAGGCATACGCCAGTACCTTAATGCGAATGAACCGGCACAATTTATGATGCTAGTTGCAGTCTTTCAAAATAATGTGATCGGTGAACGCGGTCCTCCAACCCCTTTTTATTATAAAGTATCCTCAAGCCCCAACCACCCCCCCCCTTCCGCACACACGAACCAGAACACACCCACGTTTGTTTATGGTGTAAATCGAGGATTTCTTTTGTTGCCCTTCCCTTTACATTTGTTTGCAACTTTTTTGCAATAGCTCTCACCGTGATGTTGCATGCGTGTGTCCTCGATTTACACCATAAAAACAAACGCCAGCAGTCTGGGCCTGTGCCACACTGCCCCTCACCCTACATTCAGTGACCAACAAACGTTTGATGGTTTCTAATTCTCCCTTTCCTTATTATTATTTTGTTTGATTTATCGAATTTCCAGACGAGCCAAGTACAGGTGGTGCGACTCCTTTAATTCCCAGCCTGGCAGGGAAAACGACAAGCCATGGGGATACACATACTGCGTCGAAAACATCTTTTCTGGTGTTACCGTACCTGCCGGCTGCGCAAAACCAATCGCAGTACTGACGTATGACATCCACTATAGCGATGAAGAACTGCATGGCGAGCAAGTGCTCTTTTGCCTGCCCTAGTTTTGAATCTTTAGCAACGTTACACCCCAACAAAGTAGCAACTGCCAAACTAGGGCAGTCCGTATGGGCCCTATGCACGTGTCGGCCATATTGACTTGAAAGTGAGCTTAAGTCTTAATGTTTGGAACTTGCGTAGAGAAATGAAAGCAAGTTAATTCCTAATTAATTCCACTCTGCTTCAATGACATTTAAAATCTTTAATTAAACATTCCCTAATGTTTAAAGCCAGAAAAAACATGTCAGCAAAATAAGGCTGCATTATGCCTACATTAAATTGTCTGGCGCCATCTCATTCAACAATTAACAATTAATGAAATGTCGAGGGAACTCGACAAAAATGGCCAACTCATGTATAAGGCCCATACTACAGTTTGGGTATACCGAACTGAGGCAACACAGTTGAGCATGATTAACAATAGTTTTCACTTTACAAACTCTGACCATTATTTTTCATGCGCAGCCATTTTTTGCATAAATAACAATCCTAGTTGGCAACAACCCCCCCCCCCAAAAAAAACCCCTGCAAATCTAGTTAATTAAAGGAATGTGTTTTGTCTCTGTTATTTTGGTTTTGGCGTTTGAAAACTCAGCTCTTTTATAGGGGTATGAAATGTTTGTAAACTAGTATTTCGTTTTGCAATGAATGCCAACCATATTTATACTAGCCACTGGTTTGAAGAAAAAAAAAGAACAGCCGTGACAAAGCAAAGGAAAGGTCTACGGCACGCCCACTGCAGTGGCGCACCCAGGATTTGGGTTTTTTTTTTGGGGGGGGGCTCCAAAAACTTTTCTTACAAATTTGTTGAAAGTTGAATTTTTGTTCAAACAAAAATTGGCCACAATTTTTGGCCGCAGAAAAAAATTGTGTTTTTGTTTAAGGGCGGCCTATTTTGACGTTGGTGGCGCCACTTACACCCTTAATGTACTACTCAAGTCCCCCCAGCCCCCCCCCCCCCCCCCCTTGGCTGCGCTACTGGCCCACTGTGTAGCTGCAGTTGGGCATACCCCAACTAGGCCTATATGTTTGGCAGTTGCTATAGTGGGGATGTAAAAGCCGTGAAAATTGGAGCGCTTGTCGTCCAGATTATAACACACATCTTGTAATTGTGTACGTTTGATAGTTTGGGTTTGTTGAAGTAGCCATAGTAGTTCGATGTATAAGAGTCCTGTAAATGCACCTTTTATCGTTCCATTTACCTACATGTTTAATCTTCTTAATTAAAACCATTTCTGACCAATTGCTATCCTTCTGACCAGTTCTATATTCATGAGTTAAGCAGTGACGTCATATAAGGTAAAAACTTGTGTTTGAGCTGCTTAAACAGCAAAAATGTCAGAATTTCAGCGTTGTTTGTTGTGGTCACTTCCTAGCTTTTGTTGCAGTGTTTCATCAATTATTAGTGATTGAGCAGCAGTGCGGAGATTTTCGTACTGAATTTGCACGGTTCTCATTTTTGTTAAAAAAATCTGAAAGAAGCTATTGAAGTTTTTTCCGTATTGTGATGCCTGGGGCTTTTTCTTTTACTCCAGTCTTGTTTATTGAAATGAGATTATCATGATTTTATCTAACTGAACAAATTAATTGAGCCATATCTGCACTATATGCAGAAAACCATTTTTTTGTAGTTATAACGTGAGAAACAATTATGGGCAATGTGCATCTTACATGTAGATCGCTGGTCCTCGTGAAATAATCTGCAACCTGTTTTTTAGGCACCTGTTTTTTTTGGGTTTTTTTTGAGGCACGCGCATACCCCGTACTCGCGTCCATTGGTAATGTTCCATAATTATTGTGGTCAAGCCTTGCGCGAGCATCATACTTACATGTAAGTGCACACACACACACACCAGACGTCCGTATGATATCATGGTTTTAGTGTTGCAGGACTTGCAGTCTATTTCAAAGCCAGATACAGGGCACAATATTTTATATTGTTCCCGAAAAATTGGGTCTAAACGTTTTCCGCCCCAAATTTAACATGAAAAGCAAGGGGAGGGGTGCACATGCATAAAGTTAATTGGGTTTAATCGGTAGATTTAGGCATGGTCAAATACATGTACGATTTAAGGCATTTTTAGGGAAATGTGGGCTTCTTGAAAAACTTCTTGTTTAAAATCTTTCTCGGTATTATTGTATTAAGATGAATGATATTGATGACACAAAACAGAACTGAACGCAGTTCAATTTCATGTCAAAAAGTAACTGTTTATTTACCTGCATGTTTAAATCAAACTGTAGCAGTATATTAACAGAAAAAAATGGTGGTTTGCTAACATTTACAGCATAATTTTCGAATGGAAATCATTTAGAGAGCATTGAACAGGTGGAATGGTGTAATACAATTGTCTTAGTGTTCAGATTTGATTAATGTTCAAGTTTTCATGTTTTCGAGGTCCCTTGTGTTAGACTGAAGCTAAACCGTTTGACAATCTGGCTTATTGCAAGGTGGGTACAAACCTATTGCTGTGGTTTATCGTAATTCTATGGAACTGCCGCTAATTAAAGTATTGAATCTATTAAATACAATTGCAACTGGGAACGGTAATAAAATTGCATTACAATGGATGCCCTTTCAATTGTCGCAATAAAAAAGGTACAAAACCTCCAGATGAATTAATCAAACCCATTTAGTAAGAGCAATCAAATACCAGACTATGCAAAATATTTATAACCGTACCAAATTGGCAGGCTCTATTGATATTCATCGCGGTTTTAAATCAAAGTGGCGCACTTGTATATAACGATAGACATTGGCGTTATTGCACATTGTCAAAGCTGGCTCTGCTACTAATCAGTCGTCATAATGTTTCCAGTCCTGATTCTGTGTTTGATGCTGGTCAGTCGCGTAGAAGGTACATGGGGCACCAAGAACCGCGACCCTTCAGATGGAGTTATGGTAAATATCCCATTCTCAAGTTAGTATTGTGTTTATCTTCAGTCGTGCTTTATCTGATAAAAGACACCAAAAATGAAGCCACCGCGATAAAACAGCAACAGATGAGGTTGAGACGTTCCACAAAAACCGACCAAAAGAAGGAAAAAAAGAAAAGAATTTTGACCACGTTGACACAACAAAATTACTGTTCACTGTGTCAATTAAGTTACTTGTAAGATAAACTGTGGTTGTCGTGAAAAGAGATTTCTTTTGGGGTTAATCTGTTGCATGACAAGAGATCCATCTTGCTCGTCCTCAAACAGATTATGTTGAATTGATGAAGTTTCAAATGTTCTTTTCCACCACCATGCAGGGATTCAGCTATATCAATATGACATGTAACGAGGCTGGAGACGTGTGTCAGAACTGCTTAGTTACGCGCCTCTTTGGACAAGTGTTCCTAGCAGGTACATATGTATACCATTACATATATATGACAAGTAGGCATCATCATGGCACCCTGATGCGAAACGAGTCCCTAAGGTGGAAGTGTAAAATTTGAAAAAAAAAGGAGAAATCGGCTTAAAACTGTTTTATTAATACCTATTTCAGTTATTTTTGTTCTAAGGTAAGGTAAGGCAAAAAAAAAGAAGAAGGTCGGTCTCTAGTCAGCGCGCGCGTCGATTTTAATCATGTGCGTCAATCTTTCTTTTTTCCAAAATGTTCCGCGGTAACTCCAACAGCGCCCTCTATTGACGCACCTCCTCATTTTTTGTTTTACCAAAGAGCACCAAGGAATGGGAAATTGCACCAAGGCAAATGATCGAAAGCACCAAGGCAAGTTATGGAGGACACCAATGTACATGAGGACACCAAAAAAAGCAGAATAGTACCCCACCTTGTCTGTACAATCCAAGCTTGAAGAAGAAGAAAAAGCAAAAAAAAAAAAAAAAAAAAAAAAGCCGCGTCGCCGCGTCAATTCCGGAACTTTGGTCTGACGAGAGACCGATTTTTTTCTTTTGCCTAATGCTGAGTATTTTTTGTTTACAGTTCAGGAATATACGAAGGAACCATACAAATTCGAGGCCAAAGTGAGTGAAGGGAGGCAAAGCAGGGACTGGTTCTTTTCGCAAGGTGGGTGTGCCTAGTCCCCTGATGAACCCCGTGTCACGTTACAAGGGCCTTACGACTTTTCTCCGCGTTCATCATCCACTTGTCATGCCCAAAGATGGATTCTTGTACAGACTTCACCTTCCTTAACTTGTACACTTTGCTTTAACTTCTGAATTACGGAATGTTCCATAGGGCCCTTATTGGCTAGGTCTACGCCAGTCCCTTCATGCGAATGAACCAACCCAATTTATGATGCTTGTTGCAGTCGTTCAATATTTTTTTTTTCAAAGTATCCTCAGCCCCCCCCCCCTTCCGCCACACACCCAGAGTGCATTGGTCTGGCGGCGCCCATGCCAAACTGCCCCTCAACATACGAAAAATTACATTCAGCGCCAACGGACAAACGGTTGGTGGTTTATAATGGTTCCTTTCTTTTACTATATATCATTTTGTTTTATTTTTCGAATTCCCAGACGAACCGGAAGAAAAGTACCGGTGGTGCGACTCCTTTGATTCCGAGGCCAGTTGGGAATACGACAAACCATGGGGATACACATACTGCATCGAAAACATCTTTTCTGGTATTGCGGTACCTGCCGGCTGCGCGAAACCTCTGGCAGTACTGACGTATGACATCCACTATAGCGATGAAGAACTGCACGGCGAGCAAGTGCTCTTTTGCCTGACCTAGTTTTGAATCTCTATCAATGTTACAACCCAGTAGTACAGTTTGGGCATGCCGAGCTGTGGCGACACAATGCTTAAGTAATGGGGGCATTCCTCCACACATAGAGCAAGTGGCCCGCATGACTGCACAGCCTTTGTGTGGTAGAGGGACTGCACAAAAGCAGCAGCTGTGGAACTACCCACTAGCCGTGTGCCACGGCATACCACAGCTGGCAACTGCATTGTAATGAGGATTAGCGGCCGCGGCCATGACCGCTTCCCGTACGCAAGGGGTTACAATGGTTTTCATTTTACAAGCTTTTAGACCATTTTTTTTCACGGGCATCCACATCCTAGTTGGCAACAACTTTGCCAAAAATTGCAAAGTCTTGTTGCTCAAGGGAAGGTGTGTGGCTTTTGTTTGTGTCGTTTGATAAATCAGCCTTCTTAATAGTTGTATGAAATGTTTGTAAACTGGTATTTCGTTTTGCAATGATTGCCAACCATACTTATACTAGCCACTGGTTTGAAAAATATAAAGAACAGCCGTGACATAGCAGAGGAAAGGTCTATTGTTGGGCAAACGTACTTTGTGGCCATAGTTGGGCATTCCATAACAATAGTTTTAGCAGTTGCTATAGTGGGGATGTCAAAACCGTGACAATTGGAGCTGTTTTCGTACACATTATATCACACACATCTTATAATTGCATCAGTTGGATAGTTTGGGTTCATTAAAGAAACCATAGTAGGGTCGATGTAAAATATGTTTTTCTAAAGGGAATCATCTAAATACACCTTTTAGCGTTCAATTTAGCTATACATTGTTAATCTTCCGAAAACCAATTCTGATGCGTTTCAGATTTCTTTTTAAAATTTTATCCTGATATTCATTAGTAAAGCAGTGACGCCATATTAGGTAAACGCTTGTGTTTCAGCTGCTTAAACAACAACATGTTGCCAGAATTTTATCGTTGTATGCTGTGGTCACTTACTTAGCTTTTGTTTCAGTGTTTCTTTGATTCTAGTATAAACATGGCCAGTCCGAGACTGACCACGACCAAACTTTTTGCAAACATACCTTCAGCGAGCTACATTGAAATAGGAAATTAAACAATTGTTGAGTGTGACATGACATCAGCAACTCCCTTAGTTTTCTGGAAACAGCATGAACATATATATAATAATACCGGAGTCTTATATAGCGCACGTATCCACCAACAATTAGGTACTCAAGGCGCTGGAATATAAATATTGAAATTGGAAAATGTAATACGTTGGAAATCCAACAGGTTTTTCTTATTATTTGCATACAATTCGGAAAAATGGATATTCGCCCAAAAGTTTGTTTATTTGCAAAATACTTTTCATGAATCTATAGCCTTGGCTCATGTAGTAGAATTTTTATAGAATCCTTAGAATGCACTTTTGTATCCAATTTAATGCCTTAATTACCCACTCACCGTTAAGTTTGGATATTTGCACCAATCATATTTGACTGTGAGTTTTTTCACGGTTTTTTTAAACGATTATGCATGTTAGCCTATACGTAGTGTTCATTTTTAAAGGAAGTTTGGTCTTCCGTTTCTTTCTTTGGCGTAATGTTATAATGTTAGCGTTCAGTCATCGTTAAAAAACATATATATCGTGGAGTTATTATTATAACACCTCACCCATAGATTCTGCGTCTTGATTGGCAGAGAGCGAGTCACATGTTACTTTCGAATTTTGCTATCTTTCTGTGCACGGCCAAAAGTACTATGCGCATAGCAACCAAAATACTATACCATTAGCAACCAAAGTACTATTTCCATGGCGCGGATTTTGTGTGAAAATGCAGGCTGGTGTGCGTGTTGCGCGTTGTGCGTAGCGCGTATTATTCCAAAGAGATCGCGCCGCAGACTTGGGTTCAAACATTTCTTGAAGGGGTAGCTTTTAAGAGAGAAATACATTTTCCATCAATTTTGTATTGAAATTGAAGTTTATTTCAACTGTGTTCAGATTAAAATAATTTAAAATATTAAAATCAAGCAGAATCTGTGGGTGAAGAGTTAGAAAACAAATATTGAATGCTTTATCTCGTGGTGAAGTAAAACTAGTCTCCCTCGGTGATCCATGGAGCATTCTATTTTCCCTCGGCTTCGCCTCGGGAAAATAGACTGGTCCATGGATCACCTCGGGAGGCTAGTTTTACTACACCACTCGAAGCATTCAATATTTGTATAATATATCCATGTTATATCCAAACCGCTGCCGGATAATACTTCAGCACCTGTGTACACTTTGCTCAAAGGGAAGAACACCATCAGTGGAATATAACATTCAATACCCAGAGTGTATGCGGTCAAAGGACTTACTTCTTCGAGTTAATTATTAGAAGATTTATTATTGTTGATTGTAAAATGGAAGATGAGGCGAGTTGTGATTTGTTTCGAGCCCTCAGCGTTTTAAAGTCCAACCTTTGGTATTATATATGGCTTGCAAATCAATTGTAACCTTACTATGAAATTAGTGATCTCTTCAAGACCAACCTTTCGTTCAAGTATGGTTCACTTTAATCATTTCAATGATAAATCCTTTGAATAAAGTTAGGTAACTTGACAGTACTCGTGTGGAAATGAAATTAACAAGTCTGCATAATTATTGTAGTGAAATTATGCAATTGACCTTTAATTATTACTTTAGAATGTCCAGTAGCCTCCAGATTGACACAGGGAAACCGAGGAATTCCAACGATAAAGCCCTAAAACCACTTACCAAAATCAAGGTGGCACCGCGTTAACTATACGGTACACATCGGTGTTCGTGCTCAATTTCATAGCCAGACATACTGCAAACTGACCAGTCGCCACAATGCCCTGAAATCTGCTTTTATGTCCGATGCTTATCAGTTGAATGGAGAGTAACTGAAATGCTGAAAACAGCGATCCATCGAAAGCAAAAATGGTAACTACTCTCGTGCGGCATTTTGTCTAACTTTAAGTATACGTTCTGACATACTGTGTTTTGTTATACCTCAAATCGCTGCACTTCATGAACTTAACATCAAAAGTGCATTCCAGGTATAAACACTAATTACTCTTTGGCATTTGAATATTTATGCCTCTATACCTTGCACGATGCATTTAAGTGGTACTCAAGACAGTCATTGCTTGTTCGACAAATAAAAGACGTTTAGATTTAGTATTTGTGATGTTAAAAAACGATTTCGTATTGAATTCGACTATCAAGCAGTTACCTCTGACTTAACCTAAACCTATCGGTTAATAGACCAAGTCCTAATGACGTTATGGCTTTGTTTGCATATGCGCTTAATTTCCTATGGGAGCGAAGTCGGGACGCCAGACAAAGTAGGGACCGTCTGACACATAGGAAAGCGCACATGTAAACAAAGCGTGACGTCATTAGGTCTCAGGCCTATTGACCTGTAGTCAGCGAAACACAATATGGATCACTTAACTATTCAATAATAAGTATATTGAGAAAAAGTATGATAATTTGTGTTAAATTAACTGCGGGGCCTCCTCGTAAGGCAACAAATTCATGTAATTATGCACTTATCTGCATAATCATCGAAGTGGATTATGCAGTTGATTTTTAATTATTGAATTTTAATGTACAGTATCCTTCAGTTCAGTATAAAGGCTTGTATAAAGGCTTTTGAATAAAGGCTCCTTGTCGTGACTAGTCTGTCGTTAAATAATATCCCTGGACATCTTGAAAAGAGAGTTGAAATCCCGTTAACTTCACTAGTTCTTTCACTCAGACCACGAACTATTTGTCTGTGCTTGGTGTAGGCGCCTTGATCGTGTTTTTTGATAAGTGCTGTGATGCCTTCGAATTCAGTGAAAATCGAAGCTCATCATCACCACACAAACTTCACGTTATATAGTGGTAAACGTTATTACCATTTTGCAGGATCTTCTTGATAGGATCCAACAACGAGCTATTAATTTGTTAGGACTGGACCAGGCATCACCCCTAGAGCCTCAAGGTCTGTGGCAACTTCGTTCCCCATGGGTACGATCTCGCTGTGCGCCATGTTGGTTCCCATTACCAAGGCTGCCGTGCGCGATCCTGTTTGCTCCACAAACAAAAACTATACATATTTTCTAGATTTTCTTAGACTAGTGTTTCCTTAAGCAGACCGGCAGCTGAACCCCTTTGAGAACATTCCAGGTCTGCTCATGTTAAATGCACATATTTGGCGCGGTACAAAAATGGGGGTTTCCGAAGGAAGCTGTCCCCACACATACCAATCATGATTTAAACCGTAGTCGCTGCTAATTTACTTTCAATATTCATTGGGTTGTCATACAAACTCTCCTATGATTAACCGTTCTGTCAGATAATGCAGTAAAACGGGTTATTTTTAGGACGTTCTTCACGTTCCTAATTATTTTAATGTATAGCACAATTCAGGTAAATGCATTTCGCTTCAACAGGGGCCACATTAACGAGAGACACACTATATGTGAATGTAAAAATAGCGGCACATTCTATGTGACTGAAACTTTAAGAATGACAAAATGATGGATACTCTGACGGACGAGTTAGAGAACACCAATATTTATTTAACATTTTGGTGCACATCAAGTTTGACCTCCACCAAAGTATAATTTGTATGTATTAATAAAAGTTTATTAATTTTAAATGGTGAGTTCGTTTTAATTTGATGAATAAGTTTGAAATTAAATATTAAATTTAATATTTTAAATAGAATACAACCAAGCAACATGATGGGAAACACCAATGACGATGTGAAAGAAAGACGTCCATCGTGATTATGCTTCAATAAAGAAGAAAAAAATTGAAAAATTTCTCTTAAGGACGTTGCTTTAAAATTAGTACCCAATAAGTATAAATTATTAATCACAATATGTATCTTATCTACTCTAATTCTATATATCGGTATGTGCTGGTTTAATTTTTGTTGTTTTCCTTTGTGTTTTTATTTACCTAATTATGAGATCATTTTTTTTCGCGAGAGGGGCACTGCTGCTTTTGATGGCCAGTTTAGTGACAATTTTCTTCACGTGAAGAGCAGTACTGTTTTTAGGGGCCAGTTTTCAATCTTGAGAGGGGCCACAATTTTAATGTCGCGAGCGGGGCACTATGCTTTCGAATGGCAGTTTTCCATCTCGAGAAGTTATAGCGACAGGAGCACTATTGTTTTTGATGGTACATTTTCCTTCTCGAGAGGGGCACAAGTTTATTATTCCGAGAGCGGTATTTGTGCTTTCGAGGGGTAGTTTTCCATCTAGAGCTAGGTGCACAATCTTGTTAATGCGAGAGGGGTACTTCTGTTTTGAGGGAAAGTTTTGCATAACAAGAGAGAAGACAAATGCATTTGAAACGCGATCATATGCTTATACCTGTGCGTTTGAGGGGCAGTTCTGTTTTCATTTCGAGGGGGCACATTTGTAACCGTAAGACTTTTGTTGGCCTGGGAAAATCGGGGGGGGGGGGGCAAATGCCCCCATGACCCCCCCTTTTCCGCCGCCTAAGTGCGCCAGTGTATATGCTGTAATGAACATCTCTGAATCCATCCAATATGCGGATTATCTCCATTAAGTGGAAATGAGTATCGAAATAACTACATGAAACAAAAGACAAAAAAGCAAACGTTTGTTAAATATCCCATACCTATGCAGCACGAAAATTGGTATCACATTATTGTTTCATAACGTAGCCTATAATTTGCACTTTAATTCCCCAAACTATCCCACTTAAGCAATAGTAATAAAAGTATGGCCCCTTTATAATTCGCCAAATATGACCCTGATGGGGCCGAATATGTCAAACGAGCAGAGTCGTAATCCAGTCACAAGCCGATCACAAGTCAAATCACAAGTCGCAGACAGCCTGTTCGGTTATTAGTAAACGGAAGTTTTTGATAATATCTGACCCACAGTAATTTAGCGTGATCGGTAAGCTCTACATACTGCTTGTCCCACAAAAAAAGCCTATCAGTCGAAAACAAATTAATAAAGGTATATTGCAGGTGAGTTTTTGGAATATTTTAAAATGATCTTTGAAACAAACGCTATGCTTTATCAAACTCAAGGGTTGAAAATAAGTTTGGCCAGTTTGGAATCGACTATCTGCAAAGTCCAGGTTAACGTCTTCGATAAATGATGATGTCTCAAAACCGCCAAACTCACTGGTTTGACTGGAATCCTGCTGCAGCACAATTTTAACGTGTTTTTTAGATGGGGTTATGATAGAGAATAAGCTTTATGTGGCCTCTGTGGACTGACTGGACTCCCATATATTTGCACTAAGTTTAGTCGGGCACCATTTTGCAGCATCAACCGACATTAGAAGCAGAAAAAAAATAGGTGAAAAAAAGCCGCATCGCCGCACCACTTTTTGGGCAAGCTCCATACAAGAAACCGGAGACTTTTTTGGCCTTATAGGGAACGGGGCTGATTTTTGCTGATCTTAGCAACCAACGCTCAAGGGCGGATCCAGAACACAATTTTTTTTTGGGGGGGGGGGCGCCAAACAAATGTTGGTCTTCCAAAAAGTGTCTCGAAAAAAAGGCGGCGTGGGTTTCGGGGCCCGCTTATTAAGGGCCAAGAAAAAAATTGGATTCTAGATGCTCTGTGGTGTAATCTGAGGCTATTTCTAACCACTTTAACTAAATCTTTAGGAGGAATAGATGGTGGTGTACGCAGTGCCTGCCTTTGATGCGACGCCACTTTAAAAAAATTGTTTTGTTTGGGCCCCCGCCCTTGCCAAGGCTTATATATAATATGTGTCGCCTATGTTGTGGCCTTCGGGTTAGGTGAACAGACAATCGGCAATGGTAGAATTTGTGTGAGCCGGGAAACCCAAAAACAAAAAAGGGTCCCACGGAAGTCGGCAATAATTTCAAGTTGAATTAATAAATTCGACTCCAGTATGTTTTGTCTACCGCACAATTGCTTGCTATGACTTGTGATGACTTAATCATTGATTACAACCATGCAAACTACGGCAGGCAAAACAGCATCTGCTGGCCGCGTACTTCGTCGTCGTAATAGTGACTTTCATGCGTTACGACGGCAAGAGGCTTGGCGCAATCTTCGGGTACGGAGATATCATCAAAGATGTTTTCGTAGCAAATGGTGTATCTCCATGAGTGGTCGTAGTCCCAACTGGCTTCGGAGTAGGCGGATTCGCACCACCGATACTTTCCAGCTAGGTCGTCTGGAGATTACAGAGAAAAGAAAGAAGTTGGTTAACAATTAGCCAGCGAATTAATGTCAATAGTATGCCCATAATGCATGGGCGCGATTTTTCCTAGAGCGATTCCAGTTTCATTTTCTAAGTAGTCCATATTCCAATTCTTCTGAGGATTGCAACTTTGTCATTCTGGAAGGGTTTGTGTGTCCCCTGGATGCAAAGGGGTCCGCTCATACATACTAAGTCCAACGCCTCATAGGTCCGACGCCTCATAAGTCCGAAATTTCGGACTCATGAATCGTCGGACTTATGAGGCAAACAATTTATTTATTCCGCCTCATAGGTCTGACGCCTCATAGCTCCGACGCCTCATAAGTCCGAAACAGCGTTTGTCCATTGTCGGACTTATGAGGCGTCGGACCTATGAGCGGAATTTATGCCTCACAAGTCCGAAATTTCGGACTTATGAGGCGTCGGACCTATATGAGGCGTCGGACTATACGACCCAATCCAAAGAGCGGTGTCGTCGGAAGTCTAAGTTCTACTGGCAGGGCCTCCCTAGGCATTAAGGTTGAGGGGGAGGAACCAGACCAAAAGCAATCCAAAAAATGTAATACATGTATAAGGATACCGCCCAGTTGAAATAAAAACGAGGCTGTTGTGTTTGCAAAGCAATGGGTCCTTCCGGTAGCCGCGAACTTGCTAACACATCGATTCCCCAATAAACCCAGTGTAAAGGAACCAATGCGCACTTACCTTGAGAAAAGGTCCAGTCTCTGGATTGTCTTCCTTCTTGGACACTGACCTCGAGTTGGTAAGGGTCCTTCGTGTATTCGACAACTGCAAAGAACAACCGCAATATTTACATGGGCTTTATTTTACAGAAATCTTGCAATACGGCTTCTGTAAACGTTGGTGGCAATAATATCCTGGTTACCAGGCCCGGATTACTTAACAGGCACAGTAGGCACTGTGCATAGCATAGGGCCTACGAAAAATTTGGGGGCCTACGAAAAATTTGGGGAGGGCCTACGAAAATACCGCAGTGTGCCATAAAACATATAGGCCTTCCCACACACACCCACACGCGCAGATACAAGTTTTAAGAAAGTTTAAGGGTCTCTCTTCGAATTTTCGATTTCACCAACTGACGCTGTACAGCATGTATGCGTTGGCCCTACGTATAAAATGTACGTGTAAAGGCTGTCGTTCAGAAGCACGGTGCCAACCATGGGCGTCAATCGGTGGGGAACGGGGTGACTGATATCGTTCCCCAACGATTTGCGTCCCTGAATACAAATATGTAACCTAAATTTGATTCTATAGCTCGGAACAGCTGATTTAATGACTCCAAACTCGAAAAAGATGTTTAAATGATGATCTTGTGCCAAAATGCAGTCGTCAGAAATTGCCTCGGATCGCACCACAGGGCGCCTAGAATCCATTTTTTTCAGGGGCCCTTAAGCGGGCCCCGAACCCCGCGCCGTTTAGGCTTCTCACTCGAACAATTACTCAGCAAAAACTGTAGTGTTAATTTAACACCATTCGGTATTTATATGTGACAACACCAGTAAAATTTAACACCAGATGGTCCTATATAGATACTAATGGTGTAAATTTAACACCATAGTTTTTGCAGGGTAGTACCGATCAAGATACACATGTTTTATGTACCACCCCCACTTTGAAAAACATATGACGCCCTCGAGAATTGGAGCCAACAGGCTTTTAGAGCTAGGACCAATACCAGTTTGGCCTGGCTTGTTTGAATTATACAGCCCCCCCCCCCCCCAACAAAAGCGCGCTCTGGATCCGTCTTTGTACCCCCACTCCCAATATCTATAGCCACATATTTTTATTATGTAGTTTTTGAGACAGGGACATTTTCCGGTTCGCGCATTAACAAGATTGTGAATCTTCTCGAGATGGAAAACCATCCCTCGAAAACACAGGTGTTAGTAAAAATTATACTCGCTTGTTAAGCACACAATGCGATCCCAATTTAGATCGTTCAGTCGCCAAAGGTTCATGGATTTGCTTTGTTTCATCTCAAATGCCTTTTTATGACCATAGACTTGAGTCAAGGGCGTATGGCAACCCGGACACGAAAAAAAGACCATGCGAGTGGCAGGCTCGTTGAATTGGCTCAGTGCGCCATCATCAGGGGCGTAATTCCCGGGGTGTGGGTGGGGTGATACCCCCACACTTTTTGACCGCGGGGATGGGCTATTGAATCATTCCCCACTTTTTTCCTGATGAGGAAACAATGAGGATTTTGAGGTATTTTCCGCACGTCCAAGCAACTAAAATGTATTCAATAGTACTGGAAAGTGGAGAAACAAAGTACAAAAAGCTTTCAAAAATGTAAGCGCGAGTATACATAATTGATAACGAGCATCCCAGTATAATGTGGTGTCCAGCCCCCCCCCCCTTTCGAAAGCTCACGGCCGGGCAATTCGGGCGTTTCATGTGCCACCAAGAGTTTGCCACGGAAAGTTAGTTTTTCCTAGTGCATTGTGGGTGTGGGAGATGGTCGACAAATTCGCAGCGCGGGACATTTGAAATTATTAGTTTTTCCGGTCAGTAGTTTTGTAAGCGTATGATTCAAGTATAAATTTGCCTTTTTTTTCTTATGTACCAATATGGTGTTTTTAGTAAGGCGGCAGAACGCTATACCCGAATTTATAACCACTTAGCTTAAGTAACTTAAGGCCAAAAAAAGGTCTCCAGTTTCTGGTATGCACGCACGTCGCCGTAGCCATGCGCGTCGGCAAAATGAAAACTTTTTTTTTCAATGAAAGATGATGTCTCAAAACCGCCAAACTCACTGGTTTGACTGGAATCCTGCTGCTGCACAATTTTAACGTGTTTTTAGATGGGGTTACGATAGAGAATAAGCTTAATGTGGCCTCTCTGGACTCCCATTTGCACTAAGTTTAGTCGGGCACCATTTTGCAGTCATCAACCGACATTTGAAGCAAAAAAAAATCAGGTAAAAAAGCCGCGTCGCCGCACCACTTTTTGGGCAAGCTCTATACCAGAAACCGGATACTTTTTTGGCCTTATATGACACTCATTCAAATCGGCTTTGTTTTGTCGACCGTAATTCCAAAAACTGACTCTCCATGGCAAACATTTGGTGGCGCATTGCGTTGTGAATAGCCCGAATGTTATGATTTTGGTCATCCCCCACCCCCCACCACTCGCAAGCACAGATATACGCCACTGGCCGTCATTGCCCCCGCGTGGTCACGATTAATCATGCCACCGACTGACGTTAATGTGACATTGTATTATAAAGGCATCATTCCCTAGACTAAGCGTAAGTACAAGAAAAGATGAAGTTTCCCAAGCTAGCTAAGGGACTGAAATAGAATCAGACTACCAAAAATCCCTTGTAAAAATTTGTAAACGGGTTAGTAGTTTGATATAAATATAATTAGGTTGGGGAAACTTGCTAGAATTTCTCTCAATCA
The DNA here is from genome assembly GCF_015706575.1 of Patiria miniata. NCBI lineage: Eukaryota > Metazoa > Echinodermata > Asteroidea > Valvatida > Asterinidae > Patiria > Patiria miniata. Next base: position 27,550,061 of record NW_024037069.1, on the reverse strand, counting down.
TAGTGACATGTCAGTGCCAGCCAAAAGACACGCGACGCGAAATAATAATTGATGAGACAGAATAAGAACGAGCTTGGTAAGGTTAATTGCTCGTAGTGACTGAATAGTCAACTGCTCGGTACATAAGAATGATTGCAGAAAAGAGTTACGTAACAGCATTCATGTATATAGCACGATGCCGATGCATCTTTCGTGCAGCTATGAAACACAAAGTAACCCTCCCACTGCGGAAATAACGATTATGTTTTTATACGCAAAGAGAAAAGTACTTACTGAAACAGCCTAGTTGTTAAGCTGTCAGACAACGGACCCAGGGTTAGGGGTTCGAACCTGCTTGGTGTCATTTTTTTGGTTTTCGATGCCCGCGGTTCTGTCATTTAAGAGTGTTAATTTCCCGTCGTCATTTACCAACTGCAGTTAGCTCGGTCGGTCGGTAAGCTGACTCACAAGTTGGGACTGTCTGCGAAGTCCAGGTTGGCATCTGCGTATAGGTACGGGGTTCTTTTGCTGACTCGGCAGCAAGGCTTAGGGTGCCACCTCGTTTCCCCCCTTTATGGTGCCTGACTTTCGAGGTACATGGATGGACAGGGAAGGAGGTGTGGTGTACCGAGTCCCGGAAGAGTTCTATATGGAAGTCCGACTCCTGAAGACTTGGCCATCGCCACATAACTTTTTGTTTTATTTTATTTCCTTTCTTTCGGAGGACAATATTGCAAGAATGATCAATTTGTTATATTGAGAGCTTGTACTGTAATCGTTCGAAATTAATGTTTAAAATTGCTCGAAAATACAAAATTCAATCCAGCTAAAATATTGTTTATTTCATTATCGCACAACTGCATGTTCATGCTTAGTACCTTTGCGCATACTTTGTTCTGGCCTGTTACCTTTAGTGCATTTTTTTAAAATCACTCTACAGGGTGACTAGAAAAAAAACGAAACCCAAATGGCAGGACCAATTTTTTAATGCAGTTTTGCTTGTAGCACTTTTAAAATCTAGGATATGAAAGCCCAATCAATAAACTTTCTGTTAGTACAAGAATAATTAAAATCTCATGTACTTTTCACGTTACAGAATTCGGAACACAAACACCGTTTTAAAGTTCTGTCCACGGATCACAAAAAAGTTAAGCATTCTTCCAGCAAAACCAAAACAATTCACATGCATCCCTGTAAAAATTGTGTTCGTTTGCTGAAAGAACACCGGTGTTACCTTTTTTTTGTGATCCATGGACAGAACTTTTAAACGGTGTTTGTATTCAAAACTCTTGAAAAAAAAACCTCGAAAAATTACACGAGTGATTTCAATGATTCTTTTTTTAAATGAAAGCTTATTGATTGGGTTTTCATATCCTAGATTTTGAATGTGCTACAGGCAACTTGAACTTCATTCAAAAATTGGTTCTGCCATTTTGGTTTCATTTTGTTGTACTCACCCGTTACACGGACAGATTTATGTTGCCCGAGGCTGGATTAACGTCTCTATGAGTTACGTACCTGTTAAGAATTCCTGTCCAAAGAGGGGAATTATGACACAGTGTTGACACACATCCTCAGCGTCGTTGCATGTCATATTGATGCGACTGAATCCCTGATTGGCGGTGGGAAAATCAAAGAAAGGGAATGTAACTTTCTTTTGTTGGGACTTTATACGTTAGACAATATGCGGCAGGAGAATACATGTACAGGGTGAGTCAAAAACAGAGGAACCCAAACCCCCCAAAATATGTTTCATATTAAAAAAAAAAAAAAAATGAAGCACCAAAAATAGTAATGACTGAAAAGCCAATTTCATAAGCTACTTTTAGATGAAAAAAATACTGAAATTATTTAATCCGTTCAAATAATATCACCATTTAAACGCAATAAACCTAAAACCTGTTTCGTCCCAAAAAAAGGAGCAATTTATTGTGTATTCTGACTATTTGGAACAACAAAGAAAACTTGTTTCAACAACTGTCAACAACTGTAGTACACAATATCTTTATTAATGACCCTTGTTAGGCAAAACATATTATTTTTAAAATCCACTTTATTAAAAGACGGGCCTTCAAAAAGACTCTGTGTAATATTTTTTTACTTTTCAACTGAGGTTTTATCGCTGGTGATGTTTGAAGACAATTTGGACGACGATTCTAGAAATCGCTTTTTTTGACGAAAAAGGTTTAAGGGTCATTGTGTTTAAATGGTGATATTCTTTGAACGGATTGAGCAATTTCAGTCATTTTTCATCTAAAAGTAGCTTATGAAATTGGCTTTCCAGTCAGTATTATTTTCGGTGCTACATATTTTTCTTTTAAATATGAAATATAGTTTTGGGGGTTTGGTTTCCGCTTTTTTTGACTCACCCTGTAGTTACCATTTTTGCTTTTGATGAATCGCTTTCTTCGGCATTCCAGTTACTCTCCACTCTACTGACGACAAGCATCAGACATGCAAGCAGGATTCGGAGCATTTTGGCGACTGATCAGTTTAACAGCTCTGGCCAAATTGTACGTGAAAACTGAGGACCATGCACCGATGTGTACCGTATATATGCTGTTTATTAATAACTCAATAATTTATGAGTCGGTTTTGTTTTTGCATTAATATGCAAATGTAAACGTCTTTTATTATATTTGTCGAATAAGCAATAGCTTTCGAGTAATTAAATGCCATTCAAGGTAAAACATCTTCAAATGCGAGGTACTTTGTTCTTCAGTTCCAATGTACTGTTTTATGTTAATATAATAATAATTTGGGAGGCTAATCATCCTTACTCGCAGCTGGTATGCTGAATTATGCTGGTATGCTACAACGTGGTCGGGCCGCTGGCACGTAAAGGCGCCTATGGCTGCCGGCCACATCGCACAATTAGCCACCCATGCCACCCAAAGTGCAAGAGGTGCAGCGGTGGGCATATACTCGAACCGAGAAACATACTACACCAGAATATCCTACATATTAAAGTTTGTCATACAATTAAGCGCTGTCAGATGTCGGGCGCCTTCGCTCGTACCCCCCCCCCCCCCCTCCTGCAAACAGGACGCTGGGAAGGGCTGATTTCTTCGAGCTCTCATGGGATAGATTTTGCGTGACCTGTGACGTAGCATGCAGCGCTGCTGATGAGATACCCATAATGCCATGCGTACTTCCTACACAAGATTCTGTGAAGCGGCATCAGCCCTTCCTAATGTCAGAAAAAAAAGTTGCCGATTACATTTCACAATAGCCCCACACGCGATCTCCGTGTGAGATGCATATTGTCCATCATGTTTCCAGTGGAATAACCTAGCTGTACTGCACAAATTGTGACTTCAGTTTTTTTTTCTCTATAGGATTCAGAATATTTACTTACCCGAAATTATATTACAGTGTTTGAAATTACCCGGTCTGAAATGTCCCGGTCTTCAATTTCCACACTGGCGTAAAAATATGACCGAGTAATAATTATTAATAAAATGATTTATAAACCTACTGACAAAGTCAGTGAACTAGCACACCATTTACAAGCGTGCATGTAGGGCAAACTTCTGTAGGATATTATTATTATATTAGTGAGTGCTGCAATCAGAACCGTGATTGGTCAAAACATCAGGCCCGGATTAGGTGTTTCGTAGGCTCTAGGCACCAGTGTTCCGTAGGCCCTACTCCGCTCTAGCCACCGGCACCAAATTCAAGGTACAACGCACTGTACAAATCAGGCCAGGACCCGGGTCCTAGCTCTAAAAGCCTGTTGGCACCAAGGGCGTCAATTGCTTCTCAAAAGTGGAGGTGGCACTGTCTCTTGATCAGAACTAATGCGAGTGCGAAGCCTAAACGGCGTGGGGTTGGGGGCCCGCTTAAGAGCCCTGAAAAACCCTTGGATTCTAGACACTCTGTGGTGACATCTGAGACAATTATGACCACTTTAACCAACTTTTGTTTAGCAAAAGAACATCATCATTTTCGAGTTTGGAGTACTTAAAACCAGCTGTTCTGAGCTATAGAATCAAAATATGAAGTTTACAATGTTTTATTCGGGGACGAAAATAGCTTGAAGACGACGACATGCCCCTCCGTCCCCCACCAATCGACGCCCATGGTTGGCACCGTGCTTCAGAAGCACAGACTTTACACGTACATTGTATACGTAGGTCATGTATGCTTACGAGATGTACATTTTACGGCGCCGCGCCAGTTGGTGAAATCGTTTTTTAAAACTGTGGGTGTGGGTGTGTGTGAACGTATAAACACTGCCTTATATGGGGTACCGGAACAATGGAAGGTACCCCACAAGGAATGCCCACCGACTTGCGGGGTACCATTTTGGTACCCACAAGTTTTTCACGAAATAGATATATGGATTTTACTCAAAAACTAGGAATTTCCAAGGTGGGTTGATTGGTCGCTAATGGAAGAGTTTTAGAAAAGGGATATTAAGTCCGAATTTCAGCCCAGGAAATTAATTCTGGTTAAAATAAGAGCATTTTGAAATTAGTGTGCGACATTTCAAAATTTTAGTACACGAGAACAAAGGAAGTACCCCACTTCTATGCCTGTGTAAGCGTGGGTGCGGGTATATATAGGCCTATAATTAATTTTATGGCACATTGCGGTATTTTCTAAGGCTCCCGAATTTTTCGTAGGCCCCGGATATTTTCGTAGGCCCTAGACACAGTGCCTACTCTGTGTCTATTGGATAATCCGGGCCTGCAAAACATCATGGGCGTGGCTTGACTGAGGGAGCGGTCTATTTCCCAATGGGACATAAACAATAATGTGCCTACACGCGTACTGTTTTGTCGCAGTGCAAGTACAGTGTGAGTATTAAAAATGAAACACAAATGGCAGGACCAATTATTTAATTAAGTTCTGCATGTAGCACTTTCTAAATGTAGGATATCAAAGCCCAATCAATAAGCTTTCGTTTAGTACAAGAATCATTCAAAACACGTATGTGTACCTTTCATGTTATATACGGAATGTTGAACACAAAAACCGTTTTAAGGTTATTTCCAAGGATCACAAAAAGGTAAATGTTCTTTCATCAGCAAAACGAAAAAAATCACATAGGGATGTGTGTGAATTGTTTTCGTTTTGCTGAAAGAACACTTACCTTTTTTTGTGATCCGTGCATGGACAGAAGTTTAAAACAGTGTTAAAATTCTGTAACTTATATATGTTCCTGACCTTGGGTTTTCTTTACCGAAAGACTCTTATTGGCATGTATGTTTAGCTATCCACGATATGAATCACTAAATCATTGCAATACTAAATCTTTTGAATAAGATTATGGTAATTTGCTTTAAAAAAACCCAATAAAGTACAATGGACTAGGAAACAAATTCATAACTCTGTATAATTATCGCAGTGAATTATGCAATTTCCATTCAATTATTGTATTAGAATGTACAAGTAACTTCCAGATTAACACAGGGTATTCACGGACAAGCTACGCTGATATAGCCCTTAAATCACAAATAATTAATGCCAGTAATTCTTTATAAAAAATTCAAGCTGGCCCAGCATTTATACGGTACACATCGGTGTTAGGTGCTCAGTTTTCATATGGCCAGACTTGTTATCTACTGATCAGTCGCCAAAATGCTCCGAATCCTGTTTTCATGTCTGATGCTGATCAGTCGAGTGGAGAGTAACTGGGAAGCTAAAAACAGTAACCAATCTGGTGCAAATCTGGTAACTATTCTAGAGTGGTACCTAGTTTAACTTGAAATAGGTCTATAACTTGAAGAAAGTTACATCTCATATACTTTTGTTTCTCTCCTCAAATCAGGGATTCAGTCTCATCAACATGACATGCAACGACGCTATGGATTTGTGTCAACACTATTTTAATCTGCCCCTCTATAGTCACAAGGCCTTAGCAGGTAAGTAACACTGATGCTCAAATATGGTATGCATTAGACCTGATAGGGCAACGGGAAATCTGTCCATGGGTTTGATACTGTGAATTGTTGGATCGGTAACAGGCTTTGAGACGAAATTAACCTAAGCTATACTGCCGTGATCAAGATGTGACCAACGGTGGCGATGTTACTAACCGTAATTGTTCAAGCGTGCTGTTTCATTGCCATTTACTTTAAGAATGACCACATTTCAATAACCATTTTTGTTTAAAGCTGTGTCTTTGCCATTTTAAATTGGCCATCAAATTGATTAAATAATTATTGAGCTGGTGAATGATCATATTCCAGCTTGACAAGTAAGTAACAAAATGACGCCTAGGTTCAAAGGGATAAGCGATTGTGGTGTGAACAATATGAAGTCAAATGTGCCTATGGCTAATACGTGAAAGATCTAAATGTATAAACCGCCAACAAGCTCTCAAAACGCCCTTGTGCATTATTATTGTTTAACGTTAAGCTCACGCATGTACATACTGCGATTATCATTTGCAGCTTTCGAATACACGAAGAACCCTTACAAACTCCAGGTCGGTGTTCGAGAAGGGATACAAAGCAGAGACTGGAGATTTTTTCAGGGTAAGTGCAGATTGGTTCCTTTACATTGACTTTGCTAAAAGACAGGCCTGCGTGGCAGGATGTATTTGGATGGATCACAAAAAAAGACCTGTGCAACCTCAACTGTAACGACCTGACTGCAGTGGCGTAGCCAGGAATTTTTCAGGGGGGGGGGGGACATTTCATGGGGGGGCGTCATGTAGGGGCGTCAATCGCTTCTCAAAAGTGGGGGGGGACATACCTTGATCAGAACTGATGCGAGCGCGAAGCGCGAAGCGCGAAGCGCGAAGCGCGAAGCGCGAAGCCCTTACGGCGTGGGGGTTCGGGGCCCGCTTAAGGGCCCCGAAAAAAAATGGATTCTAGATGTTCTGTGGTGTGATCTGAAGCAATTTCTTACCACTTTCCTCCATGCTTTAACTAATATTTTCTTAGCAAAAGATAATTATTTGAACATCGTTTTCGAGGTTGGAGTCATTGAATCAGCTATCGGTATTCTGAGCTATAGGCGTGGGGTTCGGGGCCCGCTTAAGGGCCCCGAAAAAAGTTTTGGATTCTCGATACTCTGTGGTGTGATCTGAGGCAATTTCTTACCACTTTAACCAATAATTATCTTAGCACAAAAGATAATAATTTAAACATAATTTTCGAAGTTTTCCCAGCTAAAGGCATACGAAATTTTTGGAACATTGTTTTCGAGGTTGGAGTCATTGAATTTGCTACCAGAATTCTGAGCTATAGACGTGGGGTTCGGGGGCCCTTTAAGGGCCCCGAAAAATTTTGGATTCTAAATGCTCTATGGTGCTATCTGAGGCAATTTCTGACCACTTTAACCAAAATTTTCTAAGCAAAAGATACATTGTAGTACATAATAGGGCCCTGTAAATGAGACACGAGTTCAAAAATCTGGGGGGGGGGGGGACATTTGATATTGTGTCCCCCACCCTTCAACCCCCCCCCCCCCCCCCCCACAGTCCCCCTGTCCACCCAGGATTGACGCCCATGGCGTCATGTAGATCAAGGATAATTTTTTTAGAAACTCAAAATCTCAGTGGGGGGGGGGGGGGGGGGCGCGACGGGGGGGGGGGGGCGACAAAGTTTCATGGGGGGGGGCTGTAGCCCCCCCAGGCCCCCCCCCCCCAGCCCCCCCCCCCCCCCCCCCCCCCCCCGTGGCTACGCCACTGATTTCAGGGAATTTTAATTGGTCTATTATTATTATTTTAGCTTTTATGATATCGCTGACTGAAACTGTGTGACCCACGGACCACCTATCTAAAATACGTGTTCCGTGGTGTGAGCGAGCAGTGCAGTGGGTGTTAATACGCATTTTAGATTATCATTATGTGCTATGTCACGCCGGTTGTCAGCTTACTGGTCCGCGGTCGCCGGTCGAAGGGTCGTTTCTCAGTGGTCATCATGTGGATCATTCGCAACTATTTAGATTTAGATCAATGATAATTTTTTTTAGAAACTCAAAATCTCAGTGGGGGGGGGGGGGGGGGGGGGCCACAAGGTTTCATGGGGGGGGGCGGTCGCCCCCCCCCCCCCGGTGGCTACGCCACTGCCTGACTGAGAGTGTCTTTGTTAAAAGAGCAGCCTCGAATTTTGTCTCAATTTTGTGCCGTCATATCACCCAGTTACACTGTGTATAGTCCGATCATTCACCTGACCTTTCGGCAGTCGATTTTGAATTCCAAAGTCACGCTTGCGTCTTGTCAAAAGGCCTGGACTGGTTGATATAAACGCGACTTCCGATAGTATTAATTATTGACCCCAGATTTAATCCCAATGGACCTTATTCACGAGTTAGGCATTTTTGTCGTGTTCCCTGAATGCATTTCACAAATTGTTATCTGTTGAATGGGATGGCGCCAGACCATTTATGCAGCCTTATTTTACTTTCATTTTTTTTTAAACAATCTGTCTTAAAACATTAGGGAATATTAAATAACAGATTTTAAATTATTCATTTAAGTAGACTTCAATTATTTATGTACTTGCTTTCATTTCACTTCGCAAGTTCCAAAAATGAAGATTTTACCTCACTTTCAATTCAACATGGCCGACTCGCGAATAAGGCCAATGAGGGCTACACTTCTTAATTTATCTTCATGATTTTGGAAGGAAACCACTTTTGTAAAGCTTATGGTTTGTGTTTTCGGCAGCAAGGCATTAGTATATGGACTATAAATCAGAAGATGCATGAGAAACCGAACCGCCACCCTGCATCATTGTCGGCTTAGAGTCTTCTTCCCTTTTTCTTTCTGTCTCTAATTCCCAGACGACTGTGATGGGAAGTATCGATGGTGCGAATCCGTCGACTCTGAAGCGAGTTGGGACTACGACGAATCGAGGAGATACACGACTTGCTTCGAAAACTCCTTTGATGATATTTCGATACCCGAAGGATGCGCTAAGCCGCTTGCCGTCGTAACTTATGACAGTCATCATTACGATGACAAAGTGCGCGGCCAGCAGATGCTACTCTGTCTGCCCTAGTTTGCATGGTTGTAATCAAATCATCACAGGTCATAGTAAGCAGGAATGTTGACCAGACATTCAGGAGTCGAATTTAGAATTCAACTTCATGAAACTATTATATCGCAGACTTCCTATATCTTCTAGGATCTCGGGTTTTCCGACCAGCCCACCACATCCTTCCCGGATATACCTTTATGCTGCTGCCATATTTCAGTCATGTTCCCAGGTCCTGTATTCAATAACGGTACTGACTGGTAATATTTTTGTGCAAAAAGGAGCCAGACTATTTTCCTTCCAGCCTCGCTTTGATTACGTTGATTTGAATGGGAAAAATCAAGATGGCCGCAACATGATAATGGTCTATTGCCAATTGTCACAAGCGCATATAGGCTGCACCTATAAACCTTGGCTGCCGCGATCGACCAAACGAGCCCCAGTATACCTTTACGAAGATGCTAACCTAGACTTTGCGAATCGCCCCTAAAAGGAAGAGCTCACCAATCACGCAGAGTTACTTCTTCTATATCCTAAACCCCCAAACAGACTGTCTGCAACGTGTGATTGATTTGTGATTGACTATAGATTACGACTCTGCTGTTTGAAACGTTCAGCCCCAGCAGATAGACACGTCACATTTGCCGAGTTATGAAGGGGCCATACTATAGACCTATATCATGCTGCCACCATTTCAGTCATGTTCCCTGTATCCAATAACAGTACTGACTGATAACGTTTTATGTGCAAAAAGGAACCAGCCTATTTTTCCCTTCCAGCCTCGCTTTTGGTTGATTTGAATGGGACAAAATCGAGATGGCCACAACATGATAATGGTCTTATTATTATTATTATATTATTATTATAATTGCATAAGTGGGCAAGTTTTGGGAATTAAAGTGTACAGACGTTATGAAAACGATTAGGCTATACATGTACTTTAAAATAAGTTGTCAAACTTTTGCTGTTGTATTGAGTACGATTTCCATGTAGTTATTTCGGTATTTCACATCATTGTGGATGGATGAAAGATAATCAGCACGTTGGATGGGTTCAGAGATGTTCATTACAGCATAATGACGTATGCACCGATACACAAGTCTATTCCATCTATTAAATTCCATCGTATTTACAAGTCTATTCATTTAATTTCAGTAGGCCTACATTTATTTTTAAAATAGTTCTATATAAAGTTCTGTATACAACTAACACTGTATACACCAGCACGCACCGGTATTTTACATGAGAGTAGCTTAGATATATATTGTTACTTATAACATATATAAGATTTGAGGCTTTGCATGGTGGAGTATCGGTATCGTTTCGGTTTGCGGTAACACCATGTGGTAATAACTACTGCTTAGAAGATATTTAGTTCTGAAAAGAACTTGTCCTGCTTATTATCAACTTCGCTAAGTAGTTTTTTGTTCTGATAAGAACAGTCCTGCTGTAAGTTCTAAACGAACTTGTCTTTGGTCTCAACGTTTCGACTAGCCTGCTCTAGTCATCGTCAAGTCTATTCCATCTATGAAATCTGACGATGACTAGAGCAGGCTAGTCGAAACGTTGAGACCAAAGACAAGTTCGTCTAGAACTTACAGCAGGACTGTTCTTATCAGAACAAAAAAACTACTTAGCGAAGTTGATAATAAGCAGGACAAGTTCTTTTCAGAACTAAATATCTTCTAAGCAGTAGTTATTACCACATGGTGTTACCGCAAACCGAAACGATACTAATAACATATGCGTATTGGATACTATTTTTTCATGCAACGTCCTCAAAAGAATTGGTACAAATTCTTGTTTCCTTTAATTGTTGAAGCATAGTTACCATGAAGTTCTTTCTTTCACAATCATCGTTATTTATATGTTTGTCATCATATTGCATCTATTCTTGTAAATTTTAAAATTGAAATTCATCAGTTAAAATTAATTCATCAAATCTAAATTATTTCGTGAATTTAAAATTAACTTGTCAAATTAAAATTAATTCATTAAATGTAATTAATTCATCAATAAAAATTAATAGACCTTAATTTTTTTTTATTAATATATACAATTACACTTCGTCGGAGGTCAAACTCGATGTGTACAGTCGAACCCTGGTAATAAGTCTTTGTTTTTCTTTGTTTTCCTTTGTTTTCCAATATTGTTAATACAAGGTACCTGTTATAACAAGGTAATTTGTAAAGTCCTATGGACCTTGTAATAAATATTGGTGTTCTCAATACTCGCCCGTCGGCGCCATTTTGTCATTCTTAAAGTATCAGTCACAGACAATGTACTGCTATCATATCCCCCAATTTTTGTTATCCATTCATATTGCGCGAGGAACGTTTTCAAATTACCGTTGAACGCCTATTCAGACGGAATTGCAAAAATATTCAGTTGTACGGTTTATACCCATGGGGTCTACCAAACTATCCGAAAATTAATTGCGAGTGTCCACCTTTGAACACACAAAAGGTCAACATGAACATTATTGCCTCACTCTCGGTGGTCAGACTGACAAGAGGACCCAACTGATACCAGGGCACGATGCCACATCCAATCATATTTTACTGTGAGTCTTTTCACGGGTTTTTTTAAACGATTATGCATGATAGCCTACGTAGTGTTCATTTTTAAAGGAAGTTTGGTCTTCCGTTTCTTTCTTTGGCGTAACGTTATAATGTTAGCGTTCAGTCATCGTTAAAATTCAGTCATCGTTAAAATACATATATATCGTGGAGTTATTACTGTTACTACACTATAACTGTTTCATGATGATATGCTGCCTTCGGCCGTTTGGATTCTTGTATAACTGTATGGCGTACATATTGCTCTGCTTTGGTTGAATAACGCACAATATATCCATGTTATATCCAAACCACTGCCGGATAATACTTCAGCACCTTTGTACACTTTGCTCAGAGGGAAGAACACTGTCGGTGGAATATAACATTCAATATACCCAGAGTGTATGCAGTCAAAGGACTTACTTCTTCGAGTTAATTATTAGAATATTTATTATTGTTGAATGTAAAATGGGGGATGAGGCGAGTTGTGATTTGTTTCGAGCCCTCAGCGTTTTAAAGTCAAACCTTTGGTATTATATATGGCTTGCAAATCAATTGTTACCTTACTATGAAATTAGTGATCTCTTCAAGACCAACCTTTCGTTCAAGTATGGTTCACTTTGATCATTCCAATGATAAATCCTTTGAATAAAATTAGGTAATTTGACAGTTCTCGTATGGAAATGAAATTCACAGGTCTGCATAATTATTGTGGTGAAATTATGCAATTGACCTTTAATTATTGCTTTAGAATGTCCAGTAGCCTCCAGATTGACACAGGGAAACCGAGGAATTCCAACGATAAAGCCCTAAAACCACTTACTAAAATCAAGGTGGAACCGCGTTAACTATACGGTACACATCGGTGTTCGTGCTCAGTTTCATAGCCAGACATACTGCAAACTGACCAGTCGCCACAATGCCCTGAAATCTGCTTTATGTCCGATGCTTATCAGTCGAATGGAGAGTAACTGGAATGCTGAAAACAGCGATCCATCGAAAGCAAAAATGGTAACTACTCTCGTGCGGCATTTTGTCTAACTTTAAGTATACGTTCTGACGTACTGTGTTTGTTATACCTCAAATCGCTGCACTTCATGAACTTAACCTCAAAAGTGCATTCCAGGTTAAACACTAATTACTCTTTGGCATTTGAATATTTATGCCTCTATACCTTGCACGATGCATTTAAGTGGTACTCAAGACAGTCATTGCCTATTCGACAAATAAAAGACGTTTACTAGATTTAGTTTTTGTGATGTTAAAAAACGATCTCTTATTGAATTCGACTATCAAGCAGTTACCTCTGACTTAACCTAAACCTATCGGTTAATATACCAAGTCCTAATGACGTTATGGCTTTGTTTGCATATGCGCTTAATTTCCTATGGGAGCGAAGTCGGGACGCCAGACAAAGTAGGGACCGTCTGACACATAGGAAAGCGCACATGTAAAGAAAGCGTGACGTCATTAGGTCCCAGGCCTATTGAACTGTGGTCAGCGAAACACCATATGGATCACTTAACTATTCAATAACAAGTGTATTGAATAAAAGTATGGTAATTTGTGTTAAATTAACTGCAGGGCCTACTCGTAAGGCAACAAATTCATGTAATTATGCACTTATCTGCATAATCATCAAAGTGGATTATGCAGTTGATCTTTAATTATTGAATTTTAATGTACAGTATCTTTCAGTTCAGTAAACCTCCAGATGTGGACACATGGAAACGGATTAGTAGAACTCTCTGCTCTGGTCAGCGTGCCTTCGCCAAGGCAGCACCTGCCGTTTTTGAATAAAGGCTCCCTGTCCTGACTAGACAGTCGTGAAATAACATCCCTGGACATCTTGAAAAGAGAGTTGAAATCCCGTTAACTTCACTAGTTATTTCTCTCAGACTTCGAACTATTTGTCCGTGCTTGGTGTAGGCGCCTTGATCGTGTTTTTTGATAAGTGCTGTGATGCCTTCGAATTCAGTGAAAATCGAAGCTCATCACCACACAAACTTCACGTTATAGTGGTAAACGTTATTACCATTTTGCAGTAGGAATACATGCAGTCATATCTGAGCTAGTGCTTCAGACTGCTCCCCCCTTCTTGATAGGATCCAACAACGAGCTATTAATTTGGTTGGACTGGACCAGGCATCACCCCTAGAACCTCAAGGTCTGTGGCAACCTCGTTCCCCATGGGTACGATCTCGCTGTGCGCCATGTTGGTTCCCATTACCGAGGCTGCCGTGCGCGATCCTGTTTGCTCCACAAACAAAAACTATACATATTTTCTAGATTTTCTTAGACTAGTGTTTCCTTAAGCAGACCGGCAGCTGAACCCCTTTGAGAACATTCCAGATCTGCTCATGTTAAATGGAAATATTTGGCGCGGTTTCCGAAGGAAGCGGTCCCCACACACACCAATCATGATTTAAACCGTAGTCGCTGCTAATTTACCTCCAATATGCATTGGGTTGTCATACAAACTCTTCTATGATTAACCGTTCTGTCAGATAATGCAGTACAACGGGTAATTTGAGGACGTTCTTCACGTTCCTAATTATTTTAATGTATAGCACAATTCAGGTAAATGCATTTCGCTTTAACAAGGGGCCACATTAACGAGAGACACACTACATGTGAATGTAAAATAGCGACTAAAACTTTAAGAATGACAAAATGATGGATAATCTGACGGACGAGTTAGAGAACACCAATATTTATTTAACATTTTGGTGCACATCGAGTTTGACCTCCACCAAAGTATAATTGTATGTATTAATAAACGTTTATTAATTTTAAATGGTGAGTTCGTTTTAATTTGATGAAATAGTTTGAAATTAAATATTAAATTATAATATATTAAATAGAATACAATCAAGCAACATGATGGGAAACACCAATGACGATATGAAAGAAAGACGTCCATCGTAATTATGCTTCAATAAAGAAGAAAAAAATTGTAAAATTTCTCTTAAAGACGTTGCTTTAAAATTAGTACCCAATAAGTATAAATGATTAATCACAATATGTATCTTATCTACTCTAATTCTATATATCGGTATGTGCTGGTTTAATTTTTGTTGTTTTCCTTTGTGTTTTTATTTACCTAGTTATGTAAAGAGATCATTTTTTTCGCGAGAGGGGCACTGCTGCTTTTGATGGCCAGTTTAGTGACAATTTTCTTCACGTGCAGAGCAGTACTGTTTTAGGGGCCAGTTTTCAATCTTGAGAGGGGGTCCACAATTTTAATGTCGCGAGCGGGGCACTATGCTTTCGAATGGCAGTTTTCCATCTCGAGAAGTTATAGCGAGAGGAGCACTATTGTTTTTGATGGTACATTTTCCTTCTCGAGAGGGGCACAAGTTTATTATTTCGAGAGCGGTATTTGTGCTTTCGAAGGGTAGTTTTCCATCTAGAGCTAGGTGCACAATCTTGCTAATGCGAGAGGGGTACTTCTGTTTTGAGGGGAAGTTTTGCATTACAAGAGAGAAGACAAATGCATTTGTAGCGCGATCATATGCTTTCATACCTGTACGTTTGAGGGGCAGTTTTGTTTTCATTTCGAGGGGGCACATTACCGTAAGAGGGGGCACTTTTGGTTGGCAATCTGGGGGGGGGGGGGGCTGGGGCTGGGGGGGAGGGGGGCAAATGCCCCATGACCCCCCCCCCCCCTTTTCCGCCGCCTCTGCGACAGGGTATATGCTGTAACGAACATCTCTGAATCCATCCAATATGCGGATTATCTATTATCCATTAAGTGGAAATGAGTATCGAAATAACTACATGAAACAAAAGACCAAAAAAACACCAAAACGCTTGTTAAATCTCCCATACTTATGTAGCACGAAAATTGGTAGCACATTATTGTTTCATAGCGTAGCCTATAATTTGCACTTTAATTCCCCAAACTATCCCACTTAAGCAATAGTAATAAAAGTATGGCCCCTTTATAATTCGCCAAATATGACCCTGATGGGGCCGAATATGTCAAAAACGAGCAGAGTCGTAATCCAGTCACAAGCCGATCACAAGTCAAAATCACAAGTCGCAGACAGCCTGTTGGTTATTAGTAAACGGACGTTTTGATAATATCTGACCCACAGTAATTTAGCGTGATCGGTAAGCTCTACATACTGGTTGCCCACACAAAAAAAGCCTATCAGTCGAAAACAAATTAATAAAGGTATATTGCAGGTGAGTTTTTGGAATATTTTCAAATTATCTTTGTAACAAACGCTATGCTTTATCAAACTTAAGGGTTGAACATAAGTTTGGCCAGTTTGGAATCGACTATCTGCAAAAGTCCAGGTTAACGTCTTCGATAGGCCACAAAAAAAAGTCTCCGGTTCTGGTATGCGCGCGCGTCGCCGTAGCCTTGCGCGTCGGCAAAATGAAAAAAGATTTTTTTTTCAATAAAAGATGATGTCTCAAAACCGCCAAACTCACTGGTTTGACTGAAATCCTGCTGCAGCACAATAGAGAATAAGCTTGATGTGGCCTCTGGGACTGACTGGACTCCCATATATTTGCACTAAGTTAAGTCGGGCACCATTTTGCAGCATCAACCGACATTAGAAGCAGAAAAAAAAAAGGTAAAAAAAAAAAAGCCGCATCGCCGCACCACTTTTTGGGCAAGCTCCATACAAGAAACCGGAGACTTTTTTGGCCTTATAGGGAACGGGGCTGATTTTGCTGATCTTAGCAACCAACGCTCAAGGGCGGATCCAGAACACAATTTTTTTTTGGGGGGGGGGCGCCAAACAAATTTTGGTCTTCCAAAAAAGTGTCTCGAAAAAAGGCGGCGGGGGGGTTCGGGGCCCGCTTATTAAGGGCCCAGAAAAAATTGGATTCTAGATGCTCTGTGGTGCAATCTGAGGCTATTTCTAACCACTTAAACTAAATCTTTAGGAGGAATAGATGGTGGTGTACGCAGTGCCTGCCTTTGATGCGACGCCACTTTAAAAAAATTGTTTTGTTTGGGCCCCCTGGATCCGCCCTTGCCAAGGCTTATAAAATAATATGTGTCGCCTTATGTTGTGGCCTTCGGGTTAGGTGAACAGACAATCGGCAATGGTAGAATTTGTGTGGGCCGGGGAAACAAAAAAGGGGTCCCACGGAAGTCGGCGATCCTGTTTGCTCCACAAACAAAAAACTATACATATTTTCTAGATTTTCTTAGACTAGTGTTTCCTTAAGCAGACCGGCAGCTAAACCCCTTTGAGAACATTCCAGATCTGCTCATGTTAAATGGAATATTTGGCGCGGTTTCCGAAGGAAGCGGTCCCCACACACACCAATCATGATTTAAACCGTAGTCGCTGCTAATTTACCTCCAATATGCTTGGGTGTCATACAAACTCTTCTATGATTAAACCGTTCTGTCAGATAATGCAGTACAACGGGTAATGAGGACGTTCTTCACGTTCCTAATTATTTTAATGTATAGCACAATTCAGGTCAATGCATTTCACTTTAACAAGGGGCCACATTAACGAGAGACACACTACATGTGAATGTAAAATAGCGACTAAAACTTTAAGAATGACAAAATGATGGATAATGACGGACGAGTTAGAGAACACCAATATTATTTAACATTTTGGTGCACATCGAGTTTGACCTCCACCAAAGTATAATTGTATGTATTAATAAAACGTTTATTAATTTTAAATGGTGAGTTCGTTTTAATTTGATGAAATAGTTTGAAATTAAATATTAAATT